>NC_133412.1:94290757-94593787 GCF_049350105.2 Macaca mulatta
TCCTGGGCTTTGTCCTGGTCCCATTATCTGAGCCTGCTGTACAGAGGACAGAGTCACTGGCTGTGTTGAGGGTGGCTGCTGGGGCTGTGGCTGCGATGATGGTGGTTGTGGTACAATCTGGATTTTTTGCTGTGGCTGCTGCACCTGCAGCTGGATAGTTACTACCTTGGCAGGCTGCCCTTGGGCATTCTTGGCTTGAGTCAGGGCTGCCAGCTGGTTGCCCTGTAACACTATCTTGCCTGGTAGACTCCCTAGCACAACATGCCGATGTCCTTGGGGACCTCCAGACTGTGGCTGCTGGAGGACCAGGGTGATGCGTTTCGATTCACCCTAAAGTGAAGAAAAGAAATTGCAAGAGGAGTACAACATTAAAGAATTGTATACTCTGAAATATTTACACCAGTTTTCTTCATCCTAGAATCATAAAAACTGTGGGTCAGAAGACACAGTACAATTCACTTTGTTCATCATCCTATCTGTCTTGATAGAATCTTTTTTGTTATTTTCAGAGACAGGGTCTCGCTGTATTGCCCAAGCTAGAGTGCACTGGCTATTCACAGGCACAACCCTACTGCTGATCAGCAAGGGAGTGCTGCCCTGCTCGTTTCCAACCTGGGCCAATTCATCCCTCCTTAGGCAACCTTGTTTCCCTTGCTCCTGGGAGGTCACCATATTGATGTCAAACTTAGTGCAGACGCCTGATTAGCATAGCACACCAACAGCCCAGAAATCCTAGGCTCGAGTGATCCTCCCACTTCAGGCTCCTGAGTAGCTGGTACTATAGGTGCATGCCACCATGCCCAGCTAATTTTTATTTATTTTTTTTGTAGAGATGAGGTCTATGTTTTCCAGGCTGGTCTCGAACTCCTGGCCTCAAGCGATCCTCCAGCCTCAGCCTCCCAAAGCGCTGGGACTATCAGCTGTCCTGACAGAATCTTTTCTATAATGCTTCTGCTCAGTAGGTATCAAGCTATGTTTTTAAAACTCCTGATGAAACGCTATCTTCTAATGCAGCAGTTCATTTATGGAAACCTATTAATACAAAATTCCTTATATTGAATTGAAATTTGCCTCCTTGTAGCTTCTTCCCACTAGACCTACTTTTTTTTTTAAAGATGGGGGTCTCACTCTGTGGCCCAGGCTGGTCTTGAACTCCTGGCCTCAAGCAATCCTCCTGCCTCAGCCTCCTGAGTAGCTGGGATCACAGGTGAGAGATACTGTGCCTGGCTAGTCCTACTTATCTCAATGCTGCGCCCCCACCCCCACCAACTCTTTTGGCCCTTTATTCAGATGCTAGAGCCTCTACCTTCTTACACTAGAAATTAACACTTTCACTGAGCAAAGTAGGAGGGGGACAATCTTAGTAATAATACAAGAAAGATATAAATAGCTCTTACAAGTCTTGCAAATATAAAGATAATTCTTCAAAGATGTTTCTTTGTTCCCATAGCATCCCATATTTCTCATAAAACTTTATCACACAATTATTGTGAACTGTTGCTTAATATCTGTCTTTCCTGGCAGACGGTGAGCTCTGTAAGGACAGGGACTGTGTTTGTCTTATTTAGCACCAGCTAGGTACAATGTAAACATGTAGTAAGAGCTCAAAAAATATGTTAACATTAACTGCTTCCACCTAGCAAGTACTTGTTAACATTAACTGCTTCCACCTAGCAAGTACTAAGTATGTGGCTGTCACACTAACTAATAAAAAGCAAAGATGGAATTTAAATAGGCTTTCCCAGAGAAAGCTCTCATGCGCTCGCTCTCTCTCAAAGAGTTGCTGGGCCCTCTATGAAACCAAAATTCACCTCCCCCTTTCACTCAAGTCACCTGGGTAGGTGTAGAGGTCAGTGTAACTGCAGGCTTCAGTGGGGGCCCTGTGGCCCCAGGGTTTCCAGCAGGAGCTGGACCCTTAACTGGCTGGAGGACCAGCTGCTTTACTGGTCGGCTGGGCTGGACAATGCGCTGAACAGCAGCCTGGTTCCCAGGGACCTTGGCGGCCAACACTGTATTACCAGAGACAATGGAAACACCTGGTCGAAGGGGTGTGCCGGTTAGCACTTTGGTAAAAGTGACTTTTCCACCATTGGCTGTGCCTGCCACCAGGGGCTGAGCTGTGCTGGTGATACCTTGGGCCTGAATTTGTGCCACATGGGCACCAGTGACTGAGGAGCTCGGTGGGGCCTTAAGGATAACAATCTTAGGGGCTGACTGAGGTGGCTGCCCTCCAGCACTACTGGAGGAGACAGCTGTGGCAGAGACACCCATGAAAGGATTCCCTTGGCTCAGGATCTCCTGGCTCTTGGAGACCTGCAAAAGTCCTGATGTTGGCGTCGATGTCTGTAAGACAGGTTGGGCTGGCTGCTCCTGGCTGGCAGGCTGAGTGGTATAATCATGCAAGGTTATGGATTCTGGAGCTGGAGCTGTGGATTCTTTGGGAAGTTCTGTGGGAGCTGTTTCCTCTGGTGGAGGGACCAGTTCACTTGCTGATGAATTCCCCACATCACCACCTCCACCATCCTGGTTCATCTGATCCAAGGAGTCCAGAGAGCTTGGCAGTCCAAGGGCTTCCTCAATGGGGTCTTGTGTGACCTGATTAAAGCTGTCATCAGTCAGAGAGTCCAGGCCAAATAAATTTGGGTCATCAAACAGATCCATGATGGGGTCTGCCATCTTGGGAAAGTAATGGAGGGTATTTCTCCAAGGTCTAGGGAGGGAAGGGGAGGGGGGGTACTGGCTCTCCCCTCCCCTCCCCTATTAAGAAAAAAATGTACACAATGTAAGAGGACTACTCTTCAAGTATAGAGGCAAGAAACAAGTGCATGTCAGATTGTCCTGACCTTCATGGAGCAAGATGGCTAGGTCTTCAGAGGAAGATGGTGGAACTCCTGTTGTAGGAATACAAATACAAATGAAAAATAAGCAAAGTTGGTGATCTCAGAAAATTTTTCCTTCTAAGGTACTTTCTTAATATCAAATAGCATGAATATAAGAGGGAAATGTGAGGAAATCTGAGGACGGACATACAGCAGAAAGAACACTCATATTTCTGCTTCAAAACTAAAACTAAAAGAGAAAAATAACAACAACCCCCTCTTGGGCACTTACACCTACAAACTTTAAAGATTCTGTCTGTCAAGAGCATATGGCTGTCTCTCTCTGTTTGATTATTATTCTTTGGTAAAGATAAAATTTAAATTCATTTACCTTCTATTTTCAGTTTTTAAGTTAGTAGAACTCAAAAATATGACACAAGAATTACAGTGACTCTACAGATAAAGGTTTCTGGATATATTCTATTTTATAAATATTTCTTGTGTTTTATATATTTTTACTTACTATTGGCAAAAATAACCATCTTTAACCAAGGCTCATAGTACAATCTCACCAAGCTGATTATACAATTTTACCCAGGAAGTTTTGCAACCTTCATTATAGTTAACATATTAATCTATAATAGGGTTTTTGTTCTCAAGTTCCCTCTCAAGAAACCTTTCTCATATTTAAGATAAAAAATGTCAATTGCAAAGGATTCCACATTTTGTTTCCAATTTACATTCCCAACTTCCTCTCTTACCATCTCTTATATGTATCTTACATTCCAGTCCAACTAGACTACACAATTCCCTTAATGCGATTCCTACCTGTGTGACTTTGCTTATGATGCTGTACTTCCTGCCTGGAACACGTCCTCTCCATCCCAACGCCAATAATCTCTCGCAGCTAAAATCCTACCAACCCTCAAAGGTCTTCGAATCCATTAAGTGAGCCCTGAACCTCTGACCCTTTAACAATTGAGCAACTTGTGATGACTTGAATACCCACACCATTGTTTATACCTTATTTAAAGCACTTACATTTAATATTTTATTATAATGACCTAAGTCTGTCTATATCCTCTGAAGGCCCAAATGGTTACTTTGTGCAAATTGTAAAAAGTTGCCTACTTCTCAAGATGCTTGGAAAATTGCCATACTAAATATATAAAAGTTGGTTATGAATGTATGCAATGTACACTCTCCACAACCCTGTACCATGGCCCAGCTCCTCTTTCTCTAGGAGAAAGTTCTTGGATGATGGGGACTATGTCTTATTTGTCTGTGGATCCCTAAAGAACCAGCAGGACATAGCACATATAGTAGCTAATCAAAAAACAGTTAATGAATTATACTTGCTTGCATTATCTGGAGTAAACCATTTGATCCTCACAGAAACTAAATGGTCTTCTTTGATTCTAACATGAGATGGTAAAAAGCTTCCTATCTTGAAAACGTGTCTTATGAATGGCTGAAAGTAGGTTTACAAAATCCATGCCTAGGGTTTTAAGTTCATGAAACTAGTGGAAAAAGGAAAAGCTATCAAAGACAGGGAAGTATGTCACCATATAACCCAAATATATGGAAAAGAAATATCTGTTCTTTGTATATGATGACAATATTTGACAATACAGGAAAGTCTTGCTTGGTAAGACCATTTCTCCTAACTTTTGGAAGACACCAGATAAGAAATTTCAGGGACACAGTCCTGACTGAAGGAGACTTTTCCATAAAACCCCCCATGCTATGTTTTTTTCCTTTCCAACCCATCTCACTTATCATTATAAAACAATATAATATGGGTTAATAGATCAGATACTCCAACACAGACAAAGAGAATAAACACATGAGTCAAAATTACAAAGTATACATGGTAGCTCCAACAATGTTAAACAAGATCTTCCTTGCTTTAGTAATTGTATACTTTTCATATCTCAACCCAAGATCCATACCATCTCCCATTCCTGGCTAGGCTATTCCATCAGCTCATTCCAGCCTCTCATATCTAATATTTGCCTCCAAATTACTCAAAATGGCAATCGGAAAAGTTATGAATGTTTCCTGATTTAACGAAAACCTACTCAATAACTTGATATTAATAAATTTCCTCCCCATTATCATCAACTTTTTTCCAGTATACCTACTTTGGCACCAATTATCTTTCATTCTCTATTCACCATCAGAAGTTAAAGTATCTACAGCTAAGAGTAATATAAAAACAACAGTGAAAGTTTCTTTTCTTTTTTTTTTCAAGACAGAGTTTCGCTCCTGTTGCCCAGGATGGAGTGCAATGGTGCGATCTCAGTTCACCGCAACCTCCACCTCCTGGGTTCAAGCGATTCTCCTGCCTCAGCCTCCCGAATAGGTGGGATTACAGGCCTGCGTCACCACGCTCGGCTAATTTTGTATTTTTAGTAGAGACAGATTTTCTCCATGTTGGTCAGGCTGGTCTCAAACTCCCGACCTCAGGTGATCCATCCACCTCAGCATCCCAAAGTGCTGGGATTATAGGCCTGAGCCACCACACCGAAAGTTTCTACTAAATAGAAGTTTATGTTGCAAATAGTTTATAGCCTGCTCCTTCTTCCACGGAGTATTTTGTTACTTCCATGATTCCTTGCTATTTGTTAATTCTAATGCTCTTCCTTTCCCCCATAATGATCCAATTTTAGGCCTAGATTTTTTTTTTAAATAGGAGAAACGAGGCTAATGGTTTCTGATGAATCTCCTTACCCCCATATTACTTAGTATAAGCTTTTTAAAGATCAATGCATTATCATTTATCTCTCCCTTCCCAATTTTCGAACCAAATTTCTGCTTCTCCTACTTCGGTCTATGCCTAATAATTTAAAAATCTTGCCACCAAGTATCATTACTTCTCAGTCCCATCATCTCACCTATACTGACCCAATTCATCTCATATTTTTATCCTAGTCTCCTACTTCTTTTCTAGCTCCCATCTTTAAACTGTCCTTGAGTCTTACAAGATTAAACCTTCTCCCAACATACATCTAACTTTTTTTAACCCTCCTTCTACTACTATTTGTGGGTTACTCTGGCTATATCCACAAATGGCTTATTTATTCTACCAAGCTCATCCATCTCATGAATCCTCTCATCCATCTCATGAATTCTCTTTCCTTGATTCAAACCCTAGTAGCAAAAATGAACAGATGTTAAGTGGGTTTCAAGGCAAAGTAACTGCCTAGATAAATAAGTCATACCAACTTTTATCACATTAAGAATGAAAAGCCAGTCTTGGCGCACCATTCCCCCAAAAGAGAAACACATGTATGTGCTCAAAAGAAAAGACAAAATTTAGTGGTCGTACTTAGTCACTTTCCATAATTACAAACTAATGACCAGAATCATGACAGAAATCTTGGAGGGCATGTTGGGGGTGAGGAATGGCAGTGGAAGGGAAAAGTAACAAACTAGTCAGTTAAGGTTAAAATCCAAGGCCATCTATCTAGAATCGCCAAATAACAAACCAATAACCTGTAGAAAAATACTTTATTATATATGCCAGCATAGCCCTTCATTTTATCTCCTTCTTGAAGGTGAAACTACTGCTTCCCCTTGAGACAGGTAAACTGATGTTCTTCTGCAGCTTTACCACCTTTAATACAGTTCTTGATTTTTTTTGGAAATCTAGAGTCCCAAGTCTCTCATTCTCATTCTACATTATTCCTCAACCTTGCCCATTTCTATAATAAACTGCCTGTCCTATAAGAAAGTATTTTGTTTTAATTCTACCCTATATTTTTCCATCTCGATCTGTCCATACCTTTCAACAAAGCAGTGATTCTCAACCAGGGGATGGAGACTAAGGTCCTTAAGAAGGGCTTGTGGAAACTGAGGGTGGAGATAAATGTGCAGTTCTTAAAGGTGCATTCAGCATTATAATTTTATATTTATCAAGTGAAAAAACTACATCTCATTGTTTAGGCTATTTATATTTATTAACACTGGATAAAGCCTTCTTGGCCAGTGAAGATCTGTAAAAGACACATGTGAGGAGTAGGGGGCAGAGAAAGAAACATTCCTGGCTTGGCAGAGTTACCAATATCTTTGGGATGGGATAAGATTTCCTATAGCCTCTCAAAAGGAGTTTATCATAATTTACTGTTTATGAGGGATGAGAAACACTAGAAGAGATTAGTTCAGTCATCTAATAGATAAAATTATGTAAAATGAGCTACAGATATCTATTGCCCACTTATAGATTTCTCTGTAGTGACAACCTCTTAGAAGACAATGAACGAATGCAGTATTGAGCAATGCTGACCTCTTTCTGTAATGTGCACTTTTAGAAAGTACCACTCATGACCACTTAACCTCTAGCTGCTCAAAGGTTCGGAAAAGAATAAACTATTTTATTTACTTCAAAGTATAAATCTTGTTGTTGGAAACTGTATCCTTTCAAGATCAGTTGCAGAGAGACATAAGTACATGTTACTGAAACATAAGATGGGTAGAAGCAGCTTAATTTAAATGAGAAATATCTTGAAAATAAAATAATCCAAACGGCTAAAATGAAAATCACCAACATAATTTTAAAAGGAAAGTATTTTAAAACTGTACCATGAAGACATTTGTGAGACACTAAGGGTCTCAAATCTTATACAGAAATGAAAAATAAACACCCAAAGTGAATGCAATCACAATTTAGGGTCAGTAAAGGATCAGGATGGAAAGACATAGGACCAAATTGGAGCCACTCAGATTTCCTAAGTAGATCAAGATCCTAGGCCATTTTCTCTATCTTCACCATTCTCACTGCCAAATGTGTGGCTACTCTGTTTTTGTTTTCCAATTACTGAAAGAGAAAGCACTCACACCTCAATCAAGGGTATGGTCATTTGGGGGAAAATAAGGCTGGTAAAGTAAGACCTTGTTAATAAATCGGAAAAGCAAAATAGACAACTACGAAAGCTAAAGACATGTATTTTCAGGGGGTAAAGAAGAAACTACAGAGACTCTACTCAAATGAAAAAAGGGAAAGGGCGAGGTGAGGAAGTGAGGGGTTGATGGAGAGGAAAACGCGACTGGGGTGGGGGTGGGGGGGACCCGGGTACATTACCTGCTCATACTGCCGGGGTTGGTGCCAGTAAGGTCCATAGAGCAGAGGCGGAAGATTTCTGGTAACTGGAGACCCCAAAATGGAAATTAGGTACATGCACTTGAGGTAAGGAGCTAGCGGGGGTGCCCTCCAGGGTGGGGATGGCCAAGACGGGAAGATGCGGGGGGTGGGGGGTGTGGATGCCCGGGGTAGGAGCAATGTTAGGGCGGAAGCTGCAGGCTGAGAAGCCCGACAAGCCCTGAAGGAGAAAAGGAGCCGTGCCTCACCCCAGTGGAGGAGAGAGGTGGCTTTACCTGCAGCGGCTGTGGGGGGCCGGTTCGCCCCTCTCCCTGTCTCTCCAGCACCAGTTCCCCCTCCTCCTGTGCAACCTAACTTGATGCTCCTGCCCGCCCCGCGCCATCATTGGCTAGAGTGCACTGCCAGTCACCAAAGGCGAGAAGACGCAAAGCAACGCAAAGGGCGGGACTACGAGGAGCTCCCTTCCCCCTCCTCCGCAGGTTAGGTTGAGAGCGCACGGAGAGGCCTATCCGGTTTCTAGGGCCGAGGCGAAGCCTGCAGCTTGCTTGAAAAAAAGGGGCTGGCCAGAGGAACAGTCTCATAGTACGCGAAACCAGTCCTGGGGATTAAATTCCCTACCATCCACACTGTATTCTTCACCCTAAAGAGTATAAACTTGGGAGGGAGGGTTCCGCGCTAGGCCAGCTCCGCCTCCCTCTGAATCCCCGGCCTTCCAGCAGCCCTGTCAACCCCTCTCCTGTAGTGACTACACTGTATCCCACTACCTAATGAAAGGGGCCAAATCTTCTTCCCTCCATCGTGGGAGTCAGCCCAGTTGGAATATGGGGCCTTTTAAAGCACTCTTTCTGCCACAACACATAAGGCTGCCGCATTTTTGACACTCCGACCCTTCGATACCAATATGACTTTTTAGACAGTAATTCCTGGGGCCCTCTAACAATTCCCAACCCTTAGCCCCCTCGAAACAAACACTCCTTACCCTCTAAACTCGGTTTCCTGTTCTCCCATTTCTTGAAACTCAGCCCATTTGACCTTTTAATCAGTGTCCACTTTGCGATGTCACTTGAAATCACTCTAGTTCCCAGTGAGACTAGTCAACCCCAGAATGATGGTGTCCAAGCTTAAATCCACCACACTTTTTTTTTTTTTCTTTTTTGAGACAGAGCCTCACTCTGTTGCCCAGGCTGGAGTGTAGTGGTGCAATCTTGGCTCACTGCAACCTCCACCTCCCATGTTCAAGCGATTCTCTTGCCTCAGCCTCCCGAGTAGCTGGGATTACAGGCGCCTGCCACCACACCCAGCTAATTTTTGTATTTTTAGTAGAGACAGGGTTTCACTATGTTGGCTAGGCTGGTCTCGAACTCCTGACCTCAAGTGATCCACCCACCCCAGCCTCCCAAAGTGCTGGGATTACAGGCGTAAGCCATCACGCCCAGTAAGTACACTGTTATTAAAAAGAGCAGTTTGGCCAGGTGTGGTGGTGGCTCATGCCTGCAATCTCAGCACTTTGGGAGGCCGAGGTGGGCAGATTGCTGGTACCCAGGAGTTTGAGACCAGCCTGGGCATTATAGTAAGACCTAGTCTCTTTAAAAAAAAAAAAAAAAAAATTAAGAAAGATGCCAGGCGCAGTGGCTCACACCTGTAATCCCAGCACTTTGGGAGAGCGAGGTGGGCAGACCACGAGATCAAGAGATCTAGACCATCCTGGTCAACATGGTGAAACTCCATCTCTACTAAAAATACAGAAATTACTGGGCGTGGTGGCATTCGCCTGTAGTCCCAGCTGCTTGGGAAGCTGAGGCAGGAGAGTCACTTGAACCCAGGAGGCAGAGGTTGCAGTGAGCCGAGATCATGCCACTGCACTCCAGCCTGGTGACAGAGTGAGACTCTGTCTCCAAAAAAAAAAAAAGAGCAAAAAAAGGCCAGGTGCAGTGGCTCACACCTGTAATCTCAGCATTTTGGGAGGCCAAGGTGGGCAGATCACTCGAGGCCAGGAGTTTGAGATCAGCTTGGCCAACATAGTGAAACCCCATCTCTATTAAAAATACAAAAACTGGCTGGGAGTGGTGGCACCCACGTGTAGTCCCAGCTACTGGGGAGGGTGAGGCACGAGGATTGCTTGAATCCAGCAGTGAGCCAAGATCATGCCAATGCACTCCAGCCTGAGCAACAGAGTGGGACAATGTCTCAAAAAAGAAAAAAAAGGGGGGGGGGGGCGGCTTATCTCCTGATCATTAGTTTTCTCTGACAGTATCCTCAACATTGAAATCCTATTTTCTTATACTCTAAGGACACAAATTAGGTAAATCAACTTGCTTTAGATCTCCTATTTTTAAAGATCCTAGCATTACCACTGTCGCTAAAAACACCTAATTACCACTCCTGTAAACAGCAATACTGTTTTCCCATTCACTGTGGCTCAAAACCTCAACAGTCTCTATAACTTCCCCCTGTAGCCACCATCCAATCATTTGCCAAGTGTCACTTATTCTCTTACAATATATAACAAAGATTTTGGAGCTGCCAAAGACTCTGTCAACCTTCTTAGTGTATAATGAGAAAACTGAGGCTTAGAGAGTTGAATGTTTGACTATGAAACTAAGTGGAAGTTAGGATTCATACATCTGACTCCTATTTCTGCTGCCATCTCCCTTACTTATGTAGTTGCTTGTATAAGAGAAAAGCCTCATAAATAATCTCTCTACTCACCCTACTAATCCATTCTGCAACCAGATTAATATCCTAAAACACAGAATGGCCAAATCAGACTCGTGCTTGAAAATTTTCAAAGGCTCCCAATTACTTAAGACAACATCTTATCTTTCCAGTCTTATTTTCCACTATTCGTCTACATATACTTGCTAGCCAAAAAAAGACAAATTACTATTGTCGTGTTTTTTCTAATCTGAGCCTAATATTGCTGCCTTCAAATTACACACATCTTTCTTTCTTTGCATTACCAAAATCTTACTTACTATCCTCTAAGTTCAACATCAAATGCCTCTTAATTTATTACTTCAATATGTATTGAGTACGTAACATGCTAAGTAATCTGCTAGTATTAGGAATCCAAAAACAAATAAGACATAATCCCTACCCTCAACTCACAGTAAGTAAGAGTTCATTTGTGTATGTATGTGGGAAGAGTTGGTAAAGAGTAGGCAGTATGACAATAGTGACAAATAAAAACAATTATAATACAAGGTGATACATTCAATAAGACCAGCAGGGGCTTAGTAGTTTCTTTTTTATGTTGTCGGGTTTTTTTTCTTGGGAAGGAGTCTCACTCTGTTGCCTAGGCTGGAGTGCAGTGGTACGATCTTGGCTCACCACAACCTCTGCCTCCTGGGTTCAAGCGATTCTCCTGCCTCAGCCTCCTGAGTAGCTGGAATTACAGGTGTCCACCACCATGCCCAGCTAATTTCTGTATTTTTAGTAGAGATGAGGTTTCACCATGTTGGCCAGGCTGGTCTCGAACTCCTGACCTCAGGTGTTCCACCCGCCTCAGCCTTCCAAAGCGTTGGGAATACAGGCGTGAGCCACTGCGTCCAGCCAAGAAAGTAGTTTCTTAAACAATGAAGAAAGGTTACCAAGTGGAAGGGAAAGGTGGGCTGTAAGAAAGGGATATTCAGGCAACAGGGACAGTAAGAGGGAAGGCAAAACAAAGCATAGCAATGAGAAACAGCATGAGACATGTACAGGAAACTCTAGTTCTGTAGTTCAGCCTTGCTAAAGTGTAAATCGCAAAGAAGGAACTGGATGGAGATGAAGTTGAAGGGATAGGTAAGGGCCAGAGCGTGGAGAGCCTTGAATAACATATTAAGGCATTTTCTTTTTTTTTTTCTTTTTTTTTTTTGAGACGGAGTCTCGCTCTGTCGCCCAGGCTGGACTGCAGTGGCTGGATCTCAGCTCACTGCAAGCTCCGCCTCCCGGGTTTATGCCATTCTCCTGCCTCAGCCTCCCGAGTAGCTGGGACTACAGGCGCCCACCACCTCGCCCGGCTAGTTTTTTGTATTTTTTAGTAGTGACGGGGTTTCACCATGTTAGCCAGGATGGTCTCGATCTCCTGACCTTGTGATCCGCCCGTCTCGGCCTCCCAAAGTGCTGGGATTACAGGCTTGAGCCACCACATCTGGCCTTAAGACATTTTCTTACAGGTGGATTAGGAGCCACTGAAACATGGAATAACGTAATCAGAATTACATGTTGTTTAGCTAATTCTGGCTTTAGGGGGTGAGAGGAAACAGGACACAGAAGCAGTTAGGAGGCTCTTATAAGAGACCAGAAAGGAGTTGTATAGTGAATATTTGCTGGGTTTTTTTTTTTCTGCTCAGCAACCAAAAGGCCCCTTCCTATATTTTCCATGGAAAGCTGGATCTTATCTTCCCACATGGAGCCTGGGGAGATAGGGCTCAATCACCTCCTCCCCTTCCCAGCAAAGAAGAAGTATGCCTGCACATGACCTAGGCTACTTGAAGTGGATACTCCTGCTGGGGAAGTCTTGACTTTGCAGGAGTAATGCAAAGACCCAGGACCAACCAGTTAGAAAATATTTGGCAATGGCAGACACTAGAGTCCAACTGTAACATCCTATATAGACTGGTCAGTGGTGACCTTGACCTTCTCTTTGGTCTTCCCTCCTTTGATTTCATACCATTCTTTAAACCAAGTTCTCTAACATTCCCATTACTTTTTTGAGCCATTCAATATCCTTCCAATAAATTTTCTTTCTGCTTAAGTTAGCCAAAAGAAAGTCAGTTTCCTGGCCCTCAATGGTTAAACGTACTCGGGGCTCAAAGAAAAAAAAAAAAAAAAGTTAGCCAAAAGATGATTCCTGTTGTTTGCAACCAAGAATCCTAACACAATGATTAGGGCCTAAATTATAGCAATACGATTCAAAAGATAGTGATGGAATTTTTTATTGCCCTTTTGCTAAGATCAAGTTTTAAAAATCATAATGGGAGGGAAACGACAAAGCCAGAAACACTTAGGGGATAAAAAATCAGTAGAACCTGGAGTTCAGAGGGAAAGAGGAATAGTTTAGCCATATCAAAAATGAGCTGCCTATAGTATGTTAAGTAGTGACATTCAGTAGGAGGTCGATGTATGAGTCTAAAAGTCCAGCTTGGAGATAGATTTTGATAGTTATTAGCAACTAAATGGTAGCTGTAAAAGTGGAGATTACCCAGTGAATGTGAAGAGCAGACCAAGGATAAGAAAAACTGCAAGGCTGGGAGGCCAAGGCTGGAGAATTGCTTGAGCCCAGGAGTTTGAGATCAGCCTGGGTAACAAAGGGACACTATTTCTACAAAAAAAAAAAAATTGTTTTTAATTAGGGCGGGTGCAGTGGCTCATGCCTGTAATCCCAGCACTGGGAGGTGGAGGCAGGCGGATTGCTTAAGCCCAAGGGTTCAAGACCAGCCTGGGCAACATGGCGAAACCCTGTCTCTACAAAAAATACAAAAATTAGCCAGGCGTGTGACACAGGCCTATAGACCCAGCTGTTTTGAGGGCTGAGGCAGGAGGATTGCCTGAGCCCGGGGAGCTGAGGTTGCAGTGAGTCAAGACTGTGCCACTGTACTTTAGCCTGGGCAACAGAGTCTGACCCTGTCTCAAAACAAAATTAAAAAAAAAAATGAACCAGGCATGGTGGCACATGCTGTGGTCTCAGCTACTTGGGAGGCTAAGGTGGGAGGATTGCTTAAGGCTGCAGTGAGCCAAGTTCATGACACTGCATTCTAGCCTGGGTGACAGACCCTATCAGAAAGGAGAAAAGAGAGAGGGGAGGAGAAGGGAGGAGAGGAGAGGAGCGGCGAGGGGAGGAGAGGGGAGAAAGGAAAGAAAGGAAGAAAGAGAACAACTGCACAAATATTGTTGGGAGAGACGAGAATGTTAATGTCTGTGAAGAACTGGAGAACCCATATCCATTCCAAAGAATGTAGCTGCAATTCACCTCTAATTAAGTCCTGCCAAATGGAAACACATATCCAAGGTTGAAAGAAAACTTCAGATTTTCCAAAAGCCAGAAATGTAGAGTTTTACGTAAAATCTTTTAGGTTTTGACTGTAAATAACTATTTTTTTAAGAAAACTAAACACTATGCAGGATAAAGAAAACACTTAGCTAAGCCGGGCGCGGTGGCTCACGCCTGTAATCCCAGCCCTTTGGGAGGCTGAGGTGGGCGGATCACGAGGTCAGGAGATTGTGATCATCCTGGCTAACACAGTGAAACGCCATCTCTACTAAAAATAGAAAAAATTAGCCAGGCGTGGTGGCGGGCGCCTGTAGTCCCAGTTACTCAGGAGGCTGAGGCAGGAGAATGGCGTGAACCCGGGAGGTGGAGCTTGCAGTGAGTCGAGATTGCGCCACTGCAGTCCAGCCTGGGCGACAGTGTGAGACTCCGTCTCAAAAAATAAATAAATAAATAAATAAAAAGAAAAAGAAAGAAAACACTTAGCTGGAGACCCAACTGAGATTTTTAGTGGGGTGAGAAAAGCTGAGGAGGAACCCAGGAAAACATCAGAAATTAAGAATCAGAATAATGCCTTCTTAAGAAGGTAGGGAAAAAACAGCTAGAGAAACAAGAGAGTGCAGTTGTCACAGAAGCAGAGAGTAGAGATTTGCAGGGGAAGAGTGATCAATTACATCAAACAAAGCAAAAATGTCCAACAATATAAGAACTTTAAAATGTCCACTGGATGTAATAATTGAAAGCCTTTCTGATACCTACTTTCCACTGTCAAACCAGAAGTAATCTGTCCATGTGAGTTTTCATAGCATTGTGTGTAGTCCTCTTTTAGGATAATCATCTTTTACTTTATATTTTACTTACATTTGTACATGGAATAATGAGCTTTGAAGTCCAAGGGACCTGGGTTCAAATTTCTGTCCCATCAAGAAAATTAACTTTTCTGAGTCTAGCTCATTCCTCTACATAAAGTAGATAACAGTATTAAGTTACAGGGACATTTATGAGGATTAATGAAACAACAGGCACAGTACCTGACACATAACTGCTAAGTCCTAGTAGGTACTCGACAAATGTTGGATAAATTGGAAAAGAAGTTGTTTTTGCCAATATCTGTACCTAGCATATAGTAATCAGCCTGAGAGAGGATCACTACCTAGATTAATGGCCTCCAAAATAGTTTAGCTTCAGTTGGCTAATACCTATGAGCTTGAGTGCACACTCTAGCTCTCTCTCCCTTTATATTAAATCTAATTTAAGGTGAACAGGAATAGCTACATTCTAGATTCTAGAGTCTGAAGATCATGTTCAACTAAATGGCTTTGGTCAGCCTAAGCCTGTTCTAGATGTTCTATGTCACTAGTATCCAATTTTGAGTGGTGAGACCTCACACTCTAAAGGATCCAAGGAAGGGTCATAAAAATTGCAAAAACACTACTCCCACCCTCAAATGTATTTTTTTCCCATGGCTTACAGGACACCACACTTTTCAAGTTTTCCTTCAATCTATGTAACCACTGTTTTTTTTTTTTAAACCATTTATTTGCTACTTTTTTCCTATACCACCCCTTAATTGAAGTTCACTTTGGTCCTAGGCCTTCTTTTCATTCTATACTTCCTTTTCACGGATGTCTAATTCCAATACATCACCTCAATTATTATTATTTTCTTCAATAAATTATATGCTTATGTCTCTCACATCTCTGGGCAAGATGTCACCTTTGAACTCTAGATCTGTATATCCCTCTGCTTACTCCATAGTTTTTCTTGGTAGACTCTCCAGTTCCCCCATCCTCATCCCACCACATGTGCACATACACAAACTGGTAATCATTCTCCAGCATCTCCTATCCAGTCATGGTTGCACAGACCAGAAACCTACCTTACTACCCGTACCCAATATTTTAAATTCCCATCTTTACCTCCTAAATATCCCTCAAATCCATCTACTTCTGCCTTTATTACCCTTTGGCTCAAAAGATGGCTCAATTTACCATCTTCGTTTCCCTGGACTATTGCAATTACCTTCTAACTGATTCTCTTCCATTCTTCCACTTTAATTCTTATTTATCCTTCAGAGCTTATTTCAACAAAAAGTTGGGCCAGGTGCAGTGGCTCACGCCTGCAATACCAGCACTTCGGGAGGCCGAGCCGGGTGGATCATAAGGTCAGGGATGCAAGACCTGCCTGGTCAAGATGGTGAAACCCTGGCCGGGTGTGGTGGCTCACATCCGTAATCCCAGCACTTTGGAGACTGAGGCAGGTGGATCACCTGAGGTCACGAGTTCAAGACCAGCCTGGACAATATGGCGAAACCTCATCTCTACTAAAAACAATTTTTTAAAAAAATTAGCCAAGCGTGGTGGTGTGCGCCTGTAATCCCAGCTACCCGGGAGGCTGAGGTGGGAGAATTGCTTGAACCTGGGAGGCAGAGGTTGCGGTGAGTCAAAATCTTGCCACTGCACTCCAGCCTGGGCGACAGAGCGGGATTTGGTCTCAAAAAAAAAAAAAAAAAAAAGTGAGCTGGGCGCAGTGGCTCACACCTGTAATCCCATCACTTTGGGAGGCCAAGGCGGGTGGATCACGAGGTCAGGAGTTTGAGACCAGCCTGGCCAAGATGGTGAAACTCCATCTCTACTAAAAATACAAAAATTAGCTGGGCGTGGTGGCAGGCACCTGTAATCCCAGCTACTCGGGATGCTGAGGTAGGAGAATCACTTGAACCTGCGAGGTGGAGGTTGCAGTGAGCCGAGATCACGCCACTGCACTCCAGCCCGGCAACAGAGCTAGACTCCTTCTCAAAAAAAAGATGGTGAAATCACGTCTCTACTAAAACTACAAAAATTAGCCAGGTGCGGTGGCAGGCACCTGTAATCCCAGCTACTCGGGAGGCTGAGGCAGGAGAATTGCTTGAACCCGGGCAGCAGAGGTTGCAGTGAGCCAAGATCATGCCACTGCACTCCAGCCTGGGTAACACAGTGAGATTCCGTCTCAAAAAAAAAAAAAAAGAAAAGAAAAGAAAAGAAAACAGTTTTCCTTGATTTCCCAAACTAGTAACAGCTAAAATTGTTGAATGTACATTACATGCCAGGCACTCTTCTAAGCAATGAAAACGTATTAACATATTTAATTTTCTTTCTTTTTTTTTTTTTTTTTGAGACAGGGTATCATTCTGTCACCCAAGCTGGAGGGCAGTGGCACCATCTCGGCTCACTGCAACCTCTGCCTTCCAGGCTCAAGCAATTCCTCTGCTTCAGCCTCCCAAGCAGCTGGGACAACAGGCACACGCCACTATGCTCAGCTAGTTTTGCATTTTTGGTAGAGATGGGGTTCCGCCATGTTGCCCAGGCTGGTCTGGAACTCCTGGCCTCAAGTGATTGGCCGGCCTCAGCTTCCCAAAGTACTGGGATTACTTTGGCGTGAGCCACAGCTCCTGGCCTCTTACTTAATTTTCTTAACAAGACCAAAATAACTATCTCTATTTCACAAATGTAGAAACTGAGGCACAAAGAGATAATACCTTGCCCAATATCCTACAGCTAGTGAAAAGTGGTACCAGATTCAGATTTAGGCAGTATAGCTCCAGAAGACACATTCTTAACCACTGTACTATACTATGCTCTAGGTTACATGCCCCATTATAAATTCTTTTATAACATCCAGTACTTCTCCTTTGTTGTAGAGATTGAATAACTGATTATATAATTGTTTGACGTCTACTCCCTCTCCCCCATTAGAATGCAAGTTCCACAAGGGTAAGGGCTTGCGTATGGCTTGTCCATTACAGTATTCCCTTTGCTTATCGGGTGGTAATGGGCATTCAATGTATTTTTGTTGAAGGAATGCACTGAACTTCTAGTCGAAGGTGTGTGGGAGAGAGGTTTCTGGGCCAAAGCAATGGCTTCCCTCACTCAGACTGCATGACAGCAAAAGGGCAGTAGCAGTTTCCTACTAGAAACATTCAGAAGAAGTATCATAAAATCACAAGCACCTTCACTTTTTAGTAGCTGTAGCAGACACAGCTTTTACATAGAACAAAAGGGGTTGTATGGCACTACATATAAAAGACTGTTTTTTAGAGTGAGGTACTCGCTGTTGACAGTAATGAAATGTTAGTTACCCCATTAGGTTTAGGACTATAATGCCTCAATGGTGACCAATTCCAGCTGTGGTCAGAAGTGAATGGATGACACTATATCCTATGTTTTTTTTTTTTTTTGAGACAGCGTCTCCCTCTGTTGCCCAGGTTGGAATGCAGCAGCACGATCTCGGCTCACTGCAACCTCCTCCCTCCAGGGTTCAAGCGATTCTCCCACTTCAGCCTCCTGAGTAGCTGGGATTACAGGCACGTACCACCACGCCTGGTTAATTTTTGTATTTTTAGAAGAGACGGGGTTTAACCATATTGGTCAGGCTTCTCTCAAACTCCTGACCTCAGGTGATTAACCCGCCTCAGCCTCCCAAATTGCTAGGATTACAGGTGTGAGCCACTGCGCCCGGCCGGATGACACTATATCCTTATGACTCAAAAACAGAGCACGGATTCTTTTCTTATTTTCTAAGTCAACCTCATTGCAGATTTTTTTCCCAGTAAAATCCTCAAGTTTTGGCCTAAGTCTGAAGACAGAAAATAAGAGCCTAATCTTTGAGGAACATTAGACTTAGGTCAAGTTTGGACTAGATCTGGAGAAGCTGCTCTTCACTGGCTCATGGTCACTAAGGTGAAAATAATACTGTGTTCTAGATGAGAAATCTCTAACTGGGCCAATGTTCACCTTATACTACCACTTTTGGGTATCCAACATAGTAACAATATATATTAATTTAGGTAACAGATTCCTGTCCTCTTCATGCTCCCCCACATGCATTCCTGCATGCCCTATTTTAACTGAGCCAAGTACACATAAATGTGTTCAGCCTAATAGAAAAATATAAATATTTACTTAATTCAACCAGAGACTATAAGGAATTGTTTTCACTGCAATAATTATGCTAAAAGAGTATGTGTGGGAGGAGAAACATCATAAAGCACTGTTATTATCAGACTTGTGCCTAAAAACTGACCCCAGTGACATGGGATTCATGAAATTTTAATGGGCTAAACTGACTTGCATTGGCTAAAAAAGTGAGTTACATGCAAGACTGACCAAGTCATTTTCCCCTGTACAGCTTAAAATATTTCACATAATCTTATCTTCAAAATAACTAAGTTAAATAAAAGAAACAAACTATTTATTCTTTTCCCTTTTAACAGAGATACAAAGACAAAAATAAATCTTACATTCTCAAGGTTCTACAATTGCTAAAGGCATAGCTTTAACAAGCTACTGAATACCTACCTACCTGTCTAGTGTTCTGGTCAAAGACAGTTTGCACACAGGGGTCAGCACTGAACTTTGGTTTTGTTTTGTTTTGTTTTTTTTTTGAGATGTAGTCTCACTCAGTCGCCCAGGCTGGAGTGCAGTGGCTCAATCACAGCTCACTGAAAGCTCCGCCTCCCAGATTCAAGCGATTCTCCTGCCTCAGCCTCCTGAGTAGCTGGGACTACAGGCGCGCCACTACCCCCAGCTAATTTTTTTTTTTTTTAAATTTTTAGTAGAGATGGGGGTTTCACCATGTTGGTACGGCTGGTCTCAAACTCCTGACCTCATGATCCGCCTGCCTCGGCCTCCCAAAGTGCGGGGATTACAGGCGTGAGCTACCGCGCCTGGCCCAGCACTGAATTTTTAAAAGGAGGGAGGCTGGGCCAGGCGCGGTGGCTCACGAATGCAATCCCAGTACTTTGGGGGGCCGAGGTGGGCGGATCACGAGGTCAGGAGATTGAGACCATCCTGGCTAACATGGTGAAACCCTCTTTCTACTAAAAATACAAAAAATTAGCCGGGAGTGGTGACGGGCGCCACCTCCCACTACTCGGGAGGCCGAGGCAGGACAACGGTGGGAACCCCGGAGGCGGAGCTTGCAGTGAGACGAGATCGCACCACTGCACTCCAGCCTGGGCGACAGAGCAAGACTCCGTCTCAAAATAAATAAATTAATTAATTAATTAAATAAATTAAAAAGAGGGAGGCTGGATAATAAATGGGGCTTTGAAGTCAGACCAGAGTTCCTCTTACCCTTGGTTGTGTTACCTAACCTCACAGTCTTTATTTTCCCTGTAAAATGAAACTAGCACCACATACATTTCAGAGTTATTCTAAAAATTAAAAGATAACATACAATGCTTGGCACATAGCAGGCAAATAAAAAGGAATTTATTATTCTCCATCCAATATTTTTAAACAGTACCACTGAAGGCTTCTCTCAAAGCAAAATTACTCCTCAGAGACTTGGCAGAGCTGATCTGTTAGGCAGAATGGAGGGATACCGAAATAGATGTAAAAGTTTCACAATTATATGGCAGGACTGCTGGGCAGGATGAAAGCACTCCAGTACTACCGTGCTGAGAAAGCAGCACAAGTCTTTAACATCATAATCATGAAACAGATTTCAACCAGCACTTGTGATCTAGAGTCACATCCCAGGTAATTCAACTAATCACTTTTATGTTTGTAGGAATATGTCAGTGTCTATTTCTTAAGTATTCCATTTACTTCACAATACCTGCTTGTGGTAACTTTCAGTTTCCAAATGACTAGACTGTCCCTTGGCAGTTCACATGCCCAGATCCAGCTTATTTAGTTTTTGACTCCCATGACTTTCAGGAGCGTAGTGAAAAGAAGTAACCATTGCTATACTATATATTTAAAATTTCATTTAAAAAAGGTCCCAACAGCAGTCATATTTGTAAAACACACAAAAGCACTACATTTTATAGGAGAATTGACATGCAAATTAAGGAAGAACTGACTAATGTGGCCCACACCCAGAAAGGGGGGAAAAACAAGAATGACTGGGTACTGAGTAGAAGAAATGAAAAATACTGAGTAAAAGTTCAATGTTCATGTAACTTGCTAGCCCCTATTCAAAAACCCACTAATTGGTGCAGCAGCAATAGAAAATGAAAAAAAAAAGATGAAAAAATTCAAAAATCCAGAAACACCTTACTATTCATGCTGTTTACTTAGATATATGTGTATCTGATAAAATCATGTTTCATACACGAAATTCTGTTATGATTTGGGTCTATCTAAATAGGCAGCCAAACTATAGAAATCATTGGTTTCTTCTAGAACTAACCAAAAGAAATTCCCATATCACTAATATGACAATGTTCTTCTAAATAACCATGTCCCAAAGAAATAATCCCTAAAGATATAGTGCATCCCCAAAGTATGTAGTGGTAGAAAAAAAGAAAGCAGGAAATTCCAAAGGTTTCTGTAATAACACAAGAGACAATTTGAGAAACCTTAAACATTTTACAACTCTCAGCTGAGCACTGTGATATGGGCCGGCCTATAACCCCAGCTACTTGGGAGGCTGAGACAGGAGGACTACTTGGGCCAAAAAGTTTGAGGTTGCAGTGAGCTATATAATTGCACCACTGCACTCCAGCCTACATAACAAACAGAGCAAGATTCTGTCTCTTAAAAAAAACAAAAACAAACAAACAAAGCAAAAACAGAAAAAAAATGTGTAAGACCTTATAGCTGTTGAGTATCCTTCTCTCAAATACAATTAAAAATTCAGTTACTATATATCCTATATTGGAAAGCTACTGACATAGTCTTAGAAGAATTACAGACTCTGAAAACAAAAAGGTGTTATTAGGAAATTACTAATCACTGGAATATTGAGACACTACCCAAAGGATTGGCACTATCACATTTAAGGTGCTAACATACAAGGGAGCAATGAAGCACAGTCCTGGTAAATTATCTGGTAATTTCAGTAGCATGCTATTTAATTATCTTTTTAAAATGAAATAAACAAATAAAATGAAGTCATATACAATAAACATCTATGGACATATTAATATATTAATATACAAAGGAAAGAAAATCAGGGATATTTCACTTCTTAAAATGACAAGGTCAACTCTTAATAATTACACATAACAGTAAATCATAGTTCTGAAAGCTCTTTCCAAACAAACTACTGAGAATATACTACAGGAGAATCTGAATTTGAAGAGGCTACAATGTTGTCTAAGATCCCTACACTGCTCCACTGCTTAAAATATATTCCTGGATCTCTCCCTGCTGAAGACTAATGTAAAAGTAATTATCAGCCAGGCGCGGTAGCTCACGCCTAGAATCCCAGCTCTTGGGGAGGCAGAAGCAGGAGGATAGCTTGAGCCCAGGAGTTTGAGACCAGCCTGGCCAACATAGTGAAACCCCGTTTCTACTAAAAACACAAAAAATTAGCCAGGCATGGTGGCACGCACCTATAGTCCCAGCTACTCAGGAGGCTGAGGCAGGAGAGTCACTTGAACCTGGGAGGCGGAGGTTGTGGTGAGCCAAGATCGCCCCATTGCACTCCAGCCTGGGCAACAGAGTGAGACTTGGTCTCAAAAAAAAAAAAAAAAAAAAAAAGTAATTATCTATGCCAGGCTAATTTCTATCTATGCCTGCTGGAATTTTTATTATTTTGCACCATACAGTTAATGGGTAGAAATTACATGCTTTAAGCCTCCTGCTGCAACCTGAAGGCAACAAATAAGATATTTTGAAGTTGACCATTTTGCTTCATGTTACATTAACAAACTAAGGGCCTAGTGAAGGATGGAAACTATATAATTGATAATAAAAGGGCAAAAGAAATGTTACCTAGAGAACAGCTTAATGAGAAACCTCGGAGATTAAGATACTTTGTAGTTTAAATGTAAAACGTAGGCCGGGCGCGGTGGCTCAAGCCTGTAATCCCAGCACTTTGGGAGGCCGAGACGGGCGGATCATGAGGTCAGGAGATTGAGACCATCCTGGCTAACACGGTGAAACCCCGTCTCTACTAAAAAATACAAAAAACTAGCCGGGCGAGGTGGCGGGCACCTGTAGTCCCAGCTACTCGGGAGGCTGAGGCAGGAGAATGGCATAAACCCGGGAGGCGGAGCTTGCAGTGAGCTGAGATCCGGCCACTGCACTCCAGCCTGGGTGGCAGAGCGAGACTCCGTCTCAAAAAAAAAAAAAAAAAAAATGTAAAACGTTAAGTAACTACAAAGAGGTGGACTTATTTTACAATACAAATACAATAAAAACTTTTAAGTTTCATTTAAAGTTTACTCACACACAAAACTGAGAGATTAAAGGAGAAAAAGGTTATCCAAGACAAAATCTAGAATGCAGTAAATGTTTTGTTGTTGTTTTGAGACAGAGTCTCTCTTGGCTACAGTGCAGTGGTGCGATCTCAGCTCACTGCCATCTCCGCCTCCCTGGTTCAAGCGATTCTCCTGCCTCAGCCTCCAGAGTAGCTGGGCCTACAGGACCGCACCACCACACCCAGCTAATTTTTGTATTTTTTTCAGTAGAGACGGGGTTTCACCATGTTGGCTAGGATGCCCACCTTGGCCTCCCAAAGTGCTGGGATTACAGGCGTGAGCCACCACACCCAGCCAGAATGCAATAAATGTTAAATAAACTTCAGGTAAAAGAAAACTTCAGGCCAGGTGTGGTGGCTCACGCTTGTAATCCTAGCACTTTGGGAGGCTGAGGCAGGCAGATCAGCCTGAGGTCAGGAGTTTGAGACCAGCCTGGCCAACATGGTGAAACCCTGTCTCTACTAAAAATACAAAAAATTAGCCAAGCATGGTGGCACATGCCTGTAACCCCAGCTACCACTTGAACCCAGGAGGCAGAGGTTGCAGTGAGTCGAAATCACGCCACTGCACTACAGCCTGGGTGACACAGTGAGACTCATCTCAAAAAAAAAACAACAACAACAAAAAAAACAACTTCATACAACAACTTCATTACATGGAAATACAACTGTCAGCCGGGCACAGTGGCTCACACCTGTAATCCCAGCACTTTGGGTAGCTGAGACAGGCCGATCACGAGGTCAGGAGTTAAAGACCAACCTGGCTAATATGGTGAAACCCTGTCTCTACTAAAAATACAGAAATTAACCGGGTGTGGTGGTGCACGCCTGTAGTCCCAGCTACTCGGGAGGCTGAGAAAGAAGAATCACTTGAACCTGGGAAGCAGAGCTTGCAGTGAGCAGAGATAGCACCACTGCATTCCAGCCTGGGTGACAGAGAGAGACTCTGTCTCAAAAAAAAAAAAAAAAAAAAAGAAAAGAAATACAACTGTCAGGCTGGGTGTGGTGGCTCACACATGTAATCCCAGCACTTCGGGAGGCCAAGGTGGGAGCATCACTTGGGCCGCGGAGTTCAAGACCAGCCAGGGCAAGATGGCAAAGACCCCCGTCCCTTAAGAAAGAAACACAACTCTCATTTGGGTACTAGGTACCAAAGAAAGACCACATCTTGAACATTAGGGTCCCTTTACATTCCCTAAAAGGTTTCAGTTAAACAGAAGCAAAAACGTACAATGTCAGCGAATTAAGCAAAAAGAAAAGTGCAAAAAATCACAGGAAGATGAAAAGATCACCAACTTGGAGAGGCAAAAGAATAAAAGATCATAGATGATGAAAGAGGGAATATAAATAGTTAAAGTGAGATAAGAAACATGATAGTCTATCAATGAATCAAATGCTAAAGGTAAAATAGTAAATATTATACCACAATGGTCACAGTAATGTAAGGACAGGTCATGCAAAGACCTGCAGATCAAGGACTTGCTCAAATGCAACTCCAGAAGTAGAGTGACTTCTAGAGATGAAAGTGGAGACTCAGAGAAATGTTTGTCTTCTGTTTTCCTCACAAGTATGAGGCTGGATGTAAGCTCAGAACATAGCTTAACTCTTTCAGAGCTGTAGACAAACAGCTCACTAAAATATTTAATATTCATCTGAATGTTACAGTCCTTTCACAGATGAGAATACCAAATCTTATTTCTTCAGTAAGCAAGCACTGTTTTGACACCCACAAATTAATCTTATGTGGTAGTTTTGCTTAGAAAAGTGGCTCATGCCTGTAATCACAGCACTTTGGGAGTCCGAGGCAGGAGGAACACAAGGTCAGAAGTTCAAGACCAACCTGGCCAATACGGTGAAACCCCGTCTCTACTAAAAAAAAAAAAAAAAAAAAATTAGCCAAGCGTGGTGGCAAGCACCTGTAATCCCAGATACTCGGGAGGCTGAGGCAGGAGAACTGCTGGAACCTGGGAGGCAGAGGTTGCAGTGAGCCCAGATCGTGCCATTGCACTCCAGCCTGGGTGACAGAGCAAGACTCTGTCTCAAAAAAAGGAAAACTGACAAAATCAAAAGAGCAGATGCACAGGACAGATCAAACATGGAGAATACAAAAACTGTTCAAGTACTCATACATTGTTCCATTATATCCCTTATCCCAATCCATTACTCCTTTGCTATTTCACTCTCGATGTGTCGCCCAGGCTGGAATGCAATGACACGATCTTGGCTCACTGCAATCTCCACCTCCAGGGTTCGAGCTATTTTCATGGCTTGGCCTCCCATGTAGCTGGGACTAAAGGCGCACGTGACCATGCCCAGCTAATTTTTTTTGTATTTTTTGTACTTTTAGAGACGGGGTTTCACCATGATGGTCAGGCTGGTCTCGAACTCCTGACTTCAAGTGATCCGCCCGCCTCCACCTCCCAAAGTGCTGGGATTACAACCGTAAGCCGCGGCGCCTAGCCCACTATTTAAGTTTTAAACCTTCTCCCAAGCCTGTCTCTTCACACATGCCTACTCTCTCTTTGGCCAACGTCTTTCACTTGCCTTCAGATCCACTGGCACGCCTCTCTTGTAGCAGAAGGTGTTCTTACATGGAAAATGTTTTTCTTATCATAACTCTTTTTTTAAGGGTTGGGATAATTCCAAGTACTTGAAATAAGTTTCTCACATCTTGCTCTATGAGGTTGACTAGGATTTGTTCTGAAACCTATTGGGTGACCAATACAAAAGAAATTCCTAAGCAGAAAACATGATCTAATTAACACAGGACACTATCCAAATCACAAACTCACTTTCGATATGTAATGTGCCCCATACCAGATGACTTCAGCAGATGCTAACCTAGGCTGAGAATCCTTGCCTGAGTCGACAAACTCAGAAAAGCATGGAGATGAAACGATCTGTAGACACTGGTGTGATGGTAGAGGATGGAGCAGACACTGATAAGGCAGCTCCCCTGGCTTGTGTTTGGGGCGCTCCGCTCTTTATTCTTTAATAGAAAAAGACAGAGTTCTAAATCTCTGCCTTATGGCTCACTTTGCTTAGCCATACAAAAGAGATCGGTCCACTATATACCTTTTCTGTGAAGACCCTAATCACTTCAAGACTATCGCTTAAAAAGCAAGAGACTGCTGCATTTGCACAGCTTCTGCAGGGAAATTCCCTGCGACACTAGAGACAGGTAAATAAAGAAACTGCATTCGCTCCAAGGCAGGGGGAGGGGTCTTCTATCAGTGAAGTAAACCACTGAGTTCTGCAGACCTGTCAAGGAAGATCCAAGGCTTGAGCTCCTGTCTTCCCACCATCTCTAAACATTCTCCAACAGCCTGCTCTTCACTCCCAGGAGACCCACAAAACTTACACCTGAGAATAAGTAAAAATCTGCATACGCTTACCCCATGCTTTCCTACCCACCTTTATTATTAAAATACAGAAGAAAAAAGAAGAATAAAAAGAAGTAGAAAACCCTAACCACCGATTTCTGAATCCAAAGTATGGAGTAACCAAACGGGGCCGGGGAGTTTTCCCTTCTCTGAAGAGAGAACAAGGCGCCGCCTCCAATGTACACTACGCCCAGTAATGCAATGACAAGCCCTAAAAACTCCACAGCGTCCCAGGCAGTCCCTCGCGGCTCGGCCCGGCAGCCACCCTCTCCCCCGACCTCTCACAAAGGAGACTGGTTCAGTCCGGAGCATCACCCCGCACCTGATCCCTCCCAACTGGGGGGCGAGCAGGGGGTGGAAGAGAGAGGAGGAGGAGTTACTTAAATCATATCTCTGAGAGCCTCAGCTTTTGCTGACTCCTGGGCCAGCACTGAGGAGCGGGTGTGAGCGGGAAGCTTACCTGTGCAAAGTCCTGGTGCTTCCTTTCCAGGCAGTGTTTCAACTCACCCTCTCCGAGAACAAGGCGCCTTCCGGCGGAGCATGGCCAGCCCTCGCCTCAATCTAGCTTGCTAGTAGTCCATTCTCCCTAGGCTCCGCCCCCCTGCGCTCCCATCCGCCAATGGCAGCACCGAAGCCCGGCCTCTTCCAGCGAGCTAATGTGAGCGCCATCCAGGAAGTCTCTTGAGAGTGGAAGGTCCTAGGAGGATGAGACGGGTACGTAGGCGACCACAAATATGCCTGATTGAAAATAAAACCTGGCGGCGGCTCGCCTCTGACGGCTCAGTTCACAGGCGACCAGGCCCCTCGGCATCTATTTTTGACCCCCGCCATTGGGGGCGCTCTGAACTAAAATAACACTTAGTTACCTACTTCTGGGAAGCCATCTTGGCTCAGACTCGGGGACGGGGTGAGAGTGCTTAAAGAATCTGAAGCCCCTGTCGGCGTTCTGTCCGACTATCTAGGTCCAGCCCGAACATACTCTCTGTATACACTCAGGATGCCCCTCAGTCACGACGTGAAACCCTTGGAATAATGCCGTATGTGGTTACGGGCAACCACCACCACCCTCTCACTTAACTGTAGGAGTAAAGCAATTTTAACAAATCGAATAAGCAAAAATTAATTCTTCTACTGACAGTGAAAGTTACAGTTTCCTAGGGTAATCCTTTATGGCCAGCTCACTCAAAATATCAGGACATGTATCTATTCTAGGTGCTACTAAAATCTTAATGATTCACTGCAAATTTTCCAGTAGGGGCACTGTGAATCAGTTGGAAATCAAGAACAGGACTTAAGGAGGAATTCCTTTTTTTTTTTTTTTTTGAGACGGAGTCTCGCTCAGTCACCCAGGCTGGAGTGCAGAGGGGCGATCTCGGCTCACTGCAACCTCTGCCTCCCGGGTTCAAGCAATTTTCTTGTCTCAGCCTCCTGAGTAGCTGAGACTACAGGCGCACACCACCACACGCAGGTAATTTTTGTATTTTTAGTAAAGACGGGGTTTCGCCATGTTGGTCAGGCTGGTTTCAAACTCCAGACCTCAAGTGATCCGCCCACCTCGGCCTCCCAAAGTGCTGGGATTACGGACGTGAGCCACCATTCTTGGCCAAGAAATCTCTTTTTTAAAGTTGTGAGTGAGGGAATCCTTCCAGATTATTAAAGGAATTTCTCAAGGAGTAACATAATTGCATGGTATTACATAGTAGCTCAGAGCCATTAAGGAGTCATATGAGTGATAAGACTTGGCCTTAAACTGGGCGCGGTGGCTCACGCCTTTAATCTCAACACTTTGGGAGGCTGAGGCGGGTGGATGCCTGAGGTCAGGAGCTCGAGACCAGCCTGGCCAACATAGTGAAACCCCGTCTCTACTGAAAACACAGAAAAAAAAAAAAAAATTAGCCGGGCGTGGTGGCAGGCACCGGTAATCCCAGCTACTCGGGAATGAGGCAGGAGAATCGCTTGAACCCGGGAGGTGGAGGTTGTGCTTAGCCAAGATCTCACCACTGCACTCCAGCCTGGGCAACAAGAGTGAAATTCCATCTCAAAAAAAAAAAAAAAAAAAAAGACTTAGCCAAATCCATTTCCCTGTGTATCAAAATCTGTCAGTCAAGACGGGTGCCGTAGCTCAGGCCCATAATCCCAGCACTTTGGGAGGCCGAGGTGGGTGGATCACCTAAGGTCGGGAGTTCGAGACCAGCCTGACCAATATGGAGAAACCCCATCTCTACTAAAAATACAAAATTAGCTGGCTGTCGTGGCGCATGCCTGTAACCCCAGCTACTCGGGAGGCTGAGGCAGGAAAATCGCTTGAACTCCAGAGGCGGAGATTGTGGTGAGCCGAGATGGCGCCATTGCACTCCAGCCTGGGCAACAGAGAAACTCCATCTCAAAAAAAAAAAAAAAAAATCTGTTAGCTGAATTCTCTCCTGGCTACTGCTGCCATTATATCAATTTGATGTTAGTATTAAGATTTATTAGAACAATGTGTCTGTAAATGCATATACAGATATAACCTTAATTAATAGTTTCTAGGATGAGAGTCTATTATCCATCTGGTACAGAATAGACCTGTCATCAAAGGAGCTATAGATATTATGGAAAGGGGAGCAGGTGTGCCTGAACCAATTTCTGCTACCTACACTGATCTTAGTATGATTTCCAATGGTCTTGGCCTTCAAAAACCAAAGGACATTGGTAAGACTATAGAAGGAAAAAAAAAAAAAAAGTGGATATTATTTCGTAACTACCATTCTTCATATGGGGTGGGAGATCCACTTTTTATAATTCTTCATAACCACTTCAGTCAAAATACAGATCATGATTTTACCCAGATACTTTTTTTCTCATGCTTCCCTTACAATTGGTGCAATACCCAAGTACAGAAGGTCATAAGTTGGCTTGGATAATAGAACAAGATATGGGCATTAATACTAAAAAACTGTGCTCCAAAATACCTAAATGGTATCCTTTATTGACTCTGAAAGCAGTAGCTCTAGGCAGAATGCTGTCTTTGACCAATCTTCTAATGCTTCTCAATTGCTAAAGATTTTTTTGGGGGGTAGTTAAAAAAAAAAACAAAAAAAAAAACCTTTCTATTATTACTTCAGTTTTATCCCAGAGGTAAAGGGGCAGGCTAACTCCAAATTCAACAGCTTCAAATCCTTTCTGGAATCAAGTAGGATTTTAAAAACAAAACAAAAGCATAACCAAAGCAATACCTCAAATATCTTCCAACTTCCTGTGGTGCACTGTTAACTATTACTACTACTACTGGGGTCAGAATCTAGTACAAAATGAATCCCAAAGAGGCTTCTTCATTATCTTTGATTTAATTCCCTAAGAGGAGAGTATCTACTAATGTTTGGGATACAACCAGAAATGACACATGGAGTATGAACAGCTTTGATACATGCATATATTTAATAATGAAACAATTCATCAACAGCAAAAAGAAAGTAGAAAAATTCATGAGACCTCAGTGCTGTGGAAGAGAATGGGAAATCAAGGAAAAAAGATACATATAGCAACCAATCCAGAAGGCTGCATGATGAGTGAAGCAAAGGCAAATTTGGCCAAGATAGTATTATATGCTCTGAAAAGAGAATGGCTGGATAGGTACCCACTTATCTGACTGCTTACTAGCAGGTAGCCTTACTGTATGCCTCATGGAATGGAGGCAAAGAGCCACGGAAAGGTGGGAGAGGAGAAGGAAAAGAACAGTATAAAACCCAGGGTAAACAAATGAGAGGGGCAGAATTACAAAGAGAGGACTCAAGTCTTTTGTTTCCCTTAAAGTCTAAAATAAACCTTAAGTTTTTAAGTATGTCAGTCAAATTCAATGAACACATAATGAGTAGCACTAGGCACTGTAAAGGAATGATGGGGGAATGATTTATAAAAATAAAGGAATGACATGGATCCTGCTCTCAAGGAGCTTACAACTTATATGGAAAGACAAGATTCCACACAAAAACAACTGCAAAACATATTTACATAGTAACATACATAAAAATAAATATACATATAAATATACATATGAATAACCAACATATGAAAACTAAGGAATATTGTGTTAATAATTGCTTAGAAGTACCTAAGTCTGTTACTAAAGAAAAAATTTTTGGACTTTTAAGTATAGTTAGTGGAGAGTAGGGCATGTGCACACATATGGAACTAGGAATAAATACGTCACATTCAGCAAGTAGATTAGCCTGATTGGAGTAGAAAGTCTAGTTCTAGTTAAGAAGGGAGTTTGATGAAACAGTAGAAGTCTATCTGGTGAAAGACACTACAATGTTAGATCTGGTCCCTAAAATAAAATGAATAGGGAACAAATGTTTTCTTTAGGTAATAATAAGTGGCCACATGTCCCTGACCAACTCCACTGCTCTTAAAAGTTTTGAAGTTACACTAAGAGATAGAAGCTAACAATAGGATAGTAGAGAAGTACTCAGTGCTCTTGGGCAAGTAGAAGGAACTGCTTTCTACAAGAATTCTTAGGAAGTGGCAAGTAGACCCCCCAAAGGCAAGGAAGGAAAAAACTCAATGAAATTCTGAGGCAGAGGATCTATCAACCAAAGGCCAACCAAATCTGGGTAATTCCAAGTGTTCAAGCAGAATGTCCTTGACCCTAATTCTTAGTGGGAAGCAGATTGTATATGCTTATGAAATTATTTATTTAGGCCAGGCACAGTGGCTTACGCCTGTAATCCAGCACTTTGGGAGGCCAAGGTGGGCAGATCATGAGGTGAAGAGATCAAGACCATCCTGGCCAACATGGTGAAACCCCGCCTATACTAAAAATACAAAAATGAGCTGGGCGTGGTGGCACGCACCTGTAGTCCCAGCTACTCAGGAGGTTGAGGCAGAAGAATTGCTTGAACCCGGGACGTGGAGGCTGCAGTGAGCCAAGATTGTGCCAGTGCATTCCAGCCTGGAGACAGAGCAAGACTCCGTCTCAAAAAAATATATATATATTTATTTATCGAGACAGAGTTTCGCTCTTGTTGCCCAGGCTGGAGTGCAATGGCACAATTTCAGCTTAGCGCAACCTCCACCTCCTGGGTTCAAGTGATTCTCCTGCCTTGGCCTCCCGAGACCTGGGATTACAGGTATGCACCACCACACCCAGCTAATTTTGTATTTTTAGTTGAGACGGGGTTTCTCCATGTTGGTCAGGATGGTCTCGAATTCTTGACCTCAGGTGATCCCCCAGAGTTGGCCTTCCAAAGTGCTGGGATTACAGGCATAAGCCACGGCGCCCCACCGTGAAATTATTATTTTTAACTACTGTGATAATCAACTTTGATCCTAACGATTTAAGAAATTAGTATAGGAGGATAAGAAGAACCCTAATCTATACGGAATGCTCATGTCCTTGAAGGAGGACAGGTCAGTAAGGGCCCAAATTCTCTCCTGGTCTTTAGGTGGAAGGGCAAAACATCACACTTTAAAAAGAGGCTGCTCTCAGCCAAAGCAAGAAAGACCTCTTTCATTAAGCCTGTTGATCTGAAGCTATTCCAGGAAGGAAAAAAAAAGTTCAAGCCAGATGTTCAGCAGCAGCCAGAGTTGGACCCTACGTCACGAGAGTTCCGCTGGGAGGCACTGGGTCCCACTGATGTTGAAATTGACTGTTGGGGCCCAATCTTGATGCCATTTGCCTGTAAAAGAAAAGAGGCAATAGTTCCCACCTCAGTGTTAAAGTGAATTAGAGAGAGGAGGGGGCTATCTCTGCTTGTATCCCAGGTAGAAAGAAAAAAGAAAGGGGAGAAAGGAGGAATCATTAATTATATTTTCTAAAAGCAGATTTGACCTTGGCAGGTAACCAGGTGCCCTAGCCAGACTGATGTGCAACAATAATCTATGACAGTAAGAATAAGATGACTACCTATGGTCTAAATATTCTAGTTGACTACAAGTGGCTTTTGTGTACTTTTTTCTTCCTTGAGGAAATGAGGTCTCCCTACATTGCCCAGGCTGTAGTGCAGTGGCTATTCACAGGTATGACCAGCGTGCACTATAGCCTCAAACTTCTGGCCTCAAGTGATCCTGCCTCAGCCTCCCAAGTCACTCAGACTACGGGTGCACCACTGCACCCCGTGCTCATTTTAGAGACGGGGTCTCTCTTTGTTGCCCAGGTGGGTCTTGAAGTCCTGGCATCAAGCAATCTCCCCAGCTCAGCCTCTCAAAGTGCTGGGATTATAAGCATGAGCCACCACACGTGGCCCCTGTGCTCATTTTTAGGGGACCATATTATACTTAAATGTCATAGCTATGTGCAGAATTAGGTTGTGATTAGGTAAGAGTGGAGGAGGCAAAGAGCAGAAGTAGCATATGATTCTTTTTGTTTTGTTCCAGAATTTGCTTTATAGAAATTACTCTCCTAAGCCACTATGAATTATACCTCCCTTATGTTCTAGAATAGTAAAAAACTGAGGTTGACAAGAAAATCTCCCATATTGTATAAGTCTTTTAGATCACCAATAATCTCTTTAAGCATTCTGGGTGTCAGACTTGAGGAAAACAGAAAATGATGACAGGTCTCTGTGTACCTAGATTTAAAAAAAAAAAAAAAAAGTTGAATTGGCAGAGCTTTTAAATTGTATAATGATAGATGGGGAATGTAAGCATTCCATTCTAGGGAACCTCCAGTTCTATTCAGAACAAACCAAAGTTAACTGCCAGCACTTCTACCCTTTCTTACCTCATTGTGGACATCAAATAAACCCTGTTGGATCTTCCTATATATTTCTTTGGCTGTGTTAATGAAGGCCTGAAAGAGACATAAATCATATCATCAGTCTCAAGTTCAAGTAGAGAAATGAGGGAAAGAGAATATTAATTATTATACATATTTGAATTTCTAAGGTGAATTAGAAAACAGTAAAAAAACATAGATGGTCGGCTGGGCGCAGTGGCTCATGCCTGTAATCCCAGCACTTTGGGAGGCCGAGGCGAGCAGGTCACTTGAGGTCAGGAGTTCAAGACCAGCCTGCCCAACATGGTAAAACCCCGTCTCTACTAAAAATACAAAAATCAGCCAGGCGTGGTGATGCATGCCTGTAATTCCAGTTACTCGGGCAGCTGAGGCATGAAAATCGCTTAAACCTGGGAGCCCAGGTTGCAGTGAGCTGAGATCGTGCCACTGCACTCCAGCCTGAGCGACAGAACGAGACTCAGTCGCAACAAAACAAAACAAAACACAGAAGGTCCCCCAAATGTCCTTGTAAAAGCCATTAAGAGTAGTTAAAAAAAAAAAAAGGATTATGTGGTATTCTGGTACTGACCCAAGATGTTCCTAGGCTGGCATCTTCTACAAATAAAACAAACACACTCTATTCTCCACTACTTACTGAAGATACCATCAACACTAGGCCTAGGAATGACTACAGTAGAATCCATTAGACACTCCAACCAGAGTGATTTACTAGTAACAAGTGTGGTGTCTAATTCACACTTGCCAACTAATATTACCCAAAGCAAAAGTAAAACCTTGGGAATCAGGGTAAAAGAAAATGGGACAATTCTTTTAAAAGGAATGAGAGAAGTAGTCACTATGACCACAAGACATCCTTTCCCTTTTTTTTTTTTTGGAGATGGAGTCTTGCTCTGTTGCCCAGGCTGGAATGCAGTGGCAGGATCTCGGTTCACTACAACCTCCGCCTCCTGGGTTCAAGCAATTCTCCTGCCTCAGCCTCCCGAGTAACTGGGACTACAGACACATGCTGCCATGACCGGCTAATTTTTTGTATTTTAGTAGAGATGGGGTTTCACCATATTGCCCAGGCTGGTCACAAACTGCTGATCTCAGACAATCCGCCTGCCTTGGCCTCCCAAAACGCTAGGATTACAGGTGTGAGCCACCGCGCCCGGCCAAGACATCCTTTCTTTACCCATTTCTTATAGGAGAAGAGAATTCTGAATAAAAGGACAAATAATGGTGTAATCTCTAAAGAGTTTTCCCCACTGTTTTCCAAATAGTACCTCTTCAACATTGCAGGCTGTTTTGGCTGAAGTTTCCATGAATATAAGTCCATGCTCCCTAGCAAAGGCCTCTCCTTCTTCTCTTTTCACATCCCTGCGGGACTCTAGGTCACTGCAAGAGATTAATTAAGGAGAAAACTAAAAAAAGATCCAAGTGAAAGAGGAAACTCTATTTCTAAAAGAATTCCATCGTGGTTTCAATGGCCAGTTATTTAATAAAGAACATAGATCCTACAAGATACTCTCTTATATAGAGTTACTGATTTCTGTAGCCTCTTGGAAAATATTCTTTAGTTTTGGGACAGCTGCTGCATAGTTGAAGATAATAACTCACTCTATTACAGAGAAAAAGGCTTATCAAGGGTTAGGCAAGCCCCCATAGTTACACAAAACTTAATGCTCTATTGCTTGTTTTTCCAATGAGATCAAGGAGAGCAAAGTATAGATGATGAAAAAAAAAAAAAAAAAAAAAACTCAGTCAGGCACAGTGGCTCATGCCTGTAATCCCAGCTCTCTGGGATGCCAAGACAGGTGGATCACGAGGTCAGGAGTTCGAGATCAGCCTGGCCAACATGGTGAAATCCCGTCTCTACTAAAACTACAAAAATTAGCTGAGTGTGGTGACAGGCGCCTGTAATCCCAGCTACTCGGGAGGCTGAGGCAGGAGAATTGCTTGAACATGGGAGGTGGAGGCTGCAGTGAGCTGAGATCGTGCCATTGCACTGAAGCCTGGGTGACAAACCAAGACTGTATCTTGAAAAAAAAAAAAAAAAAGGAAAACTCTAGTTACTAGAAAGTAGAAAAGCCACAAGATGTCCCATCCAGCAGTGATGAGCATCTTCCTTTTCTACTGGAATCAATCCACAAGAAGAGAATGAGCCAGGAATAAGGAAAACACAGTTGTCTTAATTCTAACTGGTTTCATTACTAGTGCATATAAAAGCAGCTTGCCACCAGGGAATTCAGAGAAAGTGATACGGATAAAATTAGATGATATGGGGGAAAAAAGATAGAGCTAAGGACTGAGAAAGGGAATAAAAATGGCATCAAAACACCTTATGAAAAACAGGATTGGCCGGGCGCGGTGGCTCAAGCCTGTAATCCCAGTACTTTGGGAGGCCGAGGCGGGTGGATCACGAAGTCAGGAGATCGAGACCATCCTGGCTAACATGGTGAAACCCCGTCTCTACTAAAAATACAAAAAACTAGCCGGGCGTGGTGGCGGGCGCCTGTAGTCCCAGCTACTCGGAGGCTGAGGCAGGAGAATGGCGTAAACCCGGGAGGCGGAGCTTGCAGTGAGCCGAGATCGTGCCACTGCACTCCAGCCTGGGTGACACAGCGAGACTCCGTCTCAAAAAAAAAAAAAAAAAAAAAGAAAAGAAAAACAGGATAAAAGGCTGAAGATCTGGGCGTGGTGGCTTATGCCTATAATCTCAACACTGTGGGAGGCTGAGGCAGGAGGATTACTTGAGCCCAGGAGTTTAAGACCAGCCTGCACAGTACAGTGAGACCCTGTCTCTACAAAAAATTTAAAAATCAGCAGAGCGTGGTGACACATGCCTGTAGTCCCAGCTACTTGAGAGGCTGAGGTGAGAGGATCTCTTGAGCCATGGAAACAGAGGTTGCAGTGAGCTGAGCATGTCACTGTACTCCAGCCTGGGCAACAGCATGAGACCTTGTCTCAAAAAAAAAAAAAAAAAAAAAAACCAAAAAAACAAACTGAAGAATAAGGCAAGGTTGGGCTGTTCGTGATTCGTATTTTTCAATTTGAAAATTTTCATTTGTGAGGTTTCCAGTTTTCCAACTCCTTGGAAAAAAAAGTGTAAGACCATTAAAGAACAACAAATCTATAATATTTTAATTTGTTATACCATCAGCTGTGTGAAGACCACGAAGAACTATCTAAATGTCAACCCTCCCAAATTTATACCTCTAGCCCAGATGCTTGACTAAAAGCACCAGATTTGTACATTTGTGAATTCTTATTCCCACACTGATACCTAAAACGGACTTCAAACTTAACACATCAAAATGGAATTTCTTTTCCCCCAGCCTTTGCTCCAGGCTTCTGTATCTCAGTAAATGGCATAAGCCAACATCCAAAGTGTTATTATTGATACCCATTCCTCACTACTCCAAATATCTAATCCATTCCAAAGTGAAGTACTTCCAACATGTACCTTAAAATCATCCTTTTCTCTCTCTTTCTGGGGTCACTTCCTAGACCAAGCCACCATTCTTTCTCATGTGGACTATTGCAACTGGTATCCTACTTCAGCCCTTGTTCCCCTCCAGAGTGATCTTTTAAAATCTGATCAAGCCACTTCTCTACTTAAAACTTTAAAATGCTTCCAGTGTATTTATTTATTATTATTTTTAATCCCCTATCGCCCAAGCTTCAATTTCCATGTATTTAGAATAAAATCCAAAACCCTTACTCAGGCCCCTAAGGTGCTATGAAATCTAGTCCCTACCTACTTTTCCAACCTCATCTTGCATTTAGTCCAATCATACTACGTTTCATTCAATAAAAGTGTCAAGCTTCTTCCAAGTTCAAGGCATTTGTATAGTTTGTTCCCCCTAAGTAACACCCTTTTAAAAAATCTTTGCCCAGCAGGCTCTTGCCCATCCTTCAGATCCCAGCTTAATACCACTCCTAACCAAAAGTAGGTACCCTGTTATTCTTTCATAGCACCCTTTTTCCTCCATTGCATTTATCACAATTGACAATTTGATAAAAATAATTTTATATTTAATAACATCTATGCCCTCTCTAGACTGTAAGCTCCATAAGAGCAGAGGCATGACTTTTTTCCACCTTGCAAACTCAGAGTCTGGCACAGTAGTTTTCAATAAATTGACTGATACCATAAAAACAATTAGCAGGCCGGGTGTGGTGGCTCATGCCTGTGATCCCAGCACTTTGGGAAGCCAAGGCGGGTGGATCACCTGAGGTCAGGAGTTCAAGACCAGCCTGACCAACATGGAGAAACCCCGTCTATACTAAAAATACAAAAAAATTAACCAGATGTGGTGGCACATGCCTGTAATCCCAGCTACTTGGAAGGCTGACGCAGGAGAATCGCTTGAACCCAGGAGGTGGAGGTTGTGGTGAGCCGAGATCATGCCATTGCACTCTAGCCTGGGTGATAAGAGTGAAACTCCATCTCAAACAAAATGAAACAAAAACAAACAAAAACAATTAGCCTGTGGCCACGGTTCTCAAATAGTACACTCTGGGCACTACTACAAACTCACAAGGGTACCATGGGATACTTTAAACTTTTGAGGAAAACACAGTAACACTCAACACAAGGATACTACATGAATTACAAGCTTAAGACAATTTGCAATGTCAACATCAGATCATGATAAAATTCATTCAATACCTTCATATTTCTGAGAAGTTGTTTTTGGCAGTTGCTGTTATAAAAAAGGAAGCACTACACAAAAATCAATATGGAATGGGAAATGACAGTAGCAGTGTGCAATCATGATTTCAAGGTTTGAGAAGCTATGCAGTGCCCAGCAGACACACAGAGGTCTTTAGTAAGTAACCGTTGCTATTTAAGAATGAAATTTAAAAACAATTTTTTATTTTTATTTTTTGAGACAAAGTCTCACTCCGTCGCCCAGGATGGAGTGCAGTGGCACTATCTCAGCTCACTGCTAAATCCACCTCCCCAGTTCAAGCAATTCTCCTGCCTCAAGCTCCTGAATAGCTGGGACTAGAAGCACATGCTACTATGCCTGGCTACATTTTGTATTTTTTTAGTAGAGATGGGGTTTCACCATATTATTGGCCAGGCTGGTTTCGAACTCCTGACCTCGTGATCTGCCCGCCTTGGCCTCCCAAAGTGCTAGGATTATAAGCGTGAGCCACCACGCCCAGCATATTTTTTCTTTTTTTTAAATACAGGGTCTCACTTCTGTTGCTGAGGCAGGAGTGCAGTGGTACAATTATGGCTTCATTGCAGCCTCAACCTCACAGGCCCAAGTGATCCTCCCACCTCATTTAAAAATTTTTTTGTATAAACAAGGCCTCACTATATTGCCCAGGCTGGTCTTCAACTTCTGTGCTCACGCAATCCTTCCAGAGCTGGGATTACAGGCATACACCACTGTGCCTGGCCTTTTTATTTTCAAACAGTTACTAAGTAGTTATAAAAAAAATACTCATGTTGTTTGGGTATAACTATTTAATAAAACTATCAGGCACTTCTTTCGGCCTATGGGTGTCAAGAAAAATTTACTGAGAATAACAAGTGTTGTTAAGGATGTAGAGAAACTGGAATCCTTGTACATTGCTGGAAATAATGTAAAATAAGACAGCTGCCATGGAAAATGGTATGGCAGTTCCTCAAAAACTAAAAGACAGAATTACCATATGATCCAGCAATCCCACTTCTGGGCATATACCCAAAAGAATTCAGAGCCGGGACTTGAACAGATCCATGTTCATAGCAGCATTATTCACAATAGTCAAAGGATGGCAGTAACCCAACTGTCTGTGGACAGATGGATAAACAAAATGTGGTATATGCATACAATGAATATTACTCATCTTTAAAAAGGAAGGAAATTCTGACACATGCTACAATATGGATAAACCTTGAAGACATTATGCTAAGTGAAATAAGCCAGTCACAAAAGCACAAATATTACATGAGTCCACTTGTATGAGGTACCAGTAGTAGTCAAATTCATAGAGAAAGAAAGTAGAATGATGGCTGTCAGGGGCTGAGGGATGAGGGGAGTTGGGGAGGGAAGATGGGGAGTTAGTGTTGAATGTGTATAGAGTTTGAGAAGATGAAAAAGTTCTGGAGATGGGTGTTGGTGATGGCTGCGGAACAATGAATATTCTTAATGCTACAGAACTGTACACTCAAAAATAGTTAAAATGGTAAATTTTATGTCATATATATTTTATCACAATAAAATTTTTTTTTACTGAAACACTAAGACTACTATAAACTGAGAAAGTTTGGGGATCAAGATATTCAATGTGCATAGAGTACCTAGATGACTCCTGTTAACTATTATTCACATGGATACAATTTTACCTCTTATTCCCAATGAGCATGATAACCATGTTGGAACTAGAGTGCTGCCGGGCATCCTCTAACCATGAGGTCAGGTGGTTGAAGGTTTCACGCCTACAGCAGAAAAATGTAGAATGTGGGTCAGAGACACACTTCAAAAGGCCAAAACAACTCCAAGTGTATAGGAAAAGAGGGGAAGCCATATGTGTAAAGAAAAATATTAGAGAGGTCATTCCTAGTTAACATCCTTAATAGAATCAGTAGATAGAAAAAAAAAAAAAAGCTTTAGAGGATGTAGGGAAGAATCTCCCTCCCATGCACCAGATCTGGCTCACCTTGTAATGTCGTACACCAGCAGTGCTCCAGCTGCTCCCCTGTAGTAGGAACGGGTGATAGAACGGAAGGATTCTTGCCCAGCCTTTCCCACCAACATGGCAACAAAAAATCCCAACAAAACCAGGTTATTTCCACAGAACTGACTTGATCACATGCCACCCTAATACAAAGGACTTAACTAAAAAAAGAACTTCTATTAAGAAGAGAATTAGGGAAGGAAAACATGCCTGCCCAAGAAGAAGCCCAAGTGGGAAATCAGTATTTTTCTATGGGAGTGCATTCATATTTTGGGCAGTCACTTACTCTTCCTGAGAGACTGTCCATCAGATTAGTGGATGTTTAGCACCCTGGATCCCAGACACTAAATACCCGTGGCACCCCACAGTCAGCGTGATAAAGACATTTGCATACATTTCCCAATATCCTCGTGAAAGAACAACTGGAAATAGGACTGGAAACGGAGTGTATGTCGTTTTTTTCAATCCCAAATATGATATTGAACACACCATATTAATCTTTCTGTTCTATTTCTCTATCTATAAAAATGAAAGTTATCTTAGAATGCCAAAACCTGGTCTAACAGGAATTTCATTCCAATGAATCGATATAAAAATTAGATTAAAAGCACTTAAAACTGAGTATCTTCTAACTGACCTTCAGCATTCCACTGATAATGCAGGACTACCTAGATGTCCCTTGCTGAGCTCCTGTCATGGGAAACAGGAATAAGGAACAGAGAAAGCAGCCCAGGGCCCAGCATAGAGTTTTCCTAGAAAAATCCAAATGTTCTCACTTCCAGTTGGACAAAGATATTAAGTTCTATTTAAAACTGAATAATTTATTAATGCCCCCATAATACTGGGTACTTTTGCTTTATTGATGGAATAGTTCTTTTTTTTCCTTTAGGGAAAACAAAAACATTTTTAAAATAATGTGAATACCCTGTACATTGAATCTATCCTATTAAGAAAGTTTTCACATTCTTGAAATAATGTATCCTCATATCCTTGTATAAAACGAGGTAAGACTATAATTTATATGTCACAAATGGGAGAATCATGATTAAGGATGTGGGAAGATAAATGGCTTTCTCATAGTATAATACCAATAATAGTGGTAATACTAATTATAACACTGCAATAGTACTATAAACTACTTTTTGGCGTATATAATGTGTTGGGAACTATAAAAGGCAATTACATATATTATTTCTTCTTTTTTTTTTTTTTTTTTGAGATGGAGTCTCGCTCTGTCGCCCAGGCTGGAGTGCAGTGGCTGGATCTCAGCTCACTGCAAGCTCCGCCTCCCGAGTTATCGCCATTCTCCTGCCTCAGCCTCCGGAGTAGCTGGGACTACAGGCGCCCCCCAACACATCCGGCTAGTTTTTTGTATTTTTTAGTAGAGACGGGGTTTCACCGTGTTAGCCAGGATGGTCTCAATCTGATCTCGTGATCCGCCCACCTCCGCCTCCCAAAGTGCTGGGATTACAGGCTTGAGCCTCTGCGCCTGACCTATTACTCCCTTTTAAAAATGGGGAAAATGAGGCTCACATAAGTTTAATAAACAGCCCCAAATCATAAAGCTTATTAAGTGCTAGAACCATAGTTTAAACTTAGGATCTTAGTACTTCCTAGCACAAAAACTTGTCCTCTTAGCCACTATATCATATAACCTAAACTGGGGTTTGCAGGTGAGAAGAGAATTCCAGTATACTAACTCTAAGCTTCATTTTCCAACAACAGAAGAATCTCTTTCTATAAAGAATCATAGAAACATTTTAGGGAGTTGCATAGCTGTTAGAGCATCAGAATCTAAAAATAAAAAATAATTCTAAAGTCCCTTGTCATAATACTAATAATACGTTAAGATTAAAAAAATACTTAAAAGTTTTATATTTACTCCCTAATGTCTTACATTATTTGGGTCTTGTTTTCCTTTTAGTGTTTACTTTTTCTCCTCTTCTGCTATAGTTGAAAGTCTCCCTCTACTTCCCTCACAGCCTACCAAGAACTAAAAGGGAAAGTTTGGGGGAGGCCCACATGATGGTTCAATCACATGGCAGCATTTAACTTTAGCAGCTGAAAATGCTATCAGTGGGTCATGAGAAAACCTTCTAAAATCATATCATTCACCAGGTGCAGTGGCTCATGCCTGTAATCCCAGCACTTTGGGAGGCCAAGGCAGGCAGATCACGAGGTCAGGAGTTTGAGACCAGCCTGACCAACATTGTGAAACCCTGTCTCTGCTAAAAATACAAAAATTAGCTGGGCATGGTGGCGTGCGCCCGTAATCCCAGCTACTCAGGAGGCTAAGGCAGGAGAATTGCTTGAGCCCAGGAGGTGGAGGTTGCAGTAAGCCAAGATGGCGCTATTACACTCCAGCCTGGGCAACAGAGCAAGACTCCGTCTAAATTAAAAAAAAAAAAAAATCACTCTACTTCATCTCAATCCAGTTCATGAATCAAAGTTTGTGAACCAGTAAGCTAGAAAGAGTGAGCAGTTCAACCTGGGCTTGTCTGTATCAGTCTCAGGTGTCCTTGTCCATCCTCAGTAAAAAAAATCTGCAGAGGCAGGCTGGGCACTGTGGCTCATGCCTGTAATCCCAGCACTTTGGAAGGCCGAGGTGGGCAGATCACTTGAACTCAGGAGTTCGAGACCAGCCTGGGCAACATGGTGAAACCACGTCTCTAAAAAAAATACAAAAAATTAGCCAGGTGTGATGGCGCACATCTGTAGTCCCAGCTACTTGGGGGGCTGAGGTGGGAGGACTGCTTGAACTGGGGAGGTTGAGGGTACAATGAGTGGAGATGGTGCCACTGCACTCCAGCTTGGGTGACAGAGCAAGACCCTGTCAAAAAAAAAAAAAAAAAAGAAAAGAAAAAAGAAAATCCGCAGCAGCAAAGAACTAAGATGAAGGTTTTTTTTTTTTCTTTTTTTTTTTTGAGAGAGTCTCGCTCTGTTGCCCAGGCTGGAGTGCAGTGGCATGATCTTGGCTCACTGCAACCTCCGCCTCCCAGGTTCAAATGATTCTCCTGCCTCAGCCTCCCAAGTAGCTGGGATTACAGGCACCCACCACCAAGCCTGGTTAATTTTTGCATTTTTAGTAGAGACGGGGTTTCATCATGTTGGCCAGGCTGGTCTTGAACTCATGACCTCAGGTGATCTGCCCGCCTCGGCCTCCCAAAGTGCTGGAATTACAGGCATGAGCCACAACACCCAGCCTAGATGAAGGTTTGATAAGATAATTAATAGCTTTCTAATCTCTCCCAAGTGGAAGCATCATACTATACTGTTTAAGATACACAGTTTGAAGTATCAACTACTAGAAAGTCAGATACACTATTTTCCTAAAAATCAAAATGCATTCCTTCCAATGAAGGGTTTATTAAGGAAAAAAATTTTTTTAAATGCATTCCGAAGTAAAATACAAACTAAGTTGATATTATTTGATCAGTATTTTGTATGTTACAGTAAAATACCTATTCATTAGCATGATAATTTAGGAATACGTACACACACACACACACACACACACACACACACACACGATTTTTTAAAATATGCTTCTCTAAATCCATATAAATGTCAGAACAAAGACAACAAAAACGTTTGGACAACCTGATCTCTTTAAAACACCTATCACGGTAATCCCTCAACATTTTCACGTAGGATGGCTTTGGAAGTAAGTGAGAGAATGGGTCAATAAAGTGGGAAGCTAAGATGGGTAAACAATGGGCAGGAGATCAAGGAGATCAAGGCTGACAAGGGAGAAATGACCAGGTCACCAAAAGGCGACAGACTAGATGGACACAACATTATAGGTATGAATCTTTTAAAATTTTCAAAATAAATAGAAAACCACAGTATTCTGAAACTGGTTTCTTTTTATGATTTAGCAAATATTAATCTCAAGACAGTTTTAAAAGGGAAGAGAAAAGATCTAGGCCAGTTGGATGACCGTGTAGTTCTTAAGAATTCTGTCCAAAGTAGTGGCTCTCAACTTTCCTCTTTTTTCTTTTTATGCTCTCTCTTAGCAGAATCAAGCTCTCAACTTTCTTACTTTCACGATCCAACCATGTCCCATATGAGCACTTAAAAAAAAAAAGAAAAAAGGCCACTGCCATGACCATTCTATTAAATGGCACTTATTGGGTTTTTTCCTGGCATCAAAACATTCATTTTGGCCAGGTGCAATCCCAACACTTTGGGAGGCTGAGGAGGGCAGATCGCTTGAGTCCACGAGTTCGAGACCAGTCTGGGCAACATGTTGAAAACCCCGTCTCTACAAAAAATACAAAAATTCCCCAGTGCAGCGGGGCGGGGGATAGATCTGTAGATATGGATGGATGGATGGATAGACAGACGGACTTAAGCTTCAACTACTTTTAAGACATACACTTGTGTGTGGTAAGGAGCACTGGGGAAGGAAGGGGAGGAAAGGGAGGAAAAGAAAAAAAGGAAAAATAATTTGTACACTGTTTGTAGGTATAATGGCTTTAGCTCTCAGTTCAGAGAAGAAACAGAATCACATAATAAGAAGTAAGTAAAAAAAGAAAGAGATTTTAGCCAGATATTATGAACTATTTGCTAGCTCCCTTTAACTAGAATGGAGACTAAGGTATTATTTTACTTAGGGGGAAAAAGGTACAAATCAAATGAGATAATGCACACTGAAGCAATTTATCTGGATAGGGCAAAATTACACTAAGCCAAACTAAATTTTGGCATTACTACATATACCAAATTTGAAAATATGTACAAGTTTTTGATAGAATTTCCATTTCTGTGCAGGTATCACAAAAATTCTCAAACATTTGCATAAAGATTTTAGTAAATAAGAATGTTCAGGCCAGGCACTGTGGCTCATGCCTGTAATCCCAGCATTTTGAGAGGCTCAGGTGGGTGGATCACCTGAGGTCAGTTCAAGACCATCCTGGCCAACATGGCAAAACTCCATCTCTATTAAAAATACAAAAAAACGGCTGGGCGCGGTGGCTAACGCCTGTAATACTAGCACTTTGGGAGGCCGAGGCGGGTGTATCACGAGGTCAGGAGATCGAGACCAACCTGGCTAACATGGTGAAAACCCGTCTCTACTAAAAATACAAAAAATTAGCCAGGCATGGTGGCGAGAGCCTGTAGTCCCAGCTACTCAGGAGGCTGAGGCAGGAGAATGGAGTGAACCCGGGAGGCGGAGCTTGCAGTGAGCCGAGATCATGCCACTGCACTCCAGCCTGGATGACAGAGCAAGACTCTGTCTCAAAAAAATAAAAAATAAAAAATAAAAATACAAAAAACATTAGCCAGGTGTGGTGGTGGGTGCCTGTAATCCCAGCTACTCAGGAGGCTGAGGCTGGAGAATCGCTTGAACCCAGGAGGTGGAGGTTGCAGTGAGCCAAGATCACACCACTGCACTCCAGCCTGGGTGACAAGAGCAAAACTCTGTCTCAAAAAAAAAGAATGCTCAGTGAAATTTTGCAATAATTAAAAATTGGAAAATAACCCAAATTTCTATCAAAGGGAGGATGGTTCCATAAATTATGCTACTGACATTCCATGACTACGCAGTGGTTAAAAGGAATGAAGTAGATCTCTAGGAATGAAGTAGATCTCTATGTATGGATATGGAAAGGTCTCTACAACCTGTGTTCCCTGTATTTCCCTGTTCATATGTATGTATCTAAATGCATAGAAAAAGTTTGAAAGCATACACATGGAATCATCAGTAATGATTCCCTTGCTAGAGTAGCAACCAAGACGGGGAAGGAGAAAGCGTTTATGTATAAAAAGGAGACATTTATTTTCCATGCTATAAATTTATAGTTTGATTTTATTTTTACTAGAATAAACTAATATATTACTTGGACAGTTTACAACACAAAGATATAGCATCCAGAATTTGTAACTGTAACAGATAGAATTAAAAGCTTCTCTATCTCGGCCGGGCGCGGTGGCTCAAGCCTGTAATCCCAGCACTTTGGGAGGCCGAGATGGGTGGATCACGAGGTCAGGAGATCGAGACCATCCTGGCTAACACGGTGAAACCCCGTCTCTACTAAAAAATACAAAAAACTAGCCGGGCGAAGTGGCTGGCGCCTGTAGTCCCAGCTACTTGGGAGGCTGAGGCAGGAGAATGGCGTGAACCCGGGAGGCGGAGCTTGCAGTGAGCTGAGATCCGGCCACTGCACTCCAGCCTGGGCGACAGAGCATGACTCCATCTCAAAAAAAAAAAAAAAAAAAAAAGCTTCTCTATCTCTTTGATTTCACCTTTCCCCTATTTTATCCCCACTATTAGTCCCACCCTCATTGCCCCTTTCCTTTGCATTGGCTTTTCTTACTATACTTGGATGTTGGTCAGAGACTAAATTATTTTGTACTCTCACCGTATCCCAGATTTGCAGTTTGATTTGTTTTCCATCAATGTTGACCATACGAGCTCCAAACTCCACACCTGTTGGTAAAGACCAAGAGAAAGAATGTGATTCTCATGAACAGCAGCCATGTGGAGTGGGAGGAGGTTCCTGCCTTTCCTCAATGTGTTATACCCATCCTTTAGTCTGAACTCAATGCCACTAATTCCATTATTGCTGCCTATTTGCTCCAATTAACTTTGTGTTTCTCAAGGTTCTTCATTTCCCTTCCGGAATTAAAAAATTGTGCTCTAATGACCTCAGGAATGTAACCAAAAAGCACATATGGGAAAACAAAACCAATTAAGAAGTCAAATTTAAAAGGGTAATTTTTTAGCAATGTCAGTTAATGCTTAAATTTGATTAGGTAACATTTAGTTTTGTAACTTTTCCAAAAAACTCCTAAAAATTCTGGAAATGCTTCCTGACACTTTCTCGGTCACTCTCTAGTCTCTATTTAAAACAATATTTATTTTTTTGTAATTCCAGATTTTTTTCTTTAAGAAAAGAGCCTAAGAAATAGGTTCTCAGAAACAATACTTTTTTTTTTTTTTTTTTTGAGATGGAGTCTCTTGCTTTGTCACCCAGTCTGGAGTGCAGTGGTGCGATCTCGGCTCACTACTGCCTCCACCTCCCGAGTTCAAGTGATTCTCCTGCCTCAGCCTCCCCAGTATGTACCTTACAGGCGCACGCCACAACGCCCACCTAATTTTTTTTAACAATACATTTTATATCTCCAATAATTGCCAGAGGAACAATTAAGCATTGTTGCCTTGTTAAGCATTGTATCATTAGCCCCTATCACAAAGTAAGAATTCACTCAATATTCCCTTTAAAATACCTTTTGGTTGATACTGCCTTCTAAATCCTTTTCTAACCCCATCAATTATTTGACTCTAAATAAATCCGTTAGAACAGTGGTAGCTTCAGATTTCCACACAGGTGTGACTTGGAAGTAGCAATATTGTAAGAATGGGGATGTAGGAGTTTTATTTAGAAACTGCATTTGCATGGCAACAAAGCTAGTTTCATATATGTTGTTTATTTGGACTGGGGTTATGGAGATAATGAAGAGGGGGTAGCTAAAAGCCCCTTCAGGCTATGCCTTATCACAAATGTGTGGGAAATGTTAATATTTTCCAGGATCCCCAGTGGGTATGAGGAACTGTTTAACACACTGTTTTATTTAAAAGGAAAGTTTTTAGTTTTATTTGCCTATTAATTCTAAGGCAGGGATGACTCTTCAATTTGCTTCTTCACCAATATAAAAAATGTCCATGTATTGGTGTTTACTTTTTAAAAGTAAGGCTGGTATTAATTTACTGCAAAGCACAGATGAGTTTACAAATAAGCAGTTATGCTTTCGTGGGATTTTCCATAAACATAAAAAATTGTACTTGAAAAAAATTATATGACAAGTCTCTACCTCACACTCCAAAAAGTTACCTTTCAATTATATACTCTCCCTTACACTACTCGCCACATATCAACGTTTGATTAACCACTTCATTAACATAACTTTGGACTAGTTTAAAGTAGTGAGGGATAACTTTTTACTTTGAACACTGAAGGCTGCTAACTTTCCACTTTAGCAATTTAGCTAGTCAGGTTTTATCTGTTCTGGAACAAGTAGATGCACTTACCTATTGTGAGGTCGTGGACAGGCTGGAACCGCTTATCTGTAAACTGCAGGAGGAGACATGACTTCCCCACACCTGAAAGAGAAAACACGCTCCCAGAGTCACGTAGCGTTGGAACACTACCCGGACTCTGGACTTCCCGGACCAGAGAAGCGGGGGGTCCCCGAGCCCCGCCCCTGGCCGCCCCGAACCGCCCCGCCCGTCTCGAATCGCCCAGCCCACAAAGTGAGCCCCGCCCCCGCCACCCAATTTGGGAGCTTCGGACGTCCGCCCCAGCCTTGAAGGCGAACAACCTGAGGGTTACCTGTGTCTCCGATGATGATATACTTGAAGAGATAAGCATAAGTCATGATGTCGCGTCCTCTGGGTTCCGGGTCCGCCCGACTTCTACAGCCACTTACCTCCAACCTCTCTAGCCACTCAATCTACCGATCTTCTTCTTCCCGGCCGCCCACCCTCTCCGGCTCCTCTAGCCCAGATCACGTCTCTATTGCTCTCCCCAGAAATCCTCCTTAGGTCGGGAGTACCCAACGCCACCTCCAGGGATACCTCTAGTACTTCTACATGCCATTATCCCTCCAAGCTCCAGGGGGCGATAGGCCACCGCCTGACTCGCTGCAGCCCCCACGGCGCTCCTTCCAATGAGCAGAGAGTAACGCACGTCCTTGCGGAAGTGACGGCAGTTCCGAGACCAGTGGGGGCGGTGGGAGCGATGAGGGTCTGAGACGGTGGGAGCGGTTGTGTGAAGATGGAGGTAGGAACCTGATAGCTAAGAAGGCTGGCGAGAGAACGCGGCCGACCGGGTTGAAGCAGAGACGGGAAGCCGGGTGGAGAGGCGACTGACGGGAGAGGAGAGAGCGCGGGGTTTGGGGAGTGTTGTCAGAATGTCGGGGTCAGAAGCCATCGCTCCAAGCTAATTCCCTGCTCCCCCTAACTTATCCCCGCGGCTTTCTTTTGGTTTCCAGTTTCCCGGAGGAAATGACAATTACCTGACTATCACAGGGCCTTCGCACCCCTTCCTGTCAGGGGCCGAGGTGAGCACGAGCTGCCGACGCCGCGGGGGGAGGGCCTGAGGCCGCGGTGGGGTAGGGTGGTGGGGAGGAGAGCACGCACTCCAGGGACGGGGGCTGGGAACCAAGGGCTGCAATTGGTGTTTAGAGAAAAGTGGCAGCTGCTTCTAGAGCCTATGGGGACTATCTGGGGAAGTCTTGGGAAGTTGCTGTCATCAGAAAAGCAAGCTATTGGAAAGAGATAACCTATTTAAAGAGAAAAGTGATTCTGGATTAGAAGACAGTGAAATTGTCTCCTTTTTCTGGGGAGAAATAACTACAGTAATCTTAAAGGATCGCAGTGGGAAGAAAATTTTTCAGCAGCTGAAGAAACTGGGGTGAGGGGAGGAGCTTACCTAGCAGAGGGTTGACCGTGGAACAGCATGTGTTCATTCCTGTAACGAACTCTGTTGAAGGGGTCTTTTTAAATTTGTTTCATTTATATTTCCTACTGGTTTTGTTTTGTTTTGAGACAGAGTCTCGCTTTGTCGCCCAGGCTGGAGTGCAGTGGTGCGATGTCGGCTCACTGCAACCTCCGCCTCCCGGGTTCAAGCGATTCTTCTGCCTCAGCCTCCCGAGTAGCTGGGATTACAGGCGTGTGCCACCATGCCCGGCTAATTTTGTATCTTTAGTAGAGATATAGTTTCACCATATTGGCCAGGCTGGTCTCAAACTCCTGACCTCAGGTGATCCACCCACGTCGGCCTCCCAAAGTGCTGGAATTACAGGCCTGAGCCACTGCGCCTGGCCTAAATTTACTACTTTAATAAAAAGTTTGTGGTTACCTTTACCTACACAGTGTCGGCTTGTTTTGCTAATGCCAGGAAGAAAGGAAATAGCTGCTAGAGAACATAAAAAGAGTTGAGTAGGATATGTGTTTCAGTTTTTCTGTGACTCAGACGTTGGGCACATTACTTCATCGTTGTATGTCATAGTTTCCCCAACTGTCAAACAGCTGTAATAATAGCTTCTTATGCTGTTTTATAGTAGAAGTAAAGGTTGTGATGAAACCCTAAAGTATTTGTTAAAAAAATCTGGTTGAGCCGGGCGCGGTGGCTCATGCCTGTAATCCCAGCACTTTGGGAGGCCGAGGCAGGTGGATCACCTGAGGTCGGGAGTTCAAGACCAGCCTGACCAACATGGAGAAACCGCGTCTCTACTAAAAATACAAAATTAGCCGGGGTGGTGGCGCATGCCTGTAATCCCAGCTACTCGGGAGGCTGAGGCAGGAGAATCGCTTGATCCCGGGAGGCGGAGGTTGTGGTGAGCCGAGATCGCGCCATTGCACTCCAGCCTGGGCAAAAAGAGGGAAACTTTGTCTCAAAAAAAAAAAAAAAAAAAAAAATTCTGGTTGAAATATTGTCATAATATAGATACGTATCACTTGTTTAGGAGAAGCAAAAGAGAACGGTGGAACAGACAAAAATTTCTGTCTTTGAGAAACTGAAGTCTTGAACCACGTGCCATTTTTTGAGGACTTTTAAATTTATTTTCAAAAGTGGTGTGGACCATTTGCATCAGTTTTTTGTACCAAGAATTGTCAGTGGCTGTCGCATGCGCTTATCCTATAATCCTAACGTTTTCATGGATGAAAATGGGGTTGACAAGGGGTAGTTGCTAGTTTAACTTTTTTTTCTTTTTTTGTCGGGGGGAGGTGACAGTCTCCCTGTAGCCCAGGCTGCAGTGCCGTGGCACGATCTTGGCTCACTGCAGCCTCCACCTCCTGGGCTGAAGTGATTCTTCTGCCTCAGCCTCCCAAGTAGCTGGGAGTACAGGTGTGCGCCACCACACCCAGCTAATTTTTTTTCTTTTTTCTTTTTCTTTTTGTATTTTAGTAGAGACAGGGTTTCATCATGTTGCCCAGGCTGGTCTTGAACTCCTGGCCTCAAGTGATCTGTCCACCTCAGCCTCCCAAAGTGCTAGGATTATAGGCATAAGCCACCATGCCCGGCGCCAGTTTAACTTTTTTGTTGCTTTATTAGTCTTATAAGCAGGGTAAGTGTGAATCTAGTATGTGGCAAACTTAGAAATGATATAAAACCTAAATCTGGACCCAGCACAGTGGCTCATGCCACTAATCCGAACTGTTTGGGAGGCTGAGGTGGGAGAATTGCTTGAGCCCAAGAGTTCTAGACCAGGTTGGGCAACGTGATCAAACTCCGTCTCTATAAAAAATAGTAATAATTAATTTAAAAAAAACAGCTGAGGCCGGGCGTGGTGGCTCATGCCTGTAATCCCAGCACTTTGGGAGGCCAAGGTGGGCGGATCACGAGGTCAGGAGTTCAAGACCAGCCTGACCAACATGTGAAACCCCATCTCTACCAAAAATACAAAAATCAGCCAGGCGTGGTGGTGCGCACCTGTAATCCCAGCTACTCAGGGGACTGAGGCAGGAGAATCACTTGAACCCGGGAAGCAGAGTTTGCAGTGAGCCAGGATCGCACCATTGTACTCCAGCTTGGGTGAACAAGTGAGACTCCGTCTCAAAACAAAAACAGCTAAAATGTGCTTGGTGCTTTGCACTCTCAGTTGCCAGTTTCTTCGAGTGAGATCTCCATTTTGAAATTTAATTATTTGAGTGTTGCAAATCTCATATTGGACTTACCTGCATGAAATTCCCAATTTCTCCTCAATCAGGTCTCCACAGTTTAAATTTTGTTATTTAGAGTGTTATAAATTTGACTTTGGCCTCATTCATGTGAAAGTGCATTTTAAAATGAAATACAAGTAGCTTTTAAGTTTACCCACTGTTCTTAATTCTCTACCCTGTTTATGAAATTGAATAATCAAGAGGTAACCACATTAAAAAAGTGGTTCCTTTTTGTTTTTGCTTTTGTGTTTGATAGAGACAGGATCTCACCATGTTGTCCAGGCTGGTCTCAAATTCCTAGGCTCAAGCGATCCTCCCACCTCAGCCTTCCAAAGTGCTAGGATTATAGGTGTGAGCCACCATGCCTGGCCCGAAGTGGTTCCTTTTTATGTCAAGAAACCTCCCATGAAGAATCATGGTGTATAGTGAAGAAAAGTAAATTTAAAGTATTAATAAGTAATATTATAATGAAAAAGAAAGAAACTTTCCAAGTTCAGTCTGTCCTTTGTTTTTGTTTTTGGGACTTAAGAAATCTTATTTTATTTTGCCAAGAAGCTGATAGCTAAGTTTTAGTCTCAATTTCAGTAGCTTCCTTTTGCCTGAGGCTCCTGTCATTGTTAACAGTTCTCCATTTTCTCATTACAACTTCTATACCTTCCCTTTCCCTTGGTAGTGGTGGTAATGATTGTTTTATAACTTATTTTAATGGGGTTATGGTTTTATTGTGAGCCATCCCAAATAGATCTTAGAAGTAGGTAAAGGTAACATTAAAAAAAATTGTTTTTACAAGAGAGGAAATTTTTAGAGTTTGCTGACCCTCCCTGAAAAAAGTAGTTGCCCATAAAAAGTACTAAACATTTAAAAAATGAATAATTGGTCTCCACTGTAATTAGGAACTTCTTTTCATCAAAAAACATGATTTCATAACAAATAGGCATTCCACAGACTGGGAGAAGATATTTACAATACATATATATATCTAACTCATATTCAGAATATATCAAGTATTTCTGCAGAGTAAAAGAAAGAATCCAATTTAAAAGGAAGCAAAGGCCAGGCGTGGTGGCTCATGCCTGTAATTCCAGCACTTTGGGAGGCTGAGGTGAGTGGATCACCTGAGGTCTGGAGTTCAAGACCAGCCCGAGCGACATGGAGAAACCCCGTCTCCTAAAAATACAAAATAAGCTGGGCGTGGCAGCGCATGCCTGTAATCCTAGCTACTCGGGAGGCTGAGGCAGGAGAATCACTTGAACCTGGGACGTGGAAGTTGTGGTAAGCTGAGATTGCACCATTGCACTCCAGCCTGGGCAACAAGAGTGAAACTCCGTCTCAAAAAAATAAAATAAAAGGAGGCAAAAGATTTGAACAGTCACTTCACAAAAGAAGATGTCCAAATTGCCAGTAAGAGTTGGCAAGGATGTGGATAACTCTTTTGTTTTTTTCTTTGTTTGTTTGTTTGTTTGTTTTGAGATAGTCTTGCTCTGTCGCCCAAGCTACAGTGCGGTGGCGGGATCTCGACTCACTGCAACCTCCACCTCCCACGTTGAAGCAACTCTTGTGCCTCAACCTCCTGAGTAGCTGGGTTTACAGGAATGCACCACCACACCTGGCTAATTTTTTTTAGTATTTTTGGTAGAGACCGGTTTTCACCACGTTGGCCAAGTTGCTCTCAAACTCCTGACCTCAAGTGATCTACCTGCCTCAGCCTCCCAAAGTGCTGGGATTATAGCTGTGAGCCACCTTGCCCAGTGGATGTGGATAACTTAATTATTGCTAGTGAGAGTGTAAATTAATTGAGCCACTGGAAAACTAGCAGTACCTACTAAAGATAAACATGTCACCCCTAACCTATGACCAGGTAAATTCCACTCTATGATATGTACACAACAGAAATGATTGCATATGTTCACCAAAAACATGTTCACAGCAACTTTATTCTTAATAGCTTAACCCTGAAAACAACCCAGATGTCTATCAACAGAAAAAGTGGTGTATTTGTGAAAAGGAATACTACACAGAAATAAAAAATGAAATTATAAATGCAGTTGGATAATCTAAACAATATATTGTTGAGTAGAAAACAGACATAAAAGAGTAGATACTATATTAGTTCTTTTTGTTGTTGTTGTTGAGATGGAGTCTCACTCTGTCACCCAGGCTGGGATGCCGTGGTTCAGCCTTGGCTCACTGCAACCTCCGCCTCCTGGGTTCAAGCGATTCTGCTACCTAAGCCTCACGAGTAGCTCGGACTATAGGTGCCCACCACCATGCCTAGCTAATTTTTGTATTTTTAGTAGAGGTGGGGTTTCACAATGTTGGCCAGGCCAGTCTTGATCTCCTGACCTTGTGATCCACTCGCCTCCTCCTGCCAAATTGCTGGGATTACAGGCATGAGCCACCGCGCCTGGCTAGTTCATATTAGTTCACATTTTTAAATGAGGGTCAAGAATAGGCAAAACTGAGCTATCAAAATAGTGATACCTGTTGGGAAGGGAAGGAAGTATTCACTGGAAAGGGGCACAAGGAAATGTTCTGCATCTTTGATCTGGATAGTGATTACTTGGATGGTTGCATATCTAAAAAATCCGTTAAGCTATACACTTAAAATTTATGTACCTTACATAAGTTATATATCAATGAAATAAGAAATAGTAATAATTTCAAAAGAGTAGCAGTCCAGAGATAGCATTGCCTGAGATGGAAAGTTCTATGATCGGAAGGCAATTTAATCTTTCTGTTTCTGTTTTTCAGATTGGCTCTAATATAGTGGTATTATGCTTAGAGCACATTGGGGAAATAATTAGGCCTAAAGGTACCTATCCTTCGGTAGGAAAAGTAACTGTAGCATTAGAACTAGTTCATTATTTCAGGCTGAATAGGTAAAATTTTCACTACTACATCAGTTTTTAAGAACAGCTATTTAAATAACCCATAGTACCATTGTATTGTTGAATAAATAGGTGTTGGATTAAAATAAATTTCTCTAAAATGAATATATAATAAGCTAAAGAAATAGATTGTATGTTTTGGTATCAGAGAATGAAAAAAGGGAGGGAAATGGTATTTTTGATTTTTTGGTTCTCTTGATATTTAAGCATCTTTCCTTATAAACTGTAATTCCCAAACCAGCCCCTCCCTCAAAAAGGCCCAGGAATTGAACAGAGGAGGAAAGGAAAGCTAAGTTAGAAGGTAACTGCATATCATGTTCCTGTTTTCTCTTTCTGTGTCCAAACCATTTCTTTTTAATATTTGCTACAGTTTTAGCTTTGTTTTATATTTAAGTCTAGAATGTGATCTCTTTATGTAATCCACTAAAATAAAATAAGTTTAGATATTCATTTTTGGATTTTACTGATCATTTGTAGTGAAAGAGATTTTAGTGAATCTCTATTTTTATTATAGCATGTGGTTTACCCTTCTGTATCCTTTTTTTTTTTTTAACCCTCTGTATTCTTGATAATTGCAGTTACCTTACTATTCATACTTAAAGGAAGAAATAAAACAGAACCCAGAAAACCACCATGAAAGCCATAGGTACTGAATAACAAAGCTTTTCCACATCCCAAGGGGTGGCATATAGAAAGAATGCCTTGTCAGTCCTACATAATGGAATCTCTCCATATCTATATATATATATTTTTTATCATTGCCCAGTTCATTTTATGTGGCCATGTCTAATTTTTTAGTGTACAATGAGAACATTCCAGATGGTTTATGAGGGGTAGACACTTGTGGAACACTGGTCCCTTGTTTTGGATATAAATTTTTATCCTTTTGGGGTTCTCATTAACGGATAGTATCATTTTTTATATCCTGACAAAGTTGCTGTTTTGTTGTGGTAAGCAGAAAAGGGTAGGCATCTTTGCTTTAACAAAGCAATCTGTATCTTAAAAATTTTGGAAACTACCATTTTACTATTAGTCTAGTACAGTAAATGTTTCCCTTGATCCATGTTCCTATAACTTTTTTTTTTTTTTTTTGGTATGAGAATTTGGTAAAAATCTTTGTACCTTCTACCTTAAAACTGCTCATGTAAACCTAAACTGAAATATCAGAAAGAGTCATGGATTGGAAGTTAAGAACTTCCACACAATAACAAAAATTATGGGCCAGACACAGTGGCTCACACTTGTAATCCTAGAACTTTGGGAGGCCAAGGTGGGAAGATCACTTGAGCCCAAGAGTTCAAGGCTGCAGTGAGTGATGATGGAGCCATGCACTTAGCCTGGGCGACAGGGTAAGACCCTGTCTCAAAATTAAAACAAAACAAAACAACATACATAAATACATGATTTGTATACTACTGAGAAAAGTTCAGTTCTTAGGGAAAGTTTAGTTTTTCCCATCAAGAACTGCCTGATATTTTTTGTTATTTGTGTGTGTGTGTGTGTGTGTGTGTGTGTGTGTGTGTGTGTGTGAGAGAGAGAGAGAGAGAGAGAGACAGTCTTGCTCTGTCATCCAGGCTGGAGTGCAGTGGTGTGATCTTGGCTCACTGCAGCCTCCAACTCCCGGGTTCAAGCGATTCTCGTGCTTCAGCCACCCAGGTAGCTGGGATTATAGGTGTGCACCACCACACCCAGCTAATTTTTGTATTTTTAGTAGAGATGGGGTTTTCCATGTTGGCCAGGCTGGTCCCGAACTCCCGACTTCAAGTGATCCACCCTCCTTGGCTTCCCAAGGTACTGGGATTACAGGCGTGAGCCACCACTCCCAGTTGAGAACTGCATGTTCTTATGCTCCGCATGCTGCTTATATCTCAGACAAGGACCAAATTTTTTACCATACCAAGTAAAATAGTAAGGAGAAGGAAAATACAGAAATGAAACTATGTATATCTTTTTGTCTTTTAGGAAATTTTTACAAATGTGATTCACAGAGATTGGGCATTTCACAGGCATACTTTTTTCTCCCTAGTTTCTGCTAGCTGGAAATTTTCTTTCTAGCAATGTCTTTTTTTTTGAGACGGAGTCTCCCTCTGTCACCCAGACTGGGGTGCAGTGGCACGATCTCGGCTCACTGCAACCTCTGCCTCCTGGATTCAAGTTATTCTCCTGCCTCAGCCTCCTGAGGTAGCTGGCATTACAGGTACCCGCCACCACGCCAGGCTAATTTTTGTATTTTTAGTAAAGATGGATTTTCACCATGTTGGCCAGGCTGGTCTCGAACTCTTGACCTCAAGTGGTCCACCTGCCTCGGCCTCCCAAAGTGCTGAGATTATAGGCGTGAGCCACCGCACCTAGCCTTTTTTTTTTCTCTTTTTTCTTTCTTCTTTCTTTCTTTTCTTTTTTTTTTTTTTTTTTTTTCCTTTTAGACATGGTCTTGGTCTGTCGCCCGGGCTGGAGTGCAGTGATGCAGTCTTGGCTCACTGCAACCCCCAACTCCTGAGTTCGAGCGATCCTCGTGCCTCAGCCTCTCGAGTACCTGGGATTACAGGTGTGTGCCACCATGCCTGACTAATTTTTGTTCTTTTAGTAGTAGAGATGGGTTTCACTGTGTTGGCCAGGCTGGTCTCGAACTCCTGGCCTCGTGTGATCCACCCACCTGGGCCTCCCAAAGTGCTGGGATTACAGGTGTGAACCACCGCTCCTAGCCTAATGTCTTCATTAAACCAGAATTGGCGGCTGGGCGCTGTGGCTCATGCTTGTAATCCCAACAGTTTGGGACGCCAAGGCAGGGTGATGGCTTGAGTCCAGGAGTTCAAGACCAGTCTGGGCAATATGGCCAGACCCAATCTCTACAAAAAATACAAAAACTAACCTGGCGTCGTGGCCAGGCGGGGTGGCTCATGCCTGTAATCTCAGCACTTTGGGAGGCCGAGGAGGGCGGATCACCTGAGGTCAGGAGTTCAAGACCAGCCTGACCAACATGAAGAAACCCCGTCTCTACTAAAAATACACAATTAGCCAGGCATGGTGACACATGTCTGTAATCCCAGCTACTAGGGAGGCTGAGGCAGGAGAATTGCTTGAACCTGGGAGGCGGAGGTTGTGGTGAGCAGAGTTCATGCCATTGCACTCCAGCCTGGGCAAAAAGAGTGAAACTCTGTCTCAAAAAAAAAAAAAAAAAAAAAAATTAGCCTGGCGTGGTGGTATGCACCTATAGTATCAGTTACTTGGGAGGCTGAGGTGGGAGAATCACTTGAACCCGGGAGGCAGAGATTGAAGTGAGCAAGATTGCACCAGTGCACTTTATCATGGGTGACAAAGGAGACTCTATCTCAAAAAAGAAAAAAAATAAAACTGCCAAGCGCAGTGGCCGGTGCCTGTAATCCCAGCACTTTGGGAGACCGAGGTGGGCGGATCACAAAGTCAAGAGATCAAGACCATCCTGGCCAACATGGTGAAACCCTGTCTCTATTAAAAAATACAGAAATTAGCTGGGCATGGTGGCACACACCTGTAGTAGTCCTAGCTACTTGGGAGGCTGAGGCAGGAGAATTGCTTGAACCCTGGAGGCAGAGGTTGTAGTGAGCCAAGATCACGCCACTGCACTCCAGCCTGGGCTACAGAGCAAGACTCCATCTCAAAAAAAAAAAAAAAAAAAAAACAGAAATGGTCATAATAGAAGAACCTTTCAGGATCTAGAGGAACCTTGAGGTCTGTAAGCCCAACACTTTGGAGACTGAGGCAGTAGGATCAGTTGAGCCCAGGAGTTCGAGACTAGCCTGGGCAACACAGGGAGAGCTTGTCTCTACAAAAAATTTTAAAAATTAGCTGGGTGTGGCAGCACATGCCTGTAGTCCCAACTACTTGGGAGGCTGGGGCTGGAGGCTTGCTTGAGCCCAGGAATTACAGACCAGCTTTGGTGACAGAGCAATACCCCATCTCAAAAAAAAAAAAAAAAAAAAATGAAACCTTTAGGAACTCTTATTTAAAGAATGCATTGTTCAATTACAAAAAAAAAAAAAGTGGGTACCAATTGAATTTGATCTGAATCAGTTTATATTTACTATGCTATGTGTTAGATTGATAGAATTTAAAGTTTCTAAAATTCCAATTATCTGTGATAATTGGTTGGGGTAGGGGGCAAAGGAATCATTATTAGGATATTATTCATAACAATGGTTAATGATGGTTATTAAGCCATTATATGTATCAGGCAATGTGCTAAGCTTTTATGCATGAAATCTCACTTATCCTAATAATAACCATATAAGGGGATTACCATTGTAATTCCCATTTTACAGATGAAGAAAACTTGTTCAAGGTCTTGTACCCAGGTCTCTCTGATAGCAGTCTCTTGCTATTATTTATAATTGTCTATTGTTGCAAATGCCACCATTTAGATTTCAGTGTCAAAACAGAACCATAGCACTTAACATATCTTAGATCATATCTTGGTCTGTTAGCTGCATGAGTGGTGGCCTCATTCAGAAGAGAAAGAATGTATTATTATTGACCTAGTTGGACTCACAGGAAGAGATTGGGTCTTTAGCCAGCTGGAGTAATCCTTTTCCTCTCTTAGAGAGAAGCTTGTTCAGCAAGACTAGCATTTTTGGCATTGTTGAGGTTTTCTGAAAATCGTATACAAATGGGAATCTTGGTCGGGCGCAGTGGCTCACGCCTGTAATCCTAGCACTTTGGGAGGCCAGGGTGGGTGGATCACGAGGTCAGGAGATCGAGACCATCCTGGCTAGCACGGTGAAACTCCGTCTCTACTAAAAATACAAAAAAATTAGCCGGGCGTGGTGGTGGGCGCCTGTAGTCCCAGCTACATTGGAAGCTGAGGCTGGAGAATGGCCTGAACCCGGGAGGCGGAGCTTTCAGTGAGTGGAGATCGAGCCACTGCATTCCAGCGTGGGCGACAGAGCGAGACTCTGTCTCAAAAAAAAACAAAAAAAACAAATGGGAATTTTTAGTTGTTAACATTATAATTTCTAAAGTGGAGAAGAAGTAGGAAACTCTAAGTGCAAATATTTTAGAGGGGGATAAAGTTTCCATGACAGTACATTTTAGCATCTGTTTGAAAGGAACCTAAAACAACAAAGTACAATTGGCTGGCTGACAGCAAATTTCTGTGGCCTAACAGTTTAGTTGTAATAATTGTGAAATAACTGCTCTATTAGAATCTTTAGAGAGATTTCAAGGATCATAGTAAGCAGGTTATAAAGGCTGTATTCTAAGTAATGGTACTGGAAGAATTTTTCATTAGAACAATAGGCATAATTTAGGACAAAAGAGTGGTAATGGTAGAAAAGAGATAAAAGAATTGAAAATTGTGACTGATGTTAGCAGCCTTGAATGCACCAAGTGACCAAGGGTATCAGAAGAGAGATTGGTAAAAATAATAGGTTCTAAGAAATTGATTATAAAATAGGATCCTAAGCAGAAAAAATGTACCCTGAGAATCTCTAGTACCCCATTATGTTCTTCACTTAGTAGTATGCCATTTCTCCTCTTTTCGCTAATTCTTTTCCCCCTTTTTTCCCTACAGACATTCCATACACCAAGCTTGGGAGATGAGGAATTTGAAATCCCACCTATCTCCTTGGATTCTGATCCCTCATTGGCTGTCTCAGATGTGGTTGGCCACTTTGATGACCTGGCAGACCCTTCCTCTTCACAGGATGGCAGTTTTTCAGCCCAGTATGGGGTCCAGACATTGGACATGCCTGTGGGCATGACCCATGGCTTGATGGAGCAGGGCGGGGGGCTCCTGAGTGGGGGCTTGACCATGGTAAGGGGCAAGAGATTGTCAGGCTTACCCCAGCTAACAGGCATGGCATTAGGGGAGACAAAAGTTACTGTATTCCCTACTACACTTGGGTATTACTTGTGTGTCTTCTTGTGGCTAAAGGCTCACCAACAAAGACTTAGTTTCACCTGAATAAATGAAATTTACCATGTAGGTAGATTTTACTTGAAAAATAATTTAAAATTGTACAATGTCTGGTTAGAAAATTATTGTGGTTTTTGGGAAAGTGTTTTCTGCTTTTATTATGACCTTCACATCCTAGGATTCAAATTTGAATGTGATAGCTGGCACGTGGAGGGATTTATTAAAAAATGGTCTGAATCATGTTGAGAAGCCAGCAGATCAGAGCTTTTTTTTAAAAAAAAGGTCTGAGTCAAATATAGTATTGTAGATTACTATGTAATATAAATCAGTATGTTGGGCTTCTGGCACATGAAACCAGTAGCACATCTTCACACTCTATATTTGATGCCAAACTTCTGTAATATTGGCCTATTTATGCTGACTGCCTGTGTATTATTTTAAAAGCTATTATTTTGGGAGGGTACAGACAGGAAGTTTTTCTTTACTCAATGTGTTGTCCCTACTTATAGATTACTGAGTAAGTTGATAGCTCTTTAACTTCTCCAACAGTATGACTTCTCTGATTATTTTTAGTTCTTCTTTAGAGTGCAAAGAAGTAAATTCATTAATTTCTGTACTTTTTAAAAAAGCTTATGTTTTTATTTTCAGTTTTGAAGACTATTTTATGTTTTGTATTTTAAATGATACAATCTGGGTAGGCAGGGAATTTATAAGCTATCTTAAATTTAGGGGGGAAAGTGGTGTTTTTTTATATTTACTGTTTAATTAGTCCTTCTGCTTCTCTCAGGACTTGGACCACTCTATAGGAACTCAGTATAGTGCCAACCCACCTGTTACAATTGATGTACCAATGACAGACATGACATCTGGCTTGATGGGGCATAGCCAGTTGACCACCATTGATCAGTCAGAACTGAGTTCCCAACTGGGTTTGAGCTTAGGGGGTGGCACCATCCTACCACCTGCCCAGTCACCTGAAGATCGTCTTTCAACCACGCCTTCACCTACTAGTTCACTTCATGAGGATGGTGTTGAGGATTTCCGGAGGGTGAGGCATTCCCTGCCAAAATCAATTCTGCTGTGATATTCTAGGATAAAATTCTTGGGATACAGAGCTTAATCAGTATTCTTTAGCCTTACCATGCCATCTCCTCTGCTCTTTTCTGGGTATGGGGTTCCACCTACCAATTTCCAGTTTATAATTCTCTCAATCCCTATTCTTATTGGTTCTCCATACTTGACCAGTGTCTTTTAACGCTATTTCCATGATTTTTAGCATTTCTGAAAATTCCATACATGTGGCTAGTTTCCAGACATAATACTTGTCATCATCCATTGTGTAATTCTTTTTCTCTCTTAACAGCAACTTCCCAGCCAGAAGACAGTGGTGGTGGAAGCAGGGAAAAAGCAGAAGGCCCCAAAGAAGAGAAAAAAGAAAGATCCTAATGAACCTCAGAAACCAGTTTCGGCATATGCTTTATTCTTTCGTGATACACAGGCTGCCATCAAGGGACAGAATCCTAATGCCACTTTTGGTGAGGTTTCAAAAATTGTGGCCTCCATGTGGGATAGTCTTGGAGAGGAGCAAAAACAGGTGAGCAAATGTTAAGGAACTAGTAGTGAATGTTCCAAAAGTTTTTAAAGAGATAAAAATAGAGGTTTTCGGCTGGGCGCGGTGGCTCAAGCCTGTAATCCCAGCACTTTGGGAGGCCGAGACGGGCGGATCATGAGGTCAGGAGATCGAGACCATCCTGGCTAACACGGTGAAACCCCGTCTCTACTAAAATATACAAAAAAAACTAGCTGGGCAAGGTGGCAGGCGCCTGTGGTCCCAGCTACTTGGGAGGCTGAGGCAGGAGAATGGCGTAAACCCGGGAGGCGGAGCTTGCAGTGAGCTGAGATCTGGCCACTGCACTCCAGCCTGGGAGAGAGAGCGAGACTCTCCTCCTGGGTTCACGCCGCTCTTCTGCCTAAGCCTCCCAAGTAGCTGGGACTACAAGTGCCCACCACCACACCGGGCTAATTTTGTTTTTGTATTTTTAGCAGAGATGGGGTTTCACCGTGTTAGCCAGGGTGGTCTCGATCTCGTGACCTCATGATCCGCCCGTCTCAGCCTCCCAAAGTGCTGGGATTACAGGCTTGAGCCACCGCGCCCAGCCCCAAAAATACCTAAATAATGTGTGGAAGAAGCTCTGGTAGGGCCAAGCCCTTTCATCTTAAATTACACACTTCTGCTTAGTGACAGTGAAGGGCTAAGGGCTAATCACAAGGATAGATGAGTGAAACCCTCTAGTTTGTTCTTGGCTTTTGTTGTGCTGTTTGTGGTGGTAGTATTTAGCTTTACCTCCTAAACCCACACAGTAATAATTTTACTATAAGAATTTAAGAATAAGCCCTGGCACGGTGGCTCACGCCTGTAATCCCAGCACTTTGGGAGACCGAGGCAGGCGGATCACTTGAGGTAAGGAGTTCGAGACCAGCCTGGCCAACATGGTAAAACCCCATCTCTACTAAAAATACCAAATTAGCCAGGCATGCTGGTGGCTGCCTGTAGTCCCAGTTACTCAGGAGTCTGAGGTAGAACTGCTTGAACCCGGGAGGTGTAGGTTACAGTGAGCCGAGATTGGGCCACCTAGGAGACAAGAGAGAGGATGAAACTCCATCTCAAAAAAAAAATTTTTTTTTTAATGTGAGAAGAGGGCCAGGCCCAGTGGCTCACACCTGTAATCCCAGCCCTTTGGGAGGCCGAGGAGGGCAGATCACTTGAGGTCAGGAGTTCAAGACCAACCTGGCCATCATGGTGAAACCTTGTCTCTACTAAAAATCCAAAACAAGCCAGGCATGGTGGTGCACACCTGTAATCCCAGCTACTTGGGAGGCTAAGACAGGAGAATCGCTTGAACCCAGGAGTCTAAATCCAAAAAAGAAAAAGAAATTCAAAAAAAGGCCAGGTGCGGTGGCCTGGGAGGCAGAGCTTGCAGCAAGCCAAGAACGTGCCACTGCACTCCAGCCTGGGCAACAGAGCAAGACTCTGGCTCAGAAAAAATAAAATAAATAGTAGCTATTCTTGCCAGACTCCTGTTGATTGGTTGTCTTTCAGAGATATGCTCAGTGGAGTGAGTCTGCCATAGAGGTTGTCTTGACTGTTAGCTTTCAGAATTGTATTCACTGATAGGGGTTGTCAGTGATTAGACTAAGATGAATTGTCATTCATTGATAAATAATACAGAACTATCAGTCTTCCCTAGGAGTATGGGGAGTCTTTTTTTTTTTTAAAGTCTCTTTTTTGCAGGTATATAAGAGGAAAACTGAGGCTGCCAAGAAGGAGTATCTGAAGGCACTGGCTGCTTACAAAGACAACCAGGAGTGTCAGGTAAGAGGGATAGGGTAGATGGATATTTAAACCAGTAAGAAGTTTTTTGGAAGTATTTGTTAGCAGTTTTAAGAAGTAAATACAACCAAGTGATTTATTTATTTATGTAATTATTTATTTTTGTCTTCTTTTAGGCCACTGTAGAAACAGTGGAATTGGATCCAGCACCACCATCACAAACTCCTTCTCCACCTCCTATGGCTACTGTTGACCCAGCATCTCCAGCACCAGCTTCAATAGAGCCCCCTGCCCTGTCCCCATCCATTGTTGTTAACTCCACCCTTTCATCCTATGTGGCAAACCAGGCATCTTCTGGAGCTGGGGGTCAGCCCAATATCACCAAGTTGATTATTACCAAACAAATGTTGCCCTCGTCCATTACTATGTCTCAAGGAGGGATGGTTACTGTTATCCCAGCCACAGTGGTGACCTCCCGGGGGCTTCAGCTAGGCCAAACCAGTACAGCCACTATCCAGCCCAGTCAACAAGCCCAGATTGTCACTCGGTCAGTGTTGCAGGCAGCAGCAGCAGCTGCTGCTGCTGCTTCTATGCAACTGCCTCCACCCCGACTACAGCCCCCTCCATTACAACAGATGCCACAACCCCCAACTCAGCAGCAAGTTACCATTCTGCAGCAGCCGCCTCCACTCCAGGCCATGCAACAGCCTCCACCTCAGAAAGTTCGAATCAATTTACAGCAACAGCCACCCCCTCTGCAGATCAAGAGTGTGCCTCTACCCACTTTGAAAATGCAGACTACCTTAGTCCCACCAACTGTGGAAAGTAGTCCTGAGCGGCCTATGAACAACAGCCCTGAGGCCCATACAGTGGAGGCAACTTCTCCTGAGACTATCTGTGAGATGATCACAGATGTAGTTCCTGAGGTGAGCCTTTGATTTTAAGTCTTTCCTCTAGTCTAGTGGAAATGTATAAAAACATTTTTGGTTGACCAAATAAAAGTGGGGGCTGCTACTAGCATTTAATGCCCAGCAACCAGGAACACAAAACATCCTGCAGATGGGATTTCCTTGCAACAGTGACTTGTCTTACCCAAGGTACCCATATTGGTGGTTTTTCTTTTTTTTTTTTTTGAGATGTCTATGCCCAGGCTGGAGTGCAATGGTGCGATCTCGGCTCACCACAACCTCTACCTCCTGGGTTCAAGTGATTCTCCTGCCTCAGCCTCCTGAGTAGCTGGGATTACAGGCATGTGCCATCATGCCTGGCTAATTTTGTATTTTTAGTAGAGACGGTTTCTCCATGTTGGTCAGGCTGGACTTGAACTCCTGACCTCAGGTGATCTGCCTGTCTTGGCCTCCCAAAATGCTGGGATTACAGGTGTGAGTCACTGCGCCCACCCTGTTTTTTTTTTTGAGACGGAGTCTCGCTCTGTTGCCTGGGCTGGAGTGCAGTGGTGTACTCTCGGCTTACTGCAACCTCCACCTCCTGGGTTCAAGTGATTCTCCTGCCTTAGCCTCCCAAGTAGCTGGGATTACAGGTAATCGCCACTACACCCAGCTAATTTTTTGTATTTTTAACTAGAGACGGAGTTTCACCATGTTGGTTGGGCTGGTCTTGAACTCCTGACCTCGTGATTCGCCCGCCTCGGCCTCCCAGAGTGCAGGGATTACAGGCTTTGAGCCACCGCGTACCCCATAGTGTTTTTAGTGAGATACATTAAGATAAGGACCACTCCTTAACTAAGCAGCGGCCACTAGTTCAGCTGGACAGGATATAGCCTAAACAGTTATTTTTCAGAGTTGTTTACCCAAGGATCTTAAACTTTGGACATATAAAGCTTTTCGTTTATCCTGGGTCTTAAGTTCCTTAGCTTGATGTTTTAAATGTGTGTGGGGCAGAGGGTATAGCCAGAAAAATTTAATTGGTTCATACCATTGTTTTTTAAAACACATAAATATGGCCGGGCGTGGTGGCTCACGTCTGTAATCCTAGCACTTTGGGAGGCCAAGGCAGGTGGATCACCTGAGGTCAGGAGTTCGCGACCAGCCTGGCCAACGTGGTGAAACCCTATCTCTACTAACAATACAAAAAATTAGCCAGGCGTCGTGGCAGGTGCCTGTAATCCCAGCTACTCAGGAGGCTGAGGCAGGAGAATGGCATGAACTGGGGAGGCGGAGCTTGCAGTGAGCCGAGATCGCGCCACTGCACTCCAGCCTGGGAGACAGAGCAGGACTCCGTCTCAAAAAAAACAAACAAAAAAAAGGACTACCTCTTTATTCCCAGTACTATACTTGACTAGCCAGGCTTAAGGGGGAAAAAAAGCATTACCACATGCCCACCTTTCTCCTGATGGGAAAAATCTTCCGTCATTCTGCTTGGCAAAGTTCTGAAGCTAGACTGTTGAGGGGGAGACCAAGAACTCACCTTCTCCAGTTTTACCCCCAGTGTGAGGAATTGTAATACCTTTTGCTTCACTGGTTTCAACTAGCTAGCTAGGCAGGGAGCAATTTAATCCACTTTGGTACTCTCTTCCTCTCACAGGTTGAGTCTCCTTCTCAGATGGATGTTGAATTGGTGAGTGGGTCTCCTGTGGCACTCTCACCCCAGCCTCGATGTGTGAGGTCTGGTTGTGAGAACCCTCCCATTGTGAGTAAGGACTGGGACAATGAATACTGCAGCAATGAGTGTGTGGTGAAGCATTGCAGGTGAGCTTACAGTTCCCCCTTTTATAATTCAGATACTGGTCAATTAATTCTGTTGGGAAACATGGTAATCTTGAGCATAAAATCAACATCTCAGTGTCACCTTACTTTAGGTAGAGTAGGTTGCTGTATGTCTATCTGGCGTACTAGAAAAGCGCCCCTGCTTAAGAGCTTACATTTGCCACATAGCCAAAGATGACGTAATCAACAGTTCATTTTTCAGTTACCACATACCTCTCTATGCTCTTTAAAAATGTGATAATACATTAGATTGTTAGTGTTTGCAAATACTAGCTTTTCAATCCTTAGTGCAAATCAGACTTAGGGAATTAGAATTTGGGGAGAAATGGTAAGTGGAAAGTAGCATATGATAATTTGCAATTTGTGAGGGAAATGGGGAGAAATTTGGAAGATTTTACCCCTTTCCCCAAATTTCTCCGGGAATTACCTATAGCTGTAGGACAAGGCATTTCTATTTCCTATTTCAAAAACTCTACAGTAAATTAGCATTGCCTCTACTTCTGACTTTTAAGCCCACTGTTCTTATATTTCTAAGATGATACTATCTAACCATATGCTGCAGGAAATTATCTGGGAACCTATTTGCTTAAGACTGATAAAAAAAAATCCAGCTGGGCCAATGTGGTGAAACCCCATCTCTACTACAAATACAAAAATTAGCTGGGCATGGTGGTGGGCGCCTATAGTCCCAGCTACTCAGGAGGCTGAGGCAGGAGAATCTCTTGACCCTGGGAGACGGAGGTTGCAGTGAGCCAAGGAGATAATGCCACTGCACTCTAGCCTGGGCAACAGCGAGACTCTGTCTCAAAATAAAAATAAAAAAAAGACAGATAAAAAGAATGTAGCGACTGGGCGTGGTGGCTCACACCTGTAATCCCAGCACTTTCAGAGGTCGAGGCGGGTGGATCACAAGGTCAGGAGATCGAGACCATCCTGGCTAACACGGTGAAACTCCATCTCTACTAAAAATACAAAAAATTAGCCGGACGTGGTGGCAGGCGCCTGTAGTCCCAGCTGCTCGGGAGGCTGAGGCAGGAGAATGGCATGAACCCGGGAGGTCCATCTCAAAAAAAAAAAAAAAGTAGGCTGTAATTCTGTTTCAGTTTGTGTATAATTCTGTTTGTGTGTCTTTTTCTCTCTTAGGGATGTATTCTTGGCCTGGGTAGCCTCTAGAAATTCAAACACAGTGGTGTTTGTGAAATAGTCCTTCCTGTTCTCCAAGCCAGTGAAGAGTTATCTTCTGGGAACATGTTCAAGAGCCTGTTTTTGAAACACAAGCTGGGCTTCTGGTAGTGCCTGATCACAACCCATGATGGCCATTCATGTTTCACCCCTTTTCTTCCTTCAGCAGAGGCCAGGCTGTGGAGCAGGGCCACTGAATTTGCTGCAATCTGGAGATGCTTTTTATTTTCAACCACAAGCAGAAATACCAGTGGTAATAGCAGAGGAAAGGGTGAAGGGAGTATGGGCAAGCAAAGCATAGGTATGGTAGGGGTGGTGGTGGGGTTGAAGAAACTTGTTGGTATAATTGTCATAGGACTTGCCTAAAATATTATTAAAATTACAGGAGTGTACTCAGCTTTGAGCCTAGGAAAAAACACCACTGTATCCATTTTAAAAGGGCTAAAAGATTATATTAAAGGTTCCCTCTTAAAAAAAAAATGTTATTCCCCATTATCACATCAATACACTGCTTTGAGAACAAAACTTTTCAACACAGGCACACTGGGCCACATGGAAAATGACATCACCCAGGAGTTTATTTCTCTTTATATATATATTATTTCTGCAGTTACCATCCTTATCTGAGTTATCACAATTCATGAATCTAAGAGGCAAAACTACATCATTAGTAAGAGGTTTTACCAAAGTCTAAAGTTGTATTCACTTGTGTTTGATGCAATATCTTCAAAAGATCATAGATCTATCATTATTTCTTGGACATAATCTAATGAAAAACAGAAAAGCCACCTAGTTGTAACAGCATAAGCAGAAGTTTACAGCACGATAGTCCAAGTGGTGTTAACCTTAAATAAAACTCAAATTTTTACTGTCTGTAAAACAGGAAACGCTCTCCTAGAGAACCTCCTCCTCAACCAACCATGTACATAGTTTTATCCTATGCATTCCTGTTTTCTGTGGGGTTTTTTTTGTTTTGTTTTGTTTTTTGAGACAGCCTCACTCTGTCACCCAGGCTGGAGTGCAGTGGTGCGATCTCAGCTCACTGAACCTCTGCCTCCCAGGTTCAAGCAATTCTCCTGCATCAGCCTCCTGAGTAGCTGGGATTACAGGCGCCTGCCACTACGCCCAGCTGATTTTTTGTATTTTTAGTAGAGACAGGGTTTCACCATGTTGGCCAGGCTGGTCTTGAACTCCTGACTTTGTGGTCCGCCCACCTCGGCCTCCCAAAGTGCTGGGATTACAGGTGTGAGCCTCTGCAACCAGCCTGCATTCCTGTTTTTTTAATGATTTTGGAGGGTGGAGGTAGAGATGGGGTCTCACTATTTTGCCCAGGCTAGTCTTGAACTCCTGGGCTACAGTTACCCTCCTACCTTGGCTTTCCAAAGTGCTGGGATTACAGGTGTGAGCTACCGTGTCTAGCCTATAATGATCATTTTAATGTTTCCCATGCACTCATTTAGTTTGAACCCTCACAGCAACCCAATGAGGTAATACTCCCATTTCACATATAAGAAATACTGAGAGATGAGTTGCACAAGATTACACCCTGTTAAGTGGCAGAGCCAGAATGGACTTCAGAATCCCAACTACAATACAAATGTTTATTTAAATAAAGAAGAAAGCTATTGTACAAATATCACTCTTCAGGTTTAGTTTATAGAGCCATGGCTATGGATTCTTAGCTCTGTAAGGAAGTACTTCTATAAATTCTTAGGTTTAGAGATGATACCATCTGGGTACCTTTGCTTGAACCGTGCAACCACATCTGGGTCTAGCAGGTGGATCCCATCCAGTTGGTTTCCAAGGGTGATCCTGAAACGGGAAAAGGAGGAGCAAACCAGAAATCCTGGAATTAGAGGGTTTAATAGTGTTAAAAAATGCATACCAAGTGAAGACTGCCTATCATATTAAATATGCCAATTCTTGTAAAAAGAACTTAACATTAGAATAGTATATGGCAGAATGACTAGTTCAGAATTGGCATAGATTCTGGTGTTAAAATAGACTGGATCTGTATTATCTGAGGGTTAGTAACTAAGGCTCAGCCAGGCCTGCTTCACAGAGTTGCTGCTACCAGGGAGTACTCTTTGGATAAGCAAAATGCTAGCAGCATGTGTTTTAAGCTCTATTAAAGGGGTGAAAGATGTAATTATTGACAGATTAAATAGATAACTTGATAACCACCAGGGGGCAGATTCAATACATCACAGAATGGCTGAGGAAGATCCTTAGGTTGTGAAGAGAACAGAAACCCTAGGGAGCAGTGCTTTGGGTCCTAGAACCTGTTGAGTTTCTAATGAATATTTGTAGAATCTCATAAAACAGTTTAAATACAAGCTTAAGTGGCTTATGAATCCTCTGAAGCTCATTTATGGACTAGTGGAATACAGTGTGAAGCTCTACTAAGTTATGTCCTTAATCATAAGTAATAGCCCCTTGAGGACTAGCCTGTTCTCTGGTCACCTTACCAGTTGGGTTGCACATTGTGTGGTCGTCCAAATAACTCAATCTTGCGAGTGCCGGGAGATAGTCTTTCAATCATGCCATAGATTTCATCGGGTTTATGACTGGTGGAACGAACCTAGGAAATAAAAAGTAGCTGCTTTTTAAGTTACACAAGATTGCAATTCTAGCCCCTTCTATTATGTTTATGATCTAAATGAGAAAAATCTGGGATGAGAATACACCCAACATGAATAACTGATACCAACAGAAATGTGGAAGCTTTGGACGCCTGGGAAGCACATACCTCAGCTACGATCACATCACAATCCAGACCCTGGTTGAAGCCTTGGGGATTTCCTTTGACACCAACCTGCTCACCACAGATAACAGATTACCTTATGAAACCACCTTTTGAACTTTTTCTCAGTAAGAAATCAAATGATTCTTCTTTTGTGCTCCACCTATTGAATTGGGCCCCACTGCTGCTCACCAAGCAGTGTTCCTTCCCATGGTTCAACCAGTGACCTGTACGGCCTGTCCGAATGATGCGTTGCAGTTGATTTGTCTTCACCCAAATAATTTCATCTACCCGTTCATACCTGTGGGGCATAAAAAAGAACTAGAGTTTTAGCCAAACATACAGTTTAGGGGTAGTACCATTTATAGAAGCAAGGAATCACAGAATACTCTAGGAGAAGAAAACATGTATCTCACTATAACAGTATTACCCTCCAAAGAAAGCAACACAACCACTACTTACCCCCAGAGGTTTAGACATTCTCTCCCCAACTCCATGGCCCTAGGAAGAAATGAGTTGAACAACTATTTGTATGCCCTTATTTTTTTTCCTTCAAAATATATGATGCGTTAAAAACACCATAAACACCTTTTCAGTAGACATTCAGTGAACATTTACATGCACAACACCAAAAGCAGCATGGTGGATCTAAGAATGAAAAGATAAAACAGTATTCTCAACAACCTTACCTTTCTCAAAGAACAAATGTAAAGTTAAATATATATTCAGGGTATAATTTGCATTGTAAATGGGCATTAGGACTCACTAGAAAAAAAGACTGGCTGGGTGTGGTGGCTCACGCCTGTAATCCCAGCACTTTGGGAGCCCGAGGTGAGTGGATCACAAGGTCAGGAGATAGACACCATCCTGGCTAACACGGTGAAACCCAGTTTCTACTAAAAATACAAAAAGAAAAAATTAGCTGGGCATGGTGGCACGTGCCTGTAATCCCAGCTACTCAGGAGACTGAGGCAGGAGAATTGCTTGAACCCGGGAGGCCGAGGTTGCAGTGAGCTGAGATCACACCACTGCACTCCAGCCTGGGCAACAGAGTAAGACTGTCCCCCGGAAAAAAAGACTAAACCAGTCATACATTTAATAGTAGGGCTACGAAAACCCAGGATTTTATCTCCCACTCAGTATTCACTCTGTACTGTATCTGACCATACCTACATAACTGAATTGCATTACCTGCCTGTGACCCAGAGGAAGAGAAAGCCATCATCCTGTAGTACGGGTATGTTGAGCCTGCGCATCTCATCATCTGTCAGGGTCCCATAGGGCAGCTCCATGTGAATATCCCAGGGTGGGTCAGCCATCACAACTGCAAACTTGCCCAATATACTGACGTCCAGGTAGCGGATATCACAACAGATCCACTGCATAAAGTGGTATTTGGTCATCTTCCCTACTTTAACTCTCAGATTCATGGCCCGAGTCCCTCTTTTCCATTTGATTTTTCCTATTCCCTTACAAGCTTATCTATCCCCCTCCATTCCCAATAAGCAAAACAAGATTGCTGAATTATGCTCTGCTTTCTTAACGTGTATGGCTGCCCTACTCAAAATCTCTAAGTTGAGACGAGTTTTCTGAGCAGACAGGTACCTGAGGTGGGAAGAGTCGGTCTGCACTGGAATCACCTCCGACACTCTGTGTAAGAGCAAGCTCCTGGCTTGGCGTGTGGTCTTTGCTGCCAGGGGCCTCAGAATCCATGCAAGCATCAATTTCATAGTGAACATACTTGCAGGTATCCATGTGGAAACATGTATTAAGGAAAGAGCAGTCACCTAAAGACTCATCAGTGTGTTTATTGATAATTCGTCTGGGAAAATAAAAAGGGAGAATCAAGATTGTGCTCCAGACGTACATCCAACAGTTAAAATTCCAAATGATTTCAAAATTCTCCTATTTTATTACCCTCCCCTAATTCTATTGCTAGAGCTTTCTCCAAGAGTTTTAAGGGAGGCAGGTAGCATGGAAATCCGTAATTCATACTACAGAACAATTGTAATTCATCTCTCAGTAAAGACTGGGTTTCCTGTTTTACCACTGGAAGGCAAGCAGTGCAGGGGACTTAGTTGGTTAGAACAGAATAAAACACTGACCTAAGAGTTCAGGTTCCTTTTCTCCTAAGATTATCCCGCTTTCAGAGTACTTTAACTTTCACTGTGGCTGAGAGACAGACATACCTTGTTATTCTAAGGAGGGAGCTTTTTCTTTAAAAAAAAAAAAAAATGTTATTTGGGAGTACAGCCTGTATTCTTCCCTCACAATGCACTTCTGAAAGTATACCTTCAGGGTCTGGAGTACTTACACAAACCATAAACTAAGTAAGATTACAGACAGAACCCCAATGACTGGAAAGAATATGCTGAAAAGGAATGGCTGCTTCTGACAAACCCATCCCACCTCATTCCCTTCCAAGAGACCTGAAGTGCAGCTTGCGACAGGGTCGATCAGCATCACTGGCTTTCATGCACTCCTCCTTGGTTCCATAGTCACAGAATTCTTGCACTTGGGCCCGACCTCGAGAGCGAAATTTTTCAACAATGGATTGTTCCTTGGCTGTTGTAGTATTTAATAGCTCTAGGATCTCCTGACTGACCTGTGACAGAAGTACCCTTGGACTTAAAATGTCTTGTAGATCAAACTGGCTCTTAGACCAACTCTGCAAATTCTTTTTGACATTAATGTCTTACAAGAGATAAATCAGGCCGGGCGCGGTGGCTCAAGCCTGTAATCCCAGCACTTTGGGAGGCCGAGACGGGCGGATCACGAGGTCAGGAGATCGAGACCATCCTGGCTAATACGGTGAAACCCCGTCTCTACTAAAAATACAAAAAACTAGCCGGGCGAGGTGGCGGGCGCCTGTAGTCCCAGCTACTCGGGAGGCTGAGGCAGGAGAATGGCGTGAACCCGGGAGGCGGAGCTTGCAGTGAGCTGAGGTCCGGCCACTGCACTCCAGCCCGGCGACAGAGCGAGACTCCGTCTCAAAAAAAAAAAAAAAAAAAAAAAAAAAAAAAAAAAAAAAAAGAGATAAATCAGCTAACTTTTTTTTTTTTTTTAAGAGATGGGATCTTGCTGTCACCCAGGCCAGAGTGCAGTGGTGTAATCATAACTCACTGTTTCTCCCACTGAACTCCCAGGCTCAAGTGATCCTCCAAGCTCAGCCTTCAATTGTAGCTGGGAATACAGGTGCAAGACACCATGCCAGCTAATGTTTTAATTACTTTACTTTTTGTGGGGATAGGGTCTCACTATTTTGCCCAGGCTGGTCTTGAACACCTCGCCTCAGGTGATCCTCCCACCTCGGCCTCCCAAAGTGTTGAGATTACAGGAATGAGCCATTGTGCCTAGCCCTAAATTAGCTAACTTAATATTGGAAAATTGGAGCCTTCAGATAAGAGATTTGTTAGGGGTTCAGTCCTTCCTGACAAATATGCATTTGGGATGAAATTAAAATGGAAGAGGCCTGGTTCCTACTGCTAAGCATTATATTAACGTCCCCTCCCCAGGAAGGCATTCCTTCTACAAAAAAACATATTTACTGGGTGCTGAACTAAAAAGTATAGTGCTAAACACTTTACTTTTTAGCTCAGAGTCTATTCAATTCTATAAGGCAGGATATGCTGGTATTATCTTCACATTACAGATGAAAAGACTAAGGCTCAAGAGAAGTTAATTAACTTGTTCAAACTTACGCACTAGAAGTACCAAACAGATAAGAACTCATGTCAGGCCAATACTTATACTCAGAACCAATTCACATTATTTAATCAATTTCTATAACTGGTCTAGTATTCCTCTCCAGATATTTCTATAGCGAGAAATATCTCCCTATATTTCTATATATTTGGATTCCTCTTCTCTTGATCCAATTCTTTCAGATTCAATGACAGATTATCTAAATCAGAATTTGTCGACACTGGCATTATTGACACTTTGGGACAGACAACTGTTTGTTGTGGGGGTTTGTCCTACTATGCACTGTAGGATGTTTAACAACCATCCCTGGCCTCTACCCACTAGATGCCAATAGCACTCCCCCATGTGTGATAATAAAAATGTCTCCAGACATTACCAGATCCCCTGGGAGCTGGGCAGTAGGGAATCATCCCCGGTTGAGAACCACTGTAAACCCTCAATTCTAAAAACAGTTCCTTGCCCTAGGGGTAAATCCCTGTCAAACAAAGCTATAATTAAGAGCATATTGTGAGAGTATTTTCACATGACCCCTACCTTCTTGCTCTGTTGTTCCTTGGTGGACTGTTGGTTCAGAAGGCTCTCTATCTCCAGATCAACATCTGAGGCAGCATGTTTCCTTGATTTCTTGGCTGGCTCCTTTGCTGGTTCTGATGCTGAAGAGCTCAGACCAGAGGCTAATGAACTGGCAAAGGCAGCTACTGTAGTTGAGTCCTGTTCTGCACGCCGCTTCTGCCCTGTGACAGTCCCTGCTACCTCCCCAGGGCCCTTCTTTTCTGCCACAGCACCCATCATGGCAGAGAGCTTGGAATGGTCAGCATAGGTCACAAGAGTAGGATGTGCATCGTCTTGTAGGAGACCTCGCTTTACCTCAATCAACTCCTGAGCTGCAAACTTCTGCAGGAGGCTTTCTACCCCATCTTGAGTGGCAGGAGCATCTGGCTAGAGAAGAAGGGGAGGTAGGGGCAATAAGACACTGACCCGGAACTGAAAATAAGTTGTAAATCCTAACTCTGTCAGGTCATTACCGTGGAGATGGCAAGACAGATGGACACAGCATCAGTGGGCAATGTTAAGGCCAGATCAGAGAGGTGGTGTAGCAACTTCTTCTCTAACTCAGGATCTGTAGCTAATTCAGGAACTGCTGAAGCTGTGCTGGGCTTAGGGCCACCAGAGGTGGGTGCAGTAGGCACTGGGCTGTCACTACGGAAGGTTGGAGACAATGCTGCCTCTGGATTCCGTAGATCTAAGAATGAAGAGAAGTAAAAATGAAAAAAGGCAACCGCTGTTGTCTATATATTTCTGAGAAGTCAAATTCTCTGGCATTCCCATACATAGATCTTTCATTTTGTGCAGGAAATTCTCTGACCAACTTTAGCACTAGATTACCTATCCTCAATCATACTAAAGCATTAACTGTTTTGTCAATACTGGATTTTCTATCTACCTTTTCTCTATTGGGTGAGTAATGTTTTCCTAATTCCATATCCTTGTTGTGCTACAAAGAAAGTAAATTAGCAGCATGATAGATTTAAATATCCCTACCACCTTTCTATCAACCTACATTTTTTTTTTTTTTTTTTTTTTGAGGCGGAGTCTCGCTCTGTTGCCCAGGCTGGAGTGCAGTGGCGCGATCTCGGCTCACTGCAAGCTCCGCCTCCCGGGTTCCCGCCATTCTCCTGCCTCAGCCTCCCGAGTAGCTGGGACTACAGGCGCCGCCACCACGCCCGGCTAATTTTTTTGTATTTTTAGTGGAGACGGGGTTTCATTGTGTTAGCCAGGATGGTCTCGATCTCCTGACCTTGTGATCCGCCCGTCTCGGCCTCCCAAAGTGCTGGGATTACAGGCTTGAGCCACCGCGCCCGGCCTCAACCTACATTTTAATAAAGGCCAGGAATATACTCAACAACCTAGGCTGGGATCCAATATTCTTTTTGAGGCATGTAGTGTGAATTTTAATGAATTCAGGCCATTGATCAACAAAGTGTACAAAATGACAATGTTGGGGGCCAACAGTGTTACCTGTAACACTCACAATCACAAAAATCTTAATACTTTGCTGAAGCCTTGGTTACCAAATGGTATTTCCTGACTATATTGTTATCATCTATTACTTCACAAGCTGGGTGGCCATCATAACCTTAATAAGATTTGAGAAACTAAAATTAGGACAAAATGTTACCTTTGAGAAAGCCTAGTATCTGTGGTTATTTAATTAAAATATAGATGAAATATTAAACTCCTAGTACCTGAACTGAAATTGCTAAATAAAATAAGTAGGCCATTAGTTTACATTTAGAAATATTTTGTTTACTTAAATATTTCTACTCTGGCAAGGCACTGTGGCTCACACCTGTAATCCCAGCACTCTGGGAGGCTGAGGTGGGCGGATCACTTGAGGTGAGGATTTCGAGACCAGCCTGGCCAACATGGTGAAACCCCGTCTCTACTAAAATACAAAAAAAAAAAAAAATTAGCTGGGGGTGATGGCGCAAGCCTATAATCCCAGCTACTCAGGAGGCTGAGGCAGGAGAATTGCTTGAACCCAGGAGGCAGAGGCTACAGTGAGCCAAGTTCATGCCACTGCACTCCAGATGGGACGACAGAGCAAGACTCTGTCTCAAAAAATATAAATAAATAAATAATTCATTAATTTGAAAAATTTCCACTCTAATGGAAACTGAATTTATTAAAATCTGACTCAGGGCTTGGTGTGTGCCTTCTATCTGTAATCCCAGCACTCTGAGAGGCCACGGTGGGAGGATCACTTGAGCCCAGGAGTTCCAGACCAGCCAGGGGAACATGGTGAAACCTAGTGTCTCTACAGAAAAATTTTTTTTTAATTAGCCACACATGGTGGCCTGTGCCTATAGTCCCAGCAGGCTGAGGTGGGAGGATTCCACTCTCACCCATTTCTTCTTTCATTTTCAGTTTCTCCAGTTAGTAAGCGAATTTAGATGTTCTCTAAGTAATTAAGAAGTGAGAAAATTTTTAAGTGAGAAATCTATAAAAAGAACCATGTTAGGCTGGGCACAGTAGCTCATACCGGTAATCCCAGCACTTTGGGAGGCCGAAGCAGGTGGATCACGAGTTCAGGATTTCAAGACCAGCCTGGCCAACATGATGAAACCCTGTCTCTACTAAAAATACAAAAAAAATTAGCCGGGCGTGATGGCAGATGCCTGTAATCCTAGCTACTCAGGAGGCTGAGGCAGGGAATTGCTTGAACCCAGGAGGCAGAGGCTGCAGTGAGCCGAGATTGTGCCACTGCACTCCAGCCTGGGCAACAGAGGGAGACTCTATCTCAAAAAAAAGAAAAAAAGAACCACGTTAACATAAATATTTAAGTACCTATGACTTGATATTGACTTTTCTCATTGGTAATTTGACTGATTTAATACTGCTCATTCCAATATCTGGTGATATAATTTTGGTTATGAATCCTTGTATTAATAACACCTCCTGGGAGGTTTTTCTCCCCCCACATTACATTCAGAATATTAGAGCTGAAAATACCTCTTTTAAGGTTATTGGGAAGAGGGAGCTTTTGTTTAATATGATGGATAAAACTTAACTGCTGATTAATACAATTGTTATTCACGTGAAATTCTGTAAACTTTTCACGTGCAAAGTTTTGTATGTATACAGACATTTGGGGAAAAGTTTTATCATCCCTAAAACCAGTTACTGTCCAGAAAATGATTCCGAATCCCTGGGTTCCAAATCCTTCATAAGGTATTCATTCATTTATTTATTCAACACACTTACTCAATGCCTCTGCTCTGCTGCAACTACACTGACACTCTGCTTCTAATCTAACGAAAATAATGTGTTGGGTTCAGCAAACTAATACATAATACTTGATTTACCCTTTAATTAAGAGGACCACTGAAATTAATATGGTCAGATTACTAATTTGCTGAATCCTTAAACATGTCAACATTTATATGCACATCTCAATCTCATGAAATATACTGGAGCAGTTCACATATTTACTATGTGCTAAACCTGGCCAAATCTAGTTTGTTTCAATTAAAGATTTTTTTTAGGTAATTTTTTTTAAAAAAAGATATACTTTACCAACATGAGATATCACACCCATTGGGATGGTGCTTCCTCAAAATCAAAAATAGAATTACGATATGATCCAGCAATTCCACTTTTCGATATACGCCAAAAAGAATTAAAGCAGGGTCTCAAAGAGATATTCATACACCCAGGTTCATAGCAGCATTATTTACGATAGCCAAAAGGTGGAAGTAACCCAAACGCCCACCCATGGATGAACGAACAAAATGTGTTATATACATACAGTGGAATATTATTTATCCTTAAAAAGGAAGGAGGCCAGGCATGGAGACTTATGCCTATAATCCCAGCACTTTGGGAGGCTGAGGAGGGAGGATCACTTGAGCCCAAGAGTCCAAGACCAACCTAAGCAACCTAAAAAACCTGTTGGGTGTTTTGCCCAAAAAATACAAAAAATTAGCTGGGCAAGGTTGTATGTGCCTGTAGTACATACAACAGGCACCTGCCACCAAACCTAGCTAATTTTTGTATTTTTAGTAGAGACAGGGTTTCGCCATGTTGGCCAGGCTGGTCTTGAACTCCTGACCTCAGGTGATCCACCCGCCTTAGCCTTCCAAAGGCTGTGGACACCTGTAATCATAGTTACTCGGGAGGCTGAGGCAAGAGAACTGCTTGAACCCAGGAGGCAGACATTGCAGTGAGCTGAGATAGCACCACTGCACTCCAGCCTGGGTAACAAGAGCAAAACTCCATCTCAATAAATAAATAAATAAATAAATAAATAAATAAATGAAAGAATGAATGAATGATAAAAATGCCAATCTAACGAAGGTCTCCCAATATTTTGCGCACAGTATTTTCCACTATTAATGATATGGATACATTTTAGTTCATTTTCTATCCTTGTCTTTTGACACTGAGTTCAGTAGTCAATAATTATCAGATTTCAGTAATGCTATAAAAAACAAGATGTGGTACACAAATTTTTATTGCCGGTGAGACATGAAAGGAATAATCTGAACTTTTATCAAGTCTTGGGTTGTATCTTACATGACAACATGATTAATAAACTTACTATAGAGTATGTTTCACAACGGTTTCCTAAGAATCCTAAAGCTCAACAAAATACATTCTTTGAAATAATCAAAATAACACAGAAAGAACAGTGACATTCTGGCTTAATTTGTGTGTTTCATCTTTACCTATTACCACAGTACCAAATGATGGGTCAGATCAAGCTCTGGGTCAGAAGACAAGATACATTTAATTACAACCCCAGAAATACTTTTATAAGAGTCTTAACTAGGCTGGGATTACGTCTGTAATCCCAGCACTTTGGGAGGCCAAGGTGGGAGGACAGATTGAGCCCAAGAGTCCAAGACCAGCCTGGGCAACATGGCAAGGCCCGGTTTCTACAAAAAAATTAAAATTAAAAATTACGCGTGCATGGCAGGGCACACCTGTGGTGCTAGCCACTCAGGAGGAGGCTGAGGCAGGAGGATCACTTGAGCCCTGAGGTCAAGACTGCAGTGAGCTGTGTTCATGTCACTGAACTCCAGCCTGGGTAACAGAATGAGATTCTTGTCTCACACACACACACAGAAAAAAGGGTCTTAGCTATATTATTAGCTAGATATACAAGTCAAGAGATACTCATATCTAAAAAAGAAAAAATAAACATAAAAAAGGATATTTACATGCAGGGAGAATACAGTCTTAGTGTCAAAAATATTAAACATGTTTAGCAAGGACCTGGATGAAAGTATCAAGGCTCTAGTAGTTAGGTCTGATACAGCAAAAAGTTTGGCTAATACCAAAATGTAGCTAATATCATGGAAAAATGAAATGGCCGGGCACAGTGGCTCATGCCTGTAATCCCAGCACTTTGGGAGGCCGAGGCAGGCGGATCATGAGGTCAGGAGATCAAGAGCATCCTGGCTAACACGGTGAAACCCCGTTTCTACTAAAAATACAAAAAAATTAGCTACGTGTGGTGGCATGCACCTGTAGTCCCAGCTACTCGGGGGGCTGAGGCAGGAGAATCGTGCCATTGCACTCCAGCTTGGGCAACAAGAGCAAAACTCCGCCTCAAAAAAAACCCCAAAAAAACAAAAAACAACAAAAAAGAAAAATGAAATGAAGCTTAAAATGACCAAGAACAATTAGAATCATTCATTGAAAGAGTATGAATTTAGAAATGGAAAAGTATAAAGAAGTACGATGCCCGGCACAGTGGCTCACACCTGTAATCCCAACACTTTGGGAAACCGAGGCGGGCAGATCACCTGAGGTCCAGAGTTCGAGACCAGCCTGACCAACATGGAGAAACCCTGTCTCTACTAAAAATACAAAATTAGCCGGGAGTGGTGACACATTCCTGTAATCCCAGCTACTCGGGAGGCTGAGGCAGGAGAATCGCCTGAACCTGGGAGGTGGAGGTTGCGGTGAGCTGAGATCGCACCATTGCACTCCGGCCTGGGAAACAAGAGCAAAAACTCCGTCTCAAAAAAAAGAAAAAAAATAAGTATGATGAGGAACAATTAAAACCAAGAAACAACCACCACCACCACAGACAGAGGATGGTCTGTTACAAAACGACAGAAACGTGAACACAAAGTAATCAATGATGTAGTACACCAATATAGTGGCTTTTTAAAAGTTAATTTTGTAGGCCAGGCCTGGTGGCTCATCACGCCTGTAATCCCAGCACTTTGGGAGGCCAAGGCGAGTGGACTGCTTTAGCTCAGGAGTTCAGAGACCAGCCCGGGCAACATGGTGAAACCCCGGCTACCAAAAATACAAAAATTAGCTGGGCGTGGTAGCACACGCCTGTGGCCCCAGCTACTTGAGAGGTTGAAGTGGGAGGATTGCTGGAGCCTGGGAAGTCAAGGCAGCGGTGAGCCATGATCATGCCACAGCACTCCAGCCTGGGTGACAGAGGGAGACTCTGTCTCTAACTAACTAAATAATTTTGCAGATCACTCTGTTGAAACAAACAACTACCTGATCCTCAGGTCCCCTTTTGCAACTGCCATTACTGAAAGGGAAAAGATTCCACAAGAAAATTAAATAGCCTGGATATGGTGGCTCTCACCCGTAATTCAAACACTTTGGGAGGCTTAGGCAAGAGGACAGCTTGAGCCCAGGTGTTCAAGACAAATTTGGGCAACATAATGAGACCTTATCGCTATTAAAAATTTAAAAATTAGCCAGGCATGGTGGCATGCCCCTGTAGTCCTAGCTACTCACAGGATGAGCTGGGAGGACTGCTACACTCCAGCCTGGGCAACGATGAGAGACCCTATCTCAAAAACAGAAGCAAAAAAAGTCGCTGGCATCATTTATGCACATTTTTAAAAAGTTTCAAAACAGAAAACCAAAGAATAGGGGAAACAAAACAAAACAAAAAATTGTATCTATAAATAAATCAATGAAGTTTCTAGAGCAAGGAAAAAAAAAAAAAAAACTCTGGCTCTTAGGTAATTCAGGAACTACTCCGAGACTTGACTACTAATTATTGCCTGATCAAATGACTTGCACTTCTTACTCTACTATCCTCCCCTCTTACCTCTTTAATTATCTAGGTCCTATATAGCCATAAAGGCCAAATTCAAGTGCCAATTCCACTATGATGGCTTTGATGGCTTCACTACCTACACCAGCTCTTGTTACTTCTCTTCACTGTACAGACTGTAGATTCATTCGTTTGGTTTCATACATATATCCTATCATATTCCTTTTTGTAAGCATCTACCTTTGAATCCTATGGTTTTTAAAATTCTTGAGGACAGGGGCAATTTCTTACTTATTTTTGTCTAGTTAGACCCATGAACACTGTAGCTAAGAAAGGATAATTAATTAGGTGAGAGGATCCTGCCCGTGTATCTTCTATTTCTAGGGGCCAGAATATGAGCACATGAACCTAACATGATCTAGACAAGATTTAGAGATGGAGTTGAAGATACTGACAAATATTGGAACAATCTACCACAAGGGTGATATTGAGTCACTATTTTTGCAGAGCTTTGTTACTAGTTTGCCTTAAATAATTCAGAGTTTGTCCTGGGGGTAAGGAGTGGATAAGAGTGAACTTAACAATCTTTTAAATTTCCTTCAAGTTTTATGATCGCGACATAGGGGCAACAGGAGAGGAGAAAAAGTTTGGAAATCAAACACAAATGTTTTCAGGTTCCTGCTAGGTATGTAAATTGCTAAGACAATGCCGGTAGGGGTACTCATTCAAAAACACCGAATGCCACTCTGTACGGGCCACTAAATTGGACACTGTGGATATGAAGGTTCATTCCTTGCTTACCGTACCCACAGGTGCCAAAAAATGACCACTACAAAATAGTCGTTGTAACTGAGGGAACAAAGCGCCATAGCAGCAACAAAAAGGGGTTCTTGCTGCTTCGTGGGATAGGGGGCTGAGAAGCCTCACAAAGGCGACGTCCTCGCAGTCTAAAGAGGAATGGGCAAGGAGGACGAGGGTGGGGCTCAAGCATCCGTCCGATAGAAGTGAGCAAGAAGAACCGAGGCCCAGGGTGAGGAGGAACAGCGAACTACTTGCAGAAGGGCGAAGGTCTGTGCTGCTGAAGGGGGAGATGGAGTACCAATGTACGAGGCTTTATAGAAATGGCCGTTTGGTAAAGGGCAGTAACTCTGGAGCTTTTTCTCTAGGGATCCCGCCCGTCCTCCCCAGTTGAGCCTCGGCCCCAGCAGCCCAGTGCCTCACCCAAATGCCCCGAGTCCTGCTTCCGCCTCCGCTGCAGCCTCTCCCGCAGAGAGTCCAGCTGCTTCTTGTGGGCCTGGATAGAGCTCCACGTGTCCGACATCCTAGTCTCCCAGCCCTGACGCCTCTCGAATAAGGCGCGGCGGACTAGCACCTCCCAGCACTCGCTCCAGGATATAACCAATTCTCACGCGGGCACCCCGAAGGCTAACCGGAAAATGACCCCTAGAGATGAGCAAGACAGAAAAGTCATTTCCGGTGTCGCGCTTTCTTGGAAGCTCTAAAGAGAGCCACGTTAGGTGTTGGCAGAGCGGCCAATATAGTCTTTATTACCTGCTCTCTCTTGCTTCCGGGCACAGTGAGGCTGTGGTTGCCATGTTGGTGACTGGCAGAGCGGCCATGTTGCTTATAGACGCGCATGCGGCCATGTTGAATATTCGGAGAGGAGTCCTGAGAGGTAACCTACGTTAAAATAGCACTCATAAAGAGCAACACCGTATAGTACAGATTTTTTTTTTTTTTTTTTTTTTTTTTTGAGATGGAGTCTCACTCTGTCACTCAGGCTGGAGTGCAATGGCGTGGTCTCAGCTCACTGCAACCTCCGCCTCCCGGGTTAAAGTGATTCTCCCGCCTCAGCCTCCAGAGTAGCTGGAATTACAGGTGCGTGCCACCACACCCAGGTAATTTTTGTATTTTAGTAGAGACAGGGGCTTCACTTTATTGGCCAGGCTGGTCTCGAACTCCTGACCTCGTGATCCGCTTACCTCAGCCTCCCAAAGTGCTGGGATTACAGGCGTGAGCCATTGAGCCCGGCCTGACACAGAGTTTCATTCTTATCACCCAAGCTGGTGTGCAGTGGTGTGATCTCAGCTCACTCCGCCTCCCAGATTCTAGCTGCCTCAGCCTACCTAGTAGCAGGTATTACAGGCGCCTGCCACCACGCCCAGTTAACTTTGTATTTTTAGTAGAGATGGGGTTTCACCATGTTGGCCAGGCTGGTCTTGAACTCGTGACCTTAGGTCATCAGCCTGCCTTGACTTTCCAACGTGCTGGGATTACAGGTGTGAGCCACCGGCTTGGCCTTTTTTTTTTTTTAATGGAGCTCCCTGAATGGAAACATTTCCAGAATCACTGACTTATCCAATGTCTACATGATGCCATACACTGTGTCCAAAAAATACAAAAAAAAATAGTTTGACTGGCATGGCTCCTGTTTTCAAAGAGTTTATGATCTGGTATAGGAGCTATGAGCCAGTTTATTAATACTGAACCATCTTTACAGCATGAGGTAGCATGAGCATAGACTCTTTAAAAAACAAAAACAAAACAACAACAACAACAACAACAAACGTAATTTCAAAGAAGAGGAGGACTGCAAGTTTAAGGACCCAGGAAGACATTGGAAAGAAGCTGGCATCAAGGTGCAGGCTTGAAGTGACCGCTAAGTTTTCAGTAGGTGAAGGTATAGGAGGGAAATCCAGGTCTAGAATATGATAAAGGCAAAGGTCTAGACTAGAGGTAGGAAAGCACGGTGTGTGTTATGTCAATCCGGATTAGTTCGCCAGAACATAAAAGATTTGTATTTGGGAATATTGGGAGAAATTTTAGGTTCCCAAATTTGAGGCCAGATTGCAGAAGGTACATGGTACCTGAGTAAAGACTTGGCAATTTATTCAGAATACAATAGGAAACAATTAAAGTTTGTAAATAGAAATGTTTCAAAATTGATCTACTGTTCTAGATAAATTGAAAGGAGGAAGGAGATTTAGGAGAGGAGAAAGATGGTTAGTAGTCCATTGTAACTAAGTGTCTGATGAGAAGAACTTTAACTAAAAGCTGGTTATGAACAGTAATGAAAAGGAAGGGGTGAATATGAAGGGAGCTATTGAAAGATTGTAATATGACTTTTATCCATTCAGTAAGTATTGAGTGACTACTATGTGTTAGATACTATGGAGATTTAGTAGTGATCAAAATACTCATTTCCATCTCATTTTCTGAACTTAATTTACTTTTAGGGAATTTACACTGTCTTTTGGGATGTGTAACTTTGTTTTTTTGTTTTTGTTTTATTAAGATAAGCCTCACTCTTTCACTGCTGGAGGGCAGTGGTGCAAAGAAGTAGCACAAGTACTCCTGAAAGTCAGTCAAATCAAGGGCAGCTCTCAGAAGTTTTTGCTTTCACATTAACTCTGGGTAAATTATTACAGTGGCATATTGGGCAAATTTTTTGAAGTACAGGAAGGTCTCTTATCATGATATTCTTATAGAGAGATTCTTTTTAGACTCCTCTTGACCAGTTTGCTGCTCAAAAGAAAGATACTGCTTTCTTGTCAGCCCAGCAGCCACAGAGGAGGAGGAGGAGGAGGAAGGAAAAATGCAGACAGACTTCTTCTAGTCAAAACAGAGTGTAAGCCTAATTTTGAGCAGATGGGTGCTGCATGCATTACACTTCTGAACTTTTCCTCATATCTGCTGTGGTAGATTGCTTCCAGAGTTGGCCACAACAATGCCTCCCACCCACTTGCCTTCAGGCAGTGTGACTTTGCCCCCTTTCAGTCAATAAGTAAAGCTTATTCTCTCTCCTCTTGAATCTGAGCTAGGCTTCTGACTAGCTTTCACCAAAAGAATGTGGCAGAAGTGATATTCCCTGAGTTCTAGACCTTAAGAGGTCTGGACCTTAAGAGGCATTACAGCTTCCGGGGTTTGGTTTGGTTTTGTTTCTAATTTTTGAGAGAGAGTCCCTGGGTCTGTTCCATCTAAACACTATTGAAGCAAGACACAGATCTGAGGGACCTCCAGATGTGCTGCCACAGCTTCTGTTTCTGCCCTCTTGGAACCCTGGGCCTTCATGGAAGTCCAGTTACCCTGCTAGACCATTTGAAAAGAGAGACCCTGTAGGATGAAGGATGGTAAGGAGAGAAGGTTCAGCATTACAGTCAGCCATCCAAGTAGCCAGAAGTGAGTGAGGCCATCTTGGCTTCTCCAGTCCAAATGAAAGCTGCCTGAATGAGCCTAGTCCTCACCACATGGAACATAGACAAGCCATCCTACCAGGCACTCCATGGAATCATAAGCAAATATGTAAGTATTAAGACACTAGACCAGGTGTGGTGGCTCACACCTGTAATCCCAGCACTTTGGGAGGCCGAGGCAGGTTGATCACGAGGTCAGGAGTTCGAGGCCAGCCTGGCCAACATAGTGAAACCCTGTCTCTACTAAAAATACAAAAATTAGCCGGATGTGGTGGTATGTGCCTGTAGTTTCAGCTACTTGGGAGGTTGAGGTAGGAGAATCACTTGAACCTGGGAGGCAGGTTGTGGTGAGCTGAGATGGTGCCATTGCACTCCAGCCTGGGCGACAGAGCAAGATTCTGTCTCAAAAAAAAAAAAAAAAAAAGAAGACACTAGTAGGCTGTGTGCTGTGGTGTGTGCCTGTAATCCCAGCTGCTTTGGAGGCTGAGGTGGGAGGATCCCTTGAACTCAGGAGTTCAAGACCATCCTAGGCAACATACGAAGACCTCATCTCAAACAGTACTAACTGTATACTTCACTTTTTTTTTTTTTTTTTTTTGAGATGGAGCCTCACTCTGTTGCCCAGGCTGGAGTGCAGTAGCACGATCTCGGCTCACCTCCGCTTCCCAGGTTCAAGCAATTCTTCTGCTTCAGCCTCCTGAGTAGCTGCAACTACAGGCATGCACCACCATGCCCAGCTAATTTTTGTATTTTTAGTAGAGACAGGATTTCACTATGTTGGCCAGGCTAGTCTCAAACTCCTGACCTCGTGATCCACCTGCCTTGGCCTCCCAAAGTGCTGGGATTACAGGCATAAACCATCGTGCCCAACCCTTCACCTTTTACTTGATTCTTTGGATGAACGTTTTTTTCCCTCAAGTCTTGTCCATATCTGACTGAAAACAGAATATCCACTAGGATTAGTCAACCTACCATTATTAAATGTTAGAATAGATAAGGAAATATAAAGGGAAGTCAAAGTTGGGTCTAATTGAGAATAAGGCTAGTGAAATCTGTTTTGGGGATCAGAAGACAAGTGTTTGTTGATTGGCTAAGAAGTTCCAGTGACGGCTGGGCGTGGTGGCTCATGCCTGTATTCCCAGGACTTTGGGAGGCTGAGGCGGGCGGATTACGAGGTCAGGAGTTTGAGACCAGCCTGACCCACATGGTGAAACCCCATCTCTACTAAAAATACAAAAATTAGCCAGGTGTGATGGCGCACGCCTCTAATCCCAACGACTCGGGAGGTTGAGGCAGGAGAATCACTTGAACCCAGGAGGTGGAGGTTGCAGTGAGCCAAGATCACGCCACTGCACTCCAGCCTGGGTGACAGAGCGAGACTACATCTCAAAAAAAAAAAAAAAAAAAAAAAGTGCCAGCGACAATAACCAGAGTTACAGGTGCAGGAGTTTCTGAGAGACGAGAATGTGTCAATAAATTCTGCGCCTTGTTCAGGGGTGACACAGGTTGAATTCTCTGAGAAGCAGATGCTGGGACAGAATTAGCAGTACAGAAGTTTTACTGGGGAATAACACTGGTATAAGGAAAGACAGTGGGGGAAAGGGGGAGTGGAATTGATTAGGGAGACCTGTCAGACCATCATGCAGACCTGATAAAGTCTCTACCAGTCCAGTAGGAATTTCCAGAACAAAGATTGTTCATTAGAGTCCTATGTTCCAATGGCTAAGCCCTTGTACCTTGCTCAGTTTTGGGCCAAGGATTGGAGAAGAGCAGTACAGCTGGAGGTTGTCAACTAACCAGGCTCCTTGCAGCTTGTTAGCCAGTTCTTTCTTGAAGGAACATCTCAAAAGCAGCCCATCTCTGCGTCTGCCAAACAGAGTGCGATGGATCTTTTACAGGTTTTTTTTTTTGTTTGTTTTTTGTTTTGTTTTTTTTTTGAGTCGGAATCTTGCTCTGTCTCCAGGCTGGAGTGCAGTGGCATGATCTCAGCTCGCTGCAACCTCCACCTCCCAGGTTCAAGTCATTCTGTTGCCTCAGCCTTCCAAGTAGCTGGGATTACAGGTGCCTGCCACCACACTTGGCTAATATTTATTTTTGAGATGGTGTTTTGCTCTTGTTGCCCAGGCTGTAGTGCAGTGGCATGATCTTGGTTCACTGCAACCTCCTCCTCCTGGGCTCAAGTGATTCTCCTGCCTCAGCCTCCCAGGTAGCTGGGATTACAGGCCTCTGCCACCACACCTGGCTAATTTTGTGTTTTCAGTAGAGATGGGGTCTCACGACGTTGCCCAAGCTGGTCTTGAACTCATGAGCTCAAGTGATCCACCCGCCTCAGCCTGCCAACGGGCTGGGATTACAGGAGTGAGCTGCAGCGCCCGGCCTTGCATAGGTTCTTAAATGGCAACTGCATTGATTCCTAAGTTGTATAGGTTGAGTTAATATACTTGAGAGTGGTTATTGTGAAAGGTGAATTCAAGAGAATTGTATGCTCCCTTTCCCTTCTCCACTTTAGAATTACAAGTTTGAATTCCCTCTCTTGGATTCCACAGGACACTGTCCATTATCTCTCATAGTTCCTTTCACCCCCAAATAAAAGTATTTGTTTAAAGCTAGGCACCATGGTATGTGCCTGTAGTCCCAGGAGGCTGAGATGGGAAGATCAGTTAAGCCAAGGAGTTGGAGTCCACCATGTGCAATACTGAGACCCTGTCTCTTATAAAAAAAAAAAAAAAAAGAGTATCTGTTTACATTTTCCCGCTGAGACTGAGCTCCCTAAGGGCAGAAGTTTATTTTACAGTCAAACATCATATAATGATGTTTTGGTCAACTATGGACCACATGCAGAACAATCGTTCCATAAGATCATAAGGGAGCTGAAAAATTCCTATCACCTAGTGACGTTGTAGTTGCCAGAATGTTGTAGCACGGTTACTTCATTTTAAATAAATTTAGTGTAGTCTAAGCATACAGTGTTTATAAAGTTTACAGTAGTTTACAGTAATGTCCTAGACCTTCACATTCACTTACCATGCACTCACTAACTCACCCACAGCAACTTCCAGTCCTGCAATCTCCATTCATGGAAAGTGCCCTATATAGGTATATCATTTTTTAATCTTTCGTATTGTATTTTTACTGTACCTTTTGCATGTCTAGATATACAAATACCATTGTGCTACAATTGCCTACAGTATTTAGCACAGTAATATGCTGCACAGGTTTGTTGCCTAGGAGCAATAGGCTATACCATAGCCACACCTAATCTAGGTGTGTAGTAGGCTATACCATATTGGTTTGTGTAAGTAAACTCCATGAGGTTTGCACAACAACAAAATTGCCTAATGATACATTTCTTGGAATGTGTCCTGGTCCTTAAGCGAGGCATAACAGTATTTACTTTTGCACCTAACCAACACTTGGTCTCTTTTTTTTTTTTTTTTTTTTTTGAGACAGAGTTGCCCTCTGCCACCCAGGCTGTAGTGCAATGGCACGATCTTGGTTCACTGCAACCTTCACCTCCCAGGTTCAAGCAACTCAAGTGATTCAGGCAATTCTCCTACCTCAGCCTCCGGAGTAGCTGGGATTACAGGCCACTACCGCCCGGCTACATTTTGTACTTTTAGTAGAGATGGGTTTTCGCCATGTTGGCCAGGCTGGTCTTGAACTCCCGACCTCAGGTGATCTGCCCACCTCGGCCTCCTAAAGTGTTAGGATTACAGGCGTGAGCCACTGTGCCCAGCCTAAAAATTATTTTGACTGGGAATTGAGAACTCTTGGTCTCTGAAACAGCGTAAATCCTCAAAAGTCAACTGAATGAATGAGCAAAGAAGCAGTTTCTTGCTTCTTATAATAGCAATGACTTTATTCATCCAATTTGAACTAGATCCTCTGTTTCATGTAAAATAAGTGTTTTGCAAGCTGTATTTATTTATATATTCATTCCTGCAGGTTAGACTTAATTCAACTTCCAAAAAGATTGTCCAGCAAAAAGTTACTGAGAGTGGGAAATGGTGGGGCTGAGCATAGAGATAGGGTCAATTGTAAGAAGGAAGAAATTAAAGGCTCTAAGAAGAGAAAGAATAAATTAGGGATGAAGGGAGAAAAGAAATAGAAATAAAAGCTATTAAATAAGAGGAGGTCAGTGAAAGGAGAAAAAGCAGGAGAGGGAAAATAATGAAAAGGAGGCGGAAGGAAAATAAAGTAGAGCTGTGAAAAAGCGGGATAGGGATTCAAGCTTAGTGCTGGCCTGCCCAAGGAAGTGTCCATCAATAGAAGCTTCACTGACAGCTGTTACCATAATGGGAACTGGCACCTAAAGAGAGGGCAAGTCTGGTTTAATTAGTTAAATGGCATTATCTGTGTCTAGTGGGGGTGGGAGAGGTTAAGGGGATGGAAGGATTGGTGACCCACCTCCTTCCACAGGCTGAGAGGAAAAGCAGATCTACAAAGCTTTGCCAGAAATGAAAGATTCCCATGCGTTCCTATTCATCAGTTACATTTTAAAGGGGGCTTGTACTGCTCTGGTGGGGGCAACTAGAATTAAACATTGGTTCTTTATCTTAAATTAAGAGTAGGTTTATACCGGGCATAGTGGCTCATGACTGTAATCCCAGCACTTTGAGAAGCTGAGGCAGGCAGATCACTTGAGCCCAGGAGTTGGAGACCAGCCTGGCCAACATGGTGAAACCTTGTGTCTACAGAAAATATGAAAAATTAGTTGGGTGTGGTGGGGCGCACCTATAGTCCCAGCTCCCTGGGAGGCTGAGATGGGAGAATCACCTGAGCCTGGGAAGTTGAGGCTGCAGTGAGCTGTAATTGCGCCACTGTACCCCAGCCTTGGTGACAGAGTTAAGACTCTGTCCCCCCGCCCCTAAAAAGGAATAGGTTTACTCACCTCTTTCCCTTCTTACAGGCAGCCTCACATCCAGAATCTTAAATGATGTAGCAGAAAGCAAGTGCCATCTCTGATGAGTGAAAGTAGTGCCATGACTGGGATTCTGCCTACCTGAGTTCTGTTTTTGTTTTGTTTTGTTTTTTGAGTCAGTGTCTCACTCTTGTCACCCAGGCTGGAGTCCAGTGCTATCATAGCTCATTGCAGCCTTCATCTACCACCTCAGCGTCTTGAGTAGCTGAGACTACAGTGGAGTAGCTGGGGCTACACGTGCTTGCCACCATGCTCAGCTAATTATTATTATTACATATTTTTTGAGACAGAGTTTGTCTCTTGTTGCCCAGGCTGGAGTGCAGTGGCATGATCTCAGCTCTCAGCAACCTCTGCCTCCTGGGTTCAAGCAATTCTCCTGCCTCAGTCTCCTGAATGGCTGGGATTATAGGCACGTACCACCATGCCCAGCTAATTTTTTGTATCTTTAGTGGAGACGGAGTTTCATCATGTTGGCCAGGCTGGTCTCGAACTCCTGACCTCAGGTGATCCACCCTCCTCAGCCTCCCAAAGTGCAGGGATTACAGGCATGAGCCACCGTGCCCCGCCAGCTAATTATTTTTTGCAGAGACAGGGTCTCATTGTTTTCCAGGCGTGTCTTGAACTCCTGGGCTCCAGCGATCCCACCCGTGTTGGCCTTCCAAAGTGCTGAGATTACAGGCATGAGCCACCGTGCCTGGCCCTACCTGGGTTCTTAATCCAGCTTTGCCACTGAATGACTTTGGGCAAATCATTTTATCAGTTCCATCCCTTTAGCACTAACAGGCAATGATATTAGAATCTTACAAATCAATCTCCTCAGACTCAGGTAATCCTCCCATCTCAGATTCCTGATTGGCTGGGACCATAGGTGTCTACCATCACACCCAGCTAATTTTTGTATTTTTGGAAGAGGCAGTGTTTTGCCATGTTGCTCAGGCTGGTCTCAAACTCCTGGGCTCAAGCTATGTGCCTGCCTCGACCTCCCAAACTGTTGAGATTATAGGCGTGAGCCACTGTGACAGGCAAAAAAAAAAAAAAAAAAAAAAAAAATTATACGTTTTATTTAACCCCATCCCTATGTGCTTCCTCTGCATTCTTAATGCTAAGAATCCTCCTTTGTCTTGTTGGTAGAAATTATTAGGGTTGAATTACATTTTTTTTTCTTTCTGATTATGACATCAGATCTCAAGGATCATAAAGTTTAATTCACCTTGGTTCTACAGATTGACTGATATCAGAAGGCTGATCTGTGGTTTGAAAAAGACTGAAAAGAAAGTTTCCAACCTCCAAACAAAACCCACACAAAAGCCTGGTGGTGGAAGGTTCTAGGTAGAGAAAAATCTAGACAATGACTGGACATAATGGGCAAATGCCTACCTTTTGGAAATACAAACTCCACAGGGAACAATTTCCACAGGGAAGTTACATTAACTGAAGGCTGTCTTAGGACAAGGCTGAATAAAGTAAATATTTCAACACCATATGTTCAGCTTTGGCAGGAGATGTAGGTGGGAAGGGAATCTCAATGTTGGAGAATGCCCATATCACACCCCAGCTGGCTATGTAATCATGAAATAAGGAGAAACACATAAATATTTGGTTAAAACACCTTTAATGATAGAGGGAAAGACACTAATATCTCCCCTGTCTGTTGTTGACATTTTACTAGGTGAGGAAGCTCTGGAGCCTACAGCTTGAGGAGAAGCCATCGTTCAAGTCAGTCAATAGCAAAATCCTCACTCTCTCCTCCTCAGAACTCCTGTTCCAAATGATCCTATGTTAAGAGTAAATACTACATCTCATTACAAGACAGAGAGGCAGGGAGGATGCCACCTGGAGCTGGTCTCCCAAAGTCTGGGACTCTAAGAACCAGACAATGACAAAGACACAGGCCCCAGCCTACAGATAGGCAAAATGGGGAGGATAGGGGTCTTGAAAGAGGAAGATAAGGAAAATACAAGGGGCCAGGGAATAAAGGAGGGAGTTATCTAAAACTAGAAGCATACTAGTGCTAGGAAATCCCCCATGATCCCTGGAACACCTCTGCACACTATGTCACTATTAGCCCAAAAGAATATTAACGAGAATGTCCACATTCACAATAATTTGAGGCCCTTTCCCTTACATCATGCCCCTTTCTTAGTCACATAGGTACCAGCAAGCCCTATGTTTTAGCAACATTCCATAACTCTCTCATCATTACTTCATCGACCATGCTGACCAACAATGCCCCTTAAAGATATGAACTTCACATTTCCCAGATATCTCCTGGGAGACCTCTTGGCAAGAAATCAGCTTGTTTCCCGACTTTGAGAGGCCATGATGAATGAGAAGCTGGAGAGGTCTCGGCACACTGACCAGCCAACACCTTTACTTTAATGTGACCATCAGGGGATTTACGGGAAAATTTTCCTATGCCCTTCATTTCTCCATACTTCCTAGGGTTGGGTCACCAATTACTGGAGCATCTTCAGTACCGGCACCTTCTGGAGGAGGGGGAGGGGAAAGGAATATACAGTTTGCTACTTCTTGTCTATGATGGGCTTCTCAGGCACTGCCTTGGTTGCAGGAGGCTGAAATAGGAGGGGAGCTGTCTTCTCGTTGGCTTCCCTGGATCCCATTGTTGGAGGCACCTTCCCAGCCACAGTTCCTAGGCCAAACAGCACTGGTGGGGCCAGGCTTGGAGTGGTAGTGGAGGTGGAGCTGGAATTCCAGGGCTTCATGGGCAGGCCACTTGACAGGAATGCCACATACTGGTTCTAGAAAGATAGGGGACCCACACCCACCAGCTGAGCAGAAAAGTCACCCCAGAGGAGTGACACTGGGCCCTCAGAGACAGCTGCCAGCCCTTTGGGCTAGGCTGCAATTCCAAATGTAGGTGCTCAGGTGCACCTGCCAAAGGGAAAGGGAGAGGAAAGAGGAGGGGAAAGAAGGGTCACACCAGGGAAGCTGGAGAGGGTTCCTCTTGAGAAAGCTGCAGAGAATCTATTTTCCTCAGGTACAAAGAATGACGAGGTAAGAAAAATTCCTTAGGGGGCCATCCCCTTGTAAGCACAGTAATTTCCAAGCTCAGGGACTAGAGAAAAGCCACTAGGGACATATGTTAAGAACTTAGAGAAAAAGACAAAATCAGGGCTCATAAATCTGGGAGGTCCTTTTGTGAAGGTGTTTCTGCTCTGTGGGACAAAGAGCAGCAGGTACAGAAAAACAGGCTCATGGGATGGTGGGGTCATCTTTTCGGGGAAAGGGAGAGAGCCCTGTGGAGGTGATGGAAGGTGAACAGCCAGGGACTAAAGAAAGAGCAGCAATATTCTGAGGGCCATGGGGGGCAAAGGGCTGTACCTGGTGGTGTGCCAGTAGCATATGCTTCTTGAGGGTAGCCCGCTCAAGAAAGCCCTGCCTGCAGAAAACACAAGTGAAGAGCGGCCCCTCCTTGGGGTGGGTCTTCTGATGCTCCTCCAGAGCTGCCTGGGAGGGAAAGGCCAGGCCACACACTTCGCAGGCCTTTCTGCTGCTGCTCTCTCCTGGCTCCTTTCTCATTGCCTCCTGCAGGCTCAGCTCCTCTACCAAGGTTACGCTGGTGCCTTCCCCTTCTGGGGTGAGTGCTGATGCTGGGCTTGAGCTTCTCTCCGGTTTGCCCCCCTCTTCCTTGCCTCCTAAAGCATCACTGCTTCCCTGCTCCATTGGCTGAGGCTGATCCAGGCTCTCAGGTGGTGGTAGTGGTGGTGGCAAAGAAGACTGCTGAGTAGCTTTCTCATTACTGTCCATCTCCTTCCCAGCTGTGACTGCTGCCGCCACTGTCCCCACCTCCTCCTCTGCCCCAGATGCCTCTTCTGAATCACCTCTCACTGATATTGCCTTCTCACCTCCACTCTCTGAGCCTCTCCCTGCCAGGGAATCTTCATCAGTCACATCTTCTTCTTCTTCCTCATCCTCTTCTTCCTCCTCCTCAGACAACTCCTCTTCTGGTGATGGCTGCTGGGACTGCTGCTGGGGGAAACTCCCTGCCCCGGAGACTGTAGATTGCTCGGAGCCATTCTCTTGAGCAGCTCCTCCACCTTCAGGGAGTGCGGTACCACCATTGGGGATCTGGCCCCCCAGGTGCATCCGGACATGCTGCTGCAGAGTGACAGCATTGGTGAACTTCTTCTGGCAGATGGGGCAGGAGTTCTGTGCCCGGGCAGCTGGACTGGCCTTGTGGCCCACGAAATGTGCACGCAGATTACCCCTGGTGGAGAAGGCTCTGCCACACACTTTGCATTTGAACGGCCTCTCACCTCCATGTTGGCCATAATGAAGGCGTAGGGCCCGAGGACAGCTAAGCACCCGGAGACAGATGACACACTGGTTAGGTCCAGAAGAGGCTGAGGATGAAGCTGCAGGGGCAGAGGTGGTGGGGGCTCCTGAGGCAGTTGAGGTCACTGCCACAGCTCCTTGCCGGTCAATCTTTTCTACCAGTTGCTGCAGCTTTGATGTCTCAGAGGGTGAGGCCCCCAAGGGCTCTAGCACATAGGGGAAGGGGAAGCTGCCAGTGGACTTGAAGTGGTTGGTAAGCAGTGCCCAGCTCGGTAGTGAAGTCACCAACTTACTTAGCTGCATGCGAGTTGCTGTGCTACTTTCTGCCACTCCACTGATGGCTGAGCCCTCACTCCCTGGGGGGGTGTTTTCATCAGCTTTATTCTTGGGTTCCACTGCTTTCATGAGCACAAACTTATTGAAAGCCGGGAGTCCTGGAGCTGTGGCTGTGCCTGCACTGGTGGAGAGCAGAGTCAGGCTCTCTGTGGCACTGAGTGCTGTGGTGGAGGCCACCAGAGGCTTGCGCTCAACACCTCCACCTGGAGTGGCTGCCTCCTCCTCGGCCTTCTCTGGTGGCACGGACATACCATAAGGCAAGCCACTGCTGGTAATGACGTAGTCTAGGTGCTCTGGTACTGGGTGTGGGTTCATCTGCACATGTGGGTACTTCTCACGATGCCGGTGGAAATGCACTTTGAGGTTGCCACGGGTGGTAAAGCGGTTTCCACAGACATTGCACTTATAGGGCCTCTCACCCGTGTGGGAACGAAGGTGGATCTGCAGGGCACTGTCACTGCCAAATACTTTGGCACAGAAGCGGCATTTGTGCCTTCCACCAGGCTTCTCCAAGGGACCCATCACTTCTCCATAGCTCAGCTCACCACTTCCATTCTTTGGCTTCAGGAGCCCAGGGGAGGCAGTGGCCTCGAGGCCTCGGGCTGCCCCAAGACACTGTGCTGCCAGTAGTCCCGTGGTGCTTGGGAATGCCAGATGAGGCGAGGCAATCAGCTGATCTGTGCTGCCTGGCAAGGCTGGGGAAGGGGCAGGGGTAGGTTTGTGGCTTCGCCCAACCCCTCCAGCAGAGAAAGGATGCTGTGACCCCAGTGGGTGGTAAAGGTGGAAGAAGGCCTGCTTGGGCGTTTCTGCCCCTGAAGAGGAAGAGGAGGAGGAGGAGGAGGAAGATGCCAGTGTCTTGCTGGTTTGGACAGGCTTGATGGGGCTGAAGAGGGGTAGTAGGGGCTTGGTGGAAGAGGCAGTCCCTGTCCCAGGTAGCTCTGAGGGACTGGCAGGGGCACCCACTGTCTGGCCTAAGGAGCCAAGCAACAGCACCTGCCTGCAGATTTGCTCAGTCATCTGCATCTGATGGATCTGCCGCTGCTGCAGCACCCGTAGCTCTTCCAAGATCAGGGGGATGTTCAAGTGGCCACTGCCTACACCTGGGGGCGGAGGGGGTGGTGGAGGAGGGGGGGGTGCAGGGGTCGATTCTGGAGGTAATGGGGTTGCTCCCAGCTTGGGACTGGCCAAGATCAGGCCCCCACCTCCCCCAGCCGCTGTACCTGTGGCAGCGACCAGGAAATGCCCCGAAGACTCCTCTCCTCTCCTCTCTGGGCCCCAGGTGGGATCCGTGGGCACGGAGGACCCAGAATCTGGGGGGTTGCTATGCTCTGTGTCCATGACCTGAGGATTATTGTGACCCTCAGGCCGGGGTTCAGAGGAGGCTGAAGAGTTGTTGGGGTTCTCCTGGCCCCCAATTATCACCATTACAGGAGGGTCAGTAGAACATGCATTCTGGTGGGCGAGGAATTCAGTTGGGTCAGTGAATTGTGCGCAGCACTTGGCACAGACTTGGGGGTGATCTTCCTCGCTAGCATCACCTGGGGAGAAGACAAGGAGAGAGAGCGTGGGTGGCGCAGTTGGGTTGGGTATACCGAGGCTCTAATTAACAAGGAGCCCAGTAACCGCTAGTTGGGGGTGGGGAGATGAGCTCACCATCAGGCCGTGCAGAAGTCTAAAGCTCAGGCCGGAACAGTGTGGACAGGAGACAACCCGGCATGGGGCAGGGGTGAGGGGGAGGGAGGCGGGAGGAGGGGAGGGGGGCAAGAGCATGCTACTCCCCTCCTCAGCCACCCTCCCTTCCCAAGGCCACAAGCGAGTTCACGGAATAGGTGTGAGGACAGGGGCCTACGCAGAGAATCAAGCATTTTCTCCCGCCCACCGAAAGTCTTCGCCGCCCCTGCGCATCCCCCTCCGCCCCCACCCCTGCCCAGCCCGACCCTACCGCACCTCCGAGCTCTGCCGGCTCCCCGCAGGGCACCCCGAGACGAGAGCTCCTCCCGGATTCGTGCGCCATGGTTGTGGGGAAAGTGGAGGGTCAGGTGGGGTGGGAGACAATGGATATTGGGATTGAGGGAGGCGGCGGTGGCCGCTGGGTCTGCGGCAGCCTCTGCACCCAGCGGCCCAGACTGCGGAGATGGAGATCGGCAGCGGCGGGGGCAGGGAGCAGAGGCGGAGGGGGAGGGGAGGGAGGAGGCGGGGAGGAGCTGGAGCGAGAAAGCGGGGAGAGGGGAGATCTGGGAGGAGCTGATGAGGAGGGGAGTTTATGGGGAGGAGCTGCTGGGGAGGGAGGCGGGAGCTAGAGGAGGCGGGAGAAGGGAGCGCTAGCTGGGGCGTGGGGGCGGGAGCCCAGAGCTCGGGAGAGTTTCCGGAGGCGCAGTGACAGGTGCTGTGAAGCACTGCGGGGGTCCACCTTTCCCCTTCCCTGGCCAGCTCCCCCCATCTGCAGATGCCGTTGCCCAGGCCTTCCCTCCTCCTCCCGCCCTCCCCTCCTAAGCTCTAGGGGCACAGTGGGAAACGTAGCCCTGCTCAATGGAGCAAGGCGATAGGCTTCTCTTATTTTTCTTTGGATAAAGGATCCGCTGAGCTTGGAAAACGTGGATTCCAGAGAGGGTCGTCTGATCTCCTCAGAGGTCTGAGGGCCAGAAGAAGAGGAGGAGCTCAGAATATGCACTCCTCACCAGCACACACACCCCAAAATATTCCAAGTTTTGTCCCGTCTTTCTCACTTCCATTCCCACCCTACCCCCATCCCTCTCCACAAAAGAAGTTTCTCAGGGTGGGCGGCTGCAAGGTAGAATTTCCAAGGAAGTCATTTCAGGACTCTGCGGAACACTAAGCCCCTTCACTCCCCGCCCCTCCTCCCCCAGAATAATAGCTGAATGCAGGCCACTCCGCAGATCGCTCAGCCTACACAACACCTAATTTATAGAGTCCATGCTTATTTAATAAGCCATCTCCTACTTAGTACCCTCTTTTCTACGCTCTTCCTCCTCTATTCTCCTGCAACATTCCTCACACTGTCACTATTAAAGACAGTGGGTTTGGGGAGACGCTAGCCTGCAAAGGCGTACGGAGGCCCACCCAGCTCTAACCTGGGGGGGAGGGGAGCCTCTTGAAACAATGCGGTAGGAGCTACCAGGCGCGCTCAGTGTCTAAAGCCCTTTCAGGCCCAGCCTGGTTTGAATGCTTAGAAATAGCTAACACCTGCTCACCATCACAGAGGCGGCCTCCTATTCAGACAGGATAAGTAAGAATAAAATGCCTCCTGGACCAGGTATTCTGGCATTCTCCTTTTTACCTTGAAATTAGTCTTAAAGCGCTTCCCACTTCCTAAAATACTTTCTCTTACATGCAGGAAGTGACCACAAGTCCTTGGTTTTGTGGTTTCCCTGGGCATCAGTAAACCTAAATTGTTCTAATCCCAGTTCTCTTCTTGCCTCGCTGATAAATTGAGACATGGTGGTCAGACACACCATGTTATACCACCGTTTCCCTCTTCATAAAGTGGTAATATTGCAGCTGCAGTATCTTACTCAGAAAAATATTGTGGGGACAAAAAATTGAAAAATTTGACAATATTAATGTGTAAACCAGGTATGGTGGTGCACACTTGTAGTCCCAGCTACTTGGGAGGCTGAGGCAGGAGAATTGCTTTAGTCCAGGAGTTTGAGGCTGCAGTGAGCTATGATCACACCTGTGAATAACCACTGCCCTCCAGCTTCCGCAACATAGTGAGGCCCCATTACTTAAAAAAAAAAAAAAAAAAAAAAGCTGGGTACAGTGGCTCACTGTAATTCCAGCATTTTGGGAGGCCAAGGCGGGCAGATCACAAGGTCAGGAGTTCCAGACCAGCCTGGCCAATATGGTGAAACCCCATCTCTACTAAAAATACAAAAATTAGCTGGGCATGGTGGTACGCACCTGTAATCCCAGCTACTGGGGTGGCCGAGCCAGGAGAATGGCTTGACCCCAGGAGGCAGAGGTTGCAGGGATCTGAGATCGTGCCATTGCATTCCAGCCTGGGCAACAAGAACGAAACTCCATCTCCCGGTTTTATTGGAAACTCTCCAATAAAATGAGGGTACTGCCATAAAAAGGAAGGAAATTCTGATACATGCTACAACATGAATGAACTTTGAAAACTTGAAACTTCAGCTGGAGGCTGAGGTGGGAGGATCACTTGAGCTCAAGGGTTTGAGACTCCATCTCAAAATCTCAAAAAAAAAAAAAAAGAAAAAAGAAAAAGAAAAGAAAGAAAGAAAGAAAAAAAAAAAGAAAGAAAGAAAAGAAAGTTTAGGCACAGTGGTTAGCTCATGCCTATAATCCTGGCACTTTTGGAGACCAAGGCAGGAGGATCACTTGAGGCCAGGAATTTGAGACCAGCCTGTATAACATAGTGAGACCCCCATCTCTGCAAAATCAACCAACCAACCAACCAAACTTAAAACCAACCAAACAAACAAACAAAAAAAAGTCTAAAAAAATTGATAGGTACATGTGAGATTTTTAAAGTTTGGGGAGTCCTGAATTTTATCAACTAGAGAATTTACATTGTCAGTAGCAAAATAATCGAAGTAGCCTTAAATACACATATACTAAAAGTAGATCTGTTTTCCATGTTGTTTGCTAATCTTATTAATTTCTGAGGTAAGATATTGGCTAATATCAGTGGCATATTTCAAAGGTAGGAAGTCTTTTTTTGCAGGGGGTCGGGGAGCTGAAACAACCTATTTAAAATATTAGTAACATCCACTTTACTTTTCAACATAAATTTTGCCTGTGTTTTTAAACTTAAAACATTTTACTGGCCGGGTGCGGCGGCTCACGCCTGTAATCCCAGCACTTTGGGAGGCCGAGGCGGGCGGATCGCGAGGTCAGGAGATCCAGACCATCCTGGCGAACACGGTGAAACCCCGTCTCTACTAAAAATACAAAAAAATTAGCCGGGCGTGGTGGCGGGCCCCTCTAGTCCCAGCTACTTGGGAGGCTGAGGCAGGAGAATGGCGTGAACCTGGGAGGCGGAGCTTGCAGTGAGCCGAGATCGCACCACTGCACTCCAGCCTGGGCGACAGAGCGAGACTCCGTCTCAAAAAAATTTTACTGAATTATGTTTTGAAACTTCAGATAATAAAGCTCTTAGCATTGTGAGTCATACTTCTGAAATGGATGGGTTCTGTGCTTCCAGGCCTGGTCTTACAAATGAGGGAGAGGGGATTCTATTTCCGTTTATGGCAAGTCACAGTTTTGTGCAATGCGGTTTATTTTTACGGATAAGGAAATTGAAGCTTGGAGAGGTTAAGTGACTTTTCCAAGTTCACACAGTAATTCAGTGAAGCAAGCATTCAGAATTTTGACTCCTTTCCAATGCTTTCTCAAGCACATCAACATTGTATGGCTTCCCTAATGCTAGAGAAAGGGCCCTGTGTGGCTTCTACCTGCCATTTGCTCCCTGGCCTTAGTCAGGGAGAGGGAATCAGATGGAGGCTTTCTACTGAGCATTTGTTAATTAGCATTGAACATTTGATATCCAGTTGCTGTTTTGTCAAGTCTTCTGACAAGAAAAGAAATCCTTTTCTTTTCATCTTCTCCTGGGAAACACTGTCCCCTTTCTTGCTCTTTAATGAAATGTGCTTTCTGATGCGTAATTTGATCTAAGCTCTTCTTTAAGGTAAATTTAGTCCCTGGTGAAAGGTGACTGGATCAACAGCCACCTGTAAGAGGAACCCTCCATTTCTCAGTGCTTTGCACTCACTGCCTATCCTGAAAAGGGGGGCAGGATTCTTACACAAACATGAATGAAGTCACAAATGCAGGAATAAATTAAACTGGTAATGGTGTCCCTAGATAGCAGATAAGGTGAGGTAAGCTATCTCCGGTCAAATGCAAAGTCGGGGGTGGGACTAAGACCTGGAAAAGCTTGTTTAAACTTATAGACAGCTGAAATGACAAAGAAAAGGGAAACCAGGTGGCTTCCCCTCTAAACCTAGTGTCCCATCAAATTGCTGCTTTAGGCTTCAGAGAGAACTGTTGGGGAGAACCAAGAGAAAAATAGGTGGGTCGTATGTAGCAGGGTGATACGTTTGAACAGTGGTTTTCAAATTTTGCTGCCCATTAGGATTACCAGAAAAGAGTTTTAAAATTTTTATGTTTAGGTGCAGTGGCCTGTTCCTTGTAGTCCCAGCTACTCTGGAGGCTGAGGTGGGAGGATCACTTGAGCTCAAAGGTTTGAGACTCCATCTCAAAATCTCAAAAAAAAAAAAAAAAAAAAGAAAGAAAGAAAGAAAAGAAAGTTTAGGCACAGTGGGTAGCTCATGCCTATAATCCTAGCACTTTTGGAGGCTAAGGCAGGAGGATCACTTGAGGCCAGGAATTTGAGACCAGCCTGCATAACATAGTGAGACCCCCATCTCTGCAAAATCAACCAACCAACCAACCAACCAAACTTAAAAAAAATCCCTATGTCCAGGCCACATCCCAGGCTAATTAATTCATAATCCCCGAGGATAGGATCCAGGCATTAGTTTTATAAAGCTCCTCAGGTGATTCCAATGAGAAGACAAAGACGGTGACACAATGATGAGACCCCATGGAGGACTGCCCTTTCCATCACACCCTCCACCCTGCTCCTCACAAATCTTACCTGAGCTAAACTTGGCCACAACTGGGACATAGACAAAATGAACTCTCAGTGCTAAACCTTCCCATCAGTTTCCCTCCCTACAGTGCCCACAACCACACATTAGCTTCCTTGTATCCTTTCCCAGTGAAAAATCTGCTTCCATGAATAGAATTTGATATAATTTACACCTTTCTGTAAGTTTAAGTGACTGCATTTCTTTCCCAGATACGAGTATCTTGAAGCGAATTTTTTCTTTTTTAATTGATATTTGAGCCATATTTCTAATTGTAAGGTGAAAGGCTTTGTTCTACAGAGTTCAAGCATCATCTACCCATTAAGGAAACAAAGCACACTATGTAAGCACCTGCTTAACCTAACTTACTTGTTTTTTTTTTTTGTTTTTTGGAGATGGTTTCACTCTGTCGCCCAGGCTGGAGTGCAGTGGCACAATCATAGCTCACTGAAGACTCTACCTCCCAGGCTTAGGGGATCCTCCCACCTCAGCTTCCTGAGTAGCTGGGACTACAGGCATGCACAATCATGCTGAGCTAATTAAAATTTTTTTTTCTGTAGAGATGAGGTTTCACTATGTTGCCCAGGCTGTCTGGAATACCTGGGCTCAAGGGATCCTCCTGCCTTGTCCCCACAAAGTGCTGGGAGTACAGATGTAAGCCACTGCATCTGGCCCACTTACTTATTATTGACACTGAACAATGCTAAATGGTAGCTTCCATAATTATGAATTGATTCTGTAACTATTGCTACTGACTACTTCTTAGTGAAATATCTCATCTCCTTACTCCTCTCTCCTAAATGTAGACACATAATAATCCTTAGAAACCCAGACCTACTAATGTAACTACAGCCTGTGTAACACACTAGACTAACAGGCACAATGATTGGTACACCTGGTGCTAAGTGAGAAAAATATATTTGATTACAGAATAGGAGTATCTTAGATCAAACATAAGAATGCTATTTTAATGAAAATTTCTTTGACATCAAAGGACTCAACACTTAACGTGGAATTCATACCATTTTGGAGCTGGGACTTTAGAGATCTGACACTCTCATTGTCATTTGTGCACAGGGAGTCAGACCTGAGTTAAAGTCCCAGCTCTAGAACATTCTAATTTTTGTGATCTTGGGAAAATGTCTTAATCTCTCCCAGAGTTTGATTTCTCTCTCTCTTTTTTTCTTTTTGAGACGGAGTCTCTCTCTGTCATCCAGGCTGGAGTACAATGGTGCGATCTCGGCTCACTGCAATCTCTGTCTCCTGGGTTCAAGAGATTCTCCTGCCTCAGCCTCCCAAGTAGCTGGGATTACAGGTGTGCGCCACCACACCCAGCTAAGTTTTGTAGTTTTAGTAGAGACGAGGTTTCACCTTGTTGGCCAGGCTTGTCTTGAACTCCTCACCTCAAGTGATCTGCCCACCTCAGCCTCCCAAGGTGCTGGGATTACAGGCGTGAGCTAGCTGCTGTGCCCGGCTGATTTATCTTCCTTAAAATGAAGGTACTGCCGCGCCGGCCGCGGTGGCTCAAGCCTGTAATCCCACTTCCTTGGGAAGCCGAGGTGAGTGGATCACAGGGTCAGGAGATCGAGACCCTCCTGGCCAACATGGTGAAACCCCATCTCTACTAAAAAAAAAAAAAAAAAAAAAAAAACAAAAAAGTAGCCGGGCATGGTGGCGGGCGCCTGTAGTCCCAGCTACTGGGAAGGCTGAAGCAGGAGAATGGCGTGAACCTGGGAGGTGGAGCTTATAGTGAGCTGAGATCGCGCTATTGCACTCCAGCCTGGGCGACAGAGCGAGACTCTGTCTCAAAAAATAAATAAATAAATAAAATAAAATGAGGGCACTGCCATAAAAAGGAAGGAAATTCTGATACATGCTACAACATGAATGAACATGTTTTCAGACAAATTTGATTTTAATTGAGAAAAAAAGAAAACATACTAAGTGCAATAAAGCAGATGCAAAAAAGACAAATATTGTATGATTCCATTAGTATGAGGTACCCAAATATTATATGAGTCCATTAATATGAAATTTGGCGAGTTCATACAGACAGAAAGCAGAATAGAGGCTAATAGGGGCTGAGGGAATGGGAGAATGGGGATTTATTATTATTATTTTTATTTTTATTTTTATTTTTTGAGATGGAGTCTCACTTTGTCGCCCAGGCTGGAGTGCAGTGGCGCAATCTCGGCTCACTGCAAGCTCCGCCTCCCAGGTTCATGCCATTCTCCTGCCTCAGCCTCCCGAGTAGCTGGGACTACAGGCGTGCACCACCACGCCCAGCTAATTTTTTGTATTTTTAGTAGAGATGGGGTTTCACTGTGTTAGCCAGGATGGTCTCGATCTCCTGACCTCGTGATCCGCCCGCCTCAGCCTCCCAAAGTGCTGGGATTACAGGCGTGAGCCACCACGCCCGGCGGGGATTTATTATTTAATGGTTATGGAGTTTCTGTTTGATGATGAAAAAGTTATTGAAACATTGGTAATGGTTACATAACATAGTGAACGTACTTAATGCCAGTGAATTGTACACATAAAAAATGGTTGAAATGGTAAATTTTATTACACATATTTTACTACAATAAAAAAATTTTAGCCGGGTGTGGTGGCATGCACCTGTAATCCCAGCTGCTCAGGAGGCTGAGGCAGGAGAATCTCTTGAACCCTGGAGGTGGAGGTTTCAGTGAGCTGAGATGTGCCACTGCACTCCAGCCTGGGCAACAGAGTAAGACTTGGTCTCAAAAAAAAAAAAAAAAAACCTTTTTTGCAATAATAAGGGAGCTGGGAGGAAAAAGAGGAAATGCAAAAAGGGCCTAGTACAGTATCTGAATGCTCTACAAATATTAGCCATGAGTGTTAGTTATTATTTGAATGTCAAAAGCTGAATGAAGCCCTGGGATAAGAAAGGTCACATGTGCCCAAGATCACATAGCTTCAAGGTCTACACTAGATTGAAAACCAAGTTTTCTGTTTTCTTATCTAGTGCTCTGTAACACCAGGCCTGAGATACTCTCTATTCCAAAATGTGTTTTTTTCTGATTTGGGAATACCTAGGGTTGGGTGGCCCAGAGATCAATAACCTGAGAGATGAGGCTCTCTACTTCCAAATGTAAACAGAGCCCCCAAAACTCTACCTTTGCCTTCTTTCCCCTCTTGCTGTTCTTGCTGTCTGCCAACTTCCATCTAAAGTACTCCCCTCTCTCCCTCTAGATCTGTTTGGCTGCTGTCCTGGTTTCTCCTTCTCACTAAATATCTGGGTTTCTGATCATTTCCTTTATTTCCCAGATGTACTGGTTTGCATTTTTCCCCCAGTCACATCCCTTATGTTCTCTAATCCAGATTTCTAGACTCTGTAGGGGAGAGAGAAGGTTTTTTTTTTCCCCCTCTCTAGAGTTTTTAAGTAAATAGAGTATTTCCTGCCTATCACTTATATGAAATAACTATTCTGTTAAGTTTTGATGTTCTAGTCAGGGAAGCTGAGCAAAAACGGCTGGAAAACAGATTTTTCAGACTGTTTCTTGGTGATGTCTTAGGTCACTGTAGAATTTTGGCTTTTAGAATATGTAACAAAGGCTCAGCATTTACTTGTTGTATATGGCACATATTGCTTAAAAGAAGGCAAAAGACTCCTGGAAACATTACTGGCACCCTAGACTACTAAATAAATGTCTTCTGATACTCATGATAATATCCGTCATTTCACAGGTGCACCAAAGGATACAGTGTACCCCTAAATAAAAGCCCTTCCTACCTAACTGTGGGGCATGCTGTGGGGTAGAAGGAAGTCAGATGTGTGAAGGTCACATAAGTGAATAGAAACCCTGTCTATAAAAAATTAGGGAAAAGGAGAGCTCTCATTCTATTTTGCAGAATGGATGCTGCCCCATTCATGATTAAGGAAATGTATTAATTTAAAAGAAAAGCAGAAAATGTGAAATTTACATATTGTAAGCTTGTAAGATCAAGGAGGAATTTCAGATACGATAAAATAGAGCCACCTCATTTTGCAGATGAGGCCCAATGACATCCAGATCATAAGTAGCCTAGGATCTTTCGCTCCAGGGGAATTCCGATGAGCTTTCTTAAGGTAGATCTCAACAGAGGGTACTACTGCTTCCTTGCTCCTTACATTTGTTTCTGCCTTTCAGAGCTCAAAGGCAAATTTTCATCAAAAATTTGTTGATGCCATTGGGTTTAAAGCTTTACTGTTTCTATGGGGATGACTTTGTAGCAGCATTACCATGCCTCCAAGTGGGAGCTATATCTTAAAGGGCTTGAAAATCCATTCAGGACAGCTGCTAAAGATAGTTTTTGACTCCCTCACAGAAGATTTTTCCTCAGCTATGGTATGGGGAATGGGTGAGCAGATGGGAGAAGTAGGAAGAAGAGGAGAGGATGCTTCTTGGGGGCTTGGAGGGGTGTTCAGCATAGTTCCACAATCAAACCAGCAGGAGAGCAGAACTGTGAGGCAACTCTGGGGAAGAGTTGAGGCTCTAGGGGAAGTCTCCTGTAGAGCACAAGTAGGAAACATCCGGCCTATAGCAGCATTAAGAAGGGCTAATGTGTCTCAGGAGGGAAGGATGCCATCGCCACAGAACCTCTAAATATGGGCACAGTAGGATCCCAGAAAAGCAGTGATTCGGGGAGGATGTGTTCTGCCCAAAACATAATATGTCTGTTAAGGTTATTTTGTAGCACATGGAGCACTGATCTGACCTCAAGCTTTTGTTTTTTAACAGGTGGAAAGGCAAGTTTAATCTATAATTTTAATCGCCACCAATACACTATCTTGGAGCTTTTCATGACACATGTCTCATAAAGAAATGCTGACATTTGCCAAGAGGTTCCTGAGTTTTGGTCATATTACAGCACTTGCAGGAAGTGCCACTGCATTCACATATAATGATAATAACAATATTCACACATACTAAGCACTTATTTATGCTAGGTACTTTACTACATGTATTAAGCACTTATTTATGCTAGGTACTTTACTACATGTATTAAGCACTTATTTATGCTAGGTATTTTTCCAAGGGTTTTACACATATTAACTCATTTTGATTTTCACAACAACTTAATGAGGTAGCTAGTATACACATCTCCATTTTACAGATGAGGAAACTGAAGCATAGAGAGACAAAATAAACCAGTCAAGGTCACATAGCTAACCAAGTGGTGGAGCTGGGATTTGTCTAAAAGTCTGGTTTCAGAACCCTTGTGCTTAATCCTATACTATACTGTTGGGTGTATCAACTGTATGCTGAACAGTTGCCTCTCTGGAGCCAGGACTTCCAGACTTTCAGTCTGCACATATGGAGCCATACCACTGACAAGTATGTCCAAAACTTCTTTGATCCTAAGAATTACCTGGAGACTTGCAAAATATATAGATTCCCACACCCTGGCTCAGATGTACTCACAATCAGGCAAGTTTTTAAAACCCAGGTTTAGTGGAGTGAGCACCACCAGCCCTGAGCATTAGGAAATTTAAGTTTTTGTCCTGATTTTGCCTCTGTCTCTCAGACTCTGGGCAATTTCACTCTTCAGTTCCCTGCTTGCTCTACTGTCTGCCTGTCACTTAACGGAATGTTACAAGAATACATACAATTTTTTCCCCCTCATAAGGGACACCTGTTGCTTCAAAAACACGGTATCCTCATAAAATGATACGCGCGTAGTAACAGGTGTATTTTCTTGCACTGTTTTTTTTTTTTTTTTTTTTTTTTTTTTGCTTTGCTTTCCTTGAAGCACAAACCTAAGCCCCTCATCCAGACCTAGCCTTCAGCTCTCCTCCAGGTGACACACATACATACCCCAAACCAGGCTGCATTCTGACCGACATTAGCTCTCTCCCTCTGGGAGCTCTGATCGGCTCTCAGTTCAGCCCAACAATGAGAAACTTTTTTCTCATCTCCCTCAGGGGAGCCTTCACGTTTATCCAATTCATTCTCTTGCAACCCAACTCTCCAGAAAGAAAAGGGGGGAAAATCCCACCCCTAAGAGACGGTCTTCAGGTCTGAGGACGTTACTTAGCAACGGCACAAAGACCAGTGAGCCAAGGGAGACCTGAGGAGAAAACTCTTGGGTGGGGAGACAGAGCCAGTTTGAAAACTCCATTTCATCCAGAGAAAAACAAGGAAAACACAAACAGAATCAATCCCAAGTAACAAGCGGGGGCTTCTCCCCAGCGCAGGTCATCTCTTTACTCCCTGCATCTCAACTCCTTTAAACCCCCAGTGACCAAGTCCGCCCCCGCCTGGTTTCGCCCATGGCCCGAGTGCCCTCCCCTTGCCCTGGCCTGACCCACACAGGCTTGGACTTAGGGGCCCCCCACCCCTCCCCAGGCACCCACCGTTCTCAGACGCGCTGGGACCTTCGCAGTCCGAGATTAACTGTTGGGGTTTCCGCTGCTTTCGCCGAGACATTCCCGGGTAGAGAGTTGGGAGAGGGAGGGGCAACGCTCACTTAGTCTTAACCGGGGTGACCTGGTCTCCTCTCCCCCTTGGGTCCGAAGCCAATTGATGCCTCTCCCCCAGCGCAAATCACTGTGAAGCAGAGATGTTCTCCTTTCCCAGAGACAGACAGACTCTCTCTCTCTCTCTGATTCTCTGTTCTTGACTCTCTCTCTCTTTCTCTCTCAATCTTTGCAAGTCTTTAAAGGGGAGACGCCCCCTTTTTTTCTTCAGCTTCTTCCCTACGCTTCTGCAGCTCCCATTGTAAAAGCAAAAATCCTAATCTTTCCGCACACTCTTTTCTTTTGTACTGCAGAGGAAAGGATTTAACCCTCTCCTCCCTGCAAGGGCTCTGGGTCTCTCCCTGTGCTGTCTGTTCAGAAACTGTCCCTGGCTTGTTTCTCTAACTCTTCTTCCAAGATCTTCACTGTGCTTTTTGGTTCTGTCATATTTCTATGCCCCTCTGATAATGTAGCTGCTTCTGGGGTATAAACTGAAATAAGAACCTTCTGATGTGTCCTGATTATGAGTAATATATGTATAGCTCTTTATAATTTATAGAATATTTTCATTTGTAATGTATTTTGAATATTATAACTCCAAGATGAACACAGTAGGCTTTCCTACTCCAACTTATAGTTGAGCCCCTTTATAGATGAATCAAAAGGCCCAGTGAGGTTAAGTAACCTCTCCAAAGTTGCACAGCTATGATGTATCAGACACAGGCCTGGAATCCAGGTGCATCTGACAGTAGCCTAACATTGTTTCCTCTATATCAGTAAAGACACAATATGCCACCAAACTGCTATCATGAAAAAAAAAAAAAAAGTGATTGATCTCAAGGAATCTCATTTAAAATAGCCATGGCTGGGCATGGTGGCTCACACCTGTAATCTCAGCACTTTGGGAGGCCAAGGTGGGTGAATCATGAGGTTAAGAGATGGAGACCACCCTGGCCAACATGGTGAAACCCCATCTCTACTAAAAACACAAAAATTAGGCTGGGCGCGGTGGCTCACGCTTGTAATCCCAGCACTTTGAGAGGCCAAGGCGGGCAGATCACCTAAGGTCAGGAGTTTGAGACCAGCCTGACCAACATGTCAAAACTCTGTCTCTACTAAAAATACGAAAATTAGCTGGGCATAGTGGTGGGTGCCTGTAATCCCAACTACTCCAGAGGCTGAGGCAGGAGAATCCCTTGAACCTGGGAGGCAGAGGTGGCAGTGAACTGAGATCGCGCCATTGCACTCCAGCCTGGAGCGAGACTCCGTCTCAAAAAAAAGAATCCCTCCATCTCCACAATACATTGTTTGGCAACAACCAAGTATCTCCTGCTCAGCCTGCACACTGAGGGTGATTCATTTATTTTTCTTTAACTTCTGACTGTGATGTTCCTACCTGTATTTGAGTGCTACTGAGCTACTGCGCATAGAATATTCTGGATATGCCCTATCTTCTGGCAATAATGCCTGGGCCCCTTTATTTTAGCGTGATTTCTGTTTTACTCTTCTGGCTGAGATAGCATCTGAAACGCTATCAGTTGGAAAAGTGGGAAGTATTTTCCCCTTTTAGGGTTAGTAATGTAAATCTCTGATGGCTTTATCTGCAGAGAAAAGCAAAATAAAGCTCACTCACAGGTTTGGCTGCAAATTTGAAGGTTTATGCATTTCTTCCCTTACACGATTCCAGGCTAGTTTGGTAATACTAAGAAAGGAAAAGGGAGACAGCAGGTGGCAGGGGGTGCTGCTAGTAATAATTGAGGCAGGTACCCACATTACATCTGAAGAGTTTTGGAAAATGCTCTCATCTTTGCTTTGGAGTTCACTGAATCTCCATTATTTATCCAGTCCTTTGGTGTCAGGGCCCCGGGTGGTTTTCTCAAGTCTACCCTTGGAACTCTTGTGGCTGACATTATCTAATTCATCCTGTTAACTTCCCTGTGGTAGACAGGTGTCATTCTTTATCACTAGACCATTGTAGGAGAAATGGGGGTACTGAGCCTAGGAAAACTTCTAATTCCTCCATGGAGTAGACTGAGTCCTGTCATCCTCTCACCCCACTATTTCCATCATTTATTTCCTTCCAGGAAAGGAAAGGAGAGAAGGAACATAGCTTTCTGCTTCTCTCAGGAGTCTGAAATCTCCAAGGGAGCAGATTTCAGGGTCCACATTTGTCTTTTTTCCTGAATCTTGGCTATCTTCATCTTTTCCTATTTTTCCCCCTCCTTCTTGTGGGTCTTATTGTGAAAGGAAGGACTCTTTCCCCTCCTCTTCTTTCTTCCGCCCTCCCCAGTTTACCATTTTTTTTCCTTTTACCTCTCCACTGTGGCCTCTTGACCTCCCCACAGAGTTACAAAAGTAAAATCCTTGAAGAGATGCTGCTGTGGGAATGTTAATGAGCCTTCCCCACAAAGGGGCAAAGACTTTACTTCACTGAGTTGGAAAAAAGCCCCTTTGAAAAGGGGTTTCTGTGTGTGGTGAAGTGGAGAGGGGAGGGGAAGGAGAGGGATAGAGGGAAAAGAAGGGAGGGAAAGAAAAAGAGCAAGAGAATGAAAGGAGAGAGAGAAATAGAAGAGAGACACTCAAACTTCAGACTAGAAGAGAATATTAAAAATAACAACACCACTTTCCTTTCTTCAATTTGTAATCTAATTTTTGGAAAATGTTCCTTGGTCTTTTGACCTTGTAAACTCAGGGCTTACATTCCCAAGAAGCTGAAGAGGCACTCGAGAGCATGGGAGATAATAAAAGATAGGAAAAAGGGACTTATCTTGGCACCCCACCCCCAGTTTCTTCCCATATACAGGAGCCACAGCTAGAGAGGCTCTGGGGTGGTTGCGAGGGGTGTGTAATATTCTGGACTGGGGGAACTGGAGGTGAAGATGGGCTCTTTTTTTCTGGATTTGTGGTTCATTCTTATGATATTTTCTAATTTTATCAACATTTCTTATTTTGGCTTCCCTATTGGGTGTTGGTCTAATAATTTATCTATCTTCAGAAATAGTTTACAGCCCTGTTGAGGTGTCAAGGAGTCAGTTTTCAAGCCAGGCCACTTGAACATAATCTCTGTTTCCTTCATTTCTCTGCACAGGTTGCCTCTGGATTAGTTAAAATGAATGTTAAGGTGTCAAAATTAAATCCTTTATAAAAAAAAGATATGTTGTTGCTTTTTATTTTATTTTTTTACTCTCATCTTCTACGTGACAGTATCTTGTTGCTTTTTTTTTTTTTTTTCCTTTAGACAGAGTTTTGCTCTTGTTGCACAGGCTGGAGTGCAATGGAGAGATCTTGGCTCACTGTAACCTTCGCATCTTGGGTTCAAGCAATTCTCCTGCCTCAGCTTCCCGAGTAGCTGGGATTACAGGCATCTGCCACCATGCCTGGCTAATTTTGTATTTTCAGTAGAGATGGGGTTTCTCCATGTTGGTCAGGCTGGTCTCGAACTCCTGACCTCAGGTGATCCGCCCGCCTTGCCTCCCAAAGTGGTGGGATTACAGGCGTGAGCCACTGCGCCCGGCTCTTGTTGCTTTTTTTTTTTTTTTTTTGAGACGGAGTCTCGCTGTGTCACCCAGGCTGGAGTGCAGTGGCGCGATCTCGGCTCACTGCAAGCTCCGCCTCCCGGGTTTACGCCATTCTCCTGCCTCAGCCTCCGAGTAGCTGGGACTACAGGCGTCCGCCACCACGCCCGGCTAGTTTTTTGTATTTTTAGTAGAGACGGGGTTTCACCATGTTAGCCAGGATGGTCTCGATCTCCTGACCTCGTGATCCACCCGCCTCGGCCTCCCAAAGTGCTGGGATTACAGGCTTGAGCCACCGCGCCCGGCCTCTTGTTGCTTTTTAAAGAAAGCGGGGCGGGTGCGGTAGCTCACACCTGTAATCCTAGCACTGTGGGAGGCCAAATCACGAGGTCAGGAGATGGAGACCATCCTGGCTAACATGGTGAAACCCCGTCTCTACTAAAAACACAAAAAATTGGCCAGGCACGGTGGTTCACGTCTGTAATCCCAGCACTTTGGGAGGCCGAGGTGGGCGGATCATGAGATCAGGAGTTTGAGACCAGCCTGGCCAATATGGTGAAACCCCCTCTCTACTGAAAATGCAAAAATTAGCTAGGCGTGGTGGCCTGTGCCTGTAGTCCCAGCCACTCGGGAGGCTGAGGCAGAAGAATCGCTTGAACCCAGGAGGCGGAGGCTGCAGTGAGCCAAGATCACGCCACTGCACTCCAGCCTGGGTGACAGAGCAAGACTCTGTCTCAAAAAAAAAAAAAAAGAAAGAAAAGAAAAGAAAAAAGAAAGCTGGCCAGGCGCAATGGCTTATGTCTATAATCCCAGCACTTTGGAAGGCTGAGGTGGGTGGATCACTTGAGTTTAGGAGTTCGAGACCAACCTGGGCAACATGGCAAAACTCTGTCACTACAAAAACATACCAAAAATTAGCCAGCTGTAGTGTCGCATGCCTGTAGTCCCAGCTACTCAGGAGGTTGAGGTGGGAGGATCACCTGAGCCCAGGAGGTCACGGCTTCCATGAGCTGTGATCAGTGATCAAGCCAGTATACTCCAGCCTGGGTGGAGTGAGAACCTGTCTCAGAAAATAAAATAGTAAAATAAAATTTAAAATGTTAGTCATTTTATTTGACTCTCAGAGTTTCCCACATGCTGTTTTGTGATATCAGCCCAACACCCCAGTTAAAGAAGCCAGGAGGCTGGGCGCGGTGGCTCACGCCTGTAATCCCAGCACTTTGGGAGGCCGAGGTGGGAGGATCACAAGGTCAGGAGATCAAGACCATCCTGGCTAACACGGTGAAACCCCATCTCTACTAAAAATAGAAAAATTAGCTGGGCGTGGTAGTGGGTGCCTGTAGTCCCAGCTACTCAAGAGGCTGAGGCGGGAGAATGGCGTGAACCTGGGAGACGGAGCTTGCAGTGAGCCCAGATTGCGCCACTGCACTCCAGCCTGGGCGTCAAAGCGCGACTCCATCACAAAAAAAAAAAGGCAGGAACTGTGAGGAGGGTGATTGGAGTGACATCTCAGGAAGAGAAAGATGAGGAGCCAGTCAAGAATGCTTATTGCCAGAGCTCTCTACTCTCTTTTGGTCTAGTGACTCCCAGACACCACAATCACAAGGGGAATTTATGGAGAATTCACATTCCTGGGCTCCCCCACAGATTATTTAATCAGAATCTCTGGGAGGGAGGAACCTAAGATATTTAAACAAGCTCTTAAATGATTCCTTTGCAGAGTTAAGTTTGAAACAATTATGTTTAACTGGTTTTGGGTACCCATGAACCAAGCGCTGCCTGTGGACCAAATACATAATATGCTTCACAAATGTGTGTACTGCCTTTAGCCAAATGTTTTGATGTTAAGATGAATACACTTGGCCTGGCGCAGTGGCTCACGCTTGTAATCCCAGCACTTTGGGAGGCCAAGGCGGGTGGATCACGAGGTCAGAAGTTCAAGATCAGCCCGGCCAAGATGGTAAAACCCTGTTTCTACTAAAAGTACAAAAATTAGCTGGGCGTGGTGGCGGGCGCCTGTAATCCCAGCTATTCAGGAGGCTGAGGCAGAGAACCTGGGAAGCAGAGGATGCAGTGAACCAAGATCGCGCCACTGCACTCCAGCCTGGGCAACAGAGGGAGACTCCATCTAAAAAATGCTTCTGGGCTGGACGTGGTGGCTCATGCCTGTAATCCCAGGGCTTTTTTTGGAGGCCAAGACGGGCGGATCACCTGAGGCCAGGAGTTAGAGGCCAGTCTGGCCAACATGACGAAACCCTATCTCTACTAAAAATACAAAAAATTAGCTGAGCATGATGGCGGGCACCTGTAATCCCAGCAATTCAGGAGGCTGAGGCAGGAGAATCGCTTGAACCCGGGAGGCACAGGTCACAGTGAGCTGAGATCTCAACATTGCACTCCAGCCTGGGCAACAAGAGCAAAACTCTGCCTCAAAAAATAAAAATAAATAAATAATAAATAAATAAATAAATAAATAATGCTTCTGGCCGGGTGCGGTGGCTCACACCTGTAATCCTAGCACTTTGGGAGGTGTAGGTGGCGAGATGACCTGAGGTCAGGAGTTCGAGACCAGTCTGGCCAACATGGTGAAACTCCATCTCTACTAAAAATACAAAGATTAGCTGGGCGTGGTGGTGCATTCCTGTAATGCCAGCTACTAGGGAGGCTGAGGCAGGAGTATCACTTGAATCCAGGAGGCAGAGATTGCAGTGAACCGAGATTGCACCAGCAGTGAACCGAGATTGCACCAATGCACTCCAGCCTGGGCAACGGAGTGAGACTCTGTCTCAAAAAAAAAAAAAAAAAAAGAAAAAGAAAACAAAAGCTTCTAAGCTTCTAGGGGGTTTTTCCCTAAAAATAAAACGATAGTCATGAGGGAGTCTGGAAAACTTTTTGCCATTTCATTCAGTGCCTTTTCTCTCAGGAAAACACTCTGCTCTTATTCTTCTTTTTCTAGTCTGTTTTCAGAAATGGAGGTATTGTGGAGGCATTTTCTCTACCTTCTGAAGCGTTAGAATCCTATGATCTTATGACTTGATTTAATTGCAAGAGAACTGAACTAGGAATCTAGAAACACCTGTACTGTTTCGGTTGATAGCAACATTCATAGCTGCGGTGCATTCTGTGCACACTGCCCTTTGAACACATAATCTCATTAAATCTTTAAAATAATTTTGCAAAGGGAGCATTGTATAGTCCCCACCTCACACATGGAGAACACCCCAATTTACAAATAAGGAAACTGAGGCTTAGAGAGACAAAATAGCTTAATAGCGCAAGATCTTGTAGCTGATAAAGAGCGGGGTTGAAATTTGTGCAAGCAATGCCTGATTGGACAGCCTATGTTTTTTCACACAATTTAATACTTTATTGCCATCCTGGTGATTTCTACTTCTGTTATGGGCCTTGCCTTCTGGCTGCAGACCTGGAGGATAACTTAAACTTATAAATTCTAAAGAAAATTTGAAGATGTACAAAGTCAACATTTACTAAAAGTATGGATCTTCTAATAACATATACTGTCACATGTTCTTTGTCTTGCTAGCATCAAGGAAGTGAGAGAATAAAGAGTTAGGGTAAAGCGCCCTTTGCAAAACTTTCCTAAATAAGAAAGCCTTGGCAAACAACCCTGGTCTTATTAGATGATTTCCGCCTAACCTCTTTCAGGTGGCAGTTGCCATGGTGTTTTAGGGGAAGAGGGAGGAAGTGAAGATCAAGGAGGGTCATTCAGACTGAATGTTGTCTGGTGTTTCTTTTCAGAGTTCATTCGGCAGAAGATGGAAGGAATTTAAATATTCAGAGGAGGAAGGATAGACTTTATTCTTTTGGCTTTTCTTCATTTTTCCTCTTCTCATTCCTCATGTTAAATATAAGGGAATCCAGAGTGTGTAAAGAGGACAAGGTAGTCGGACAGGAAAGGGAGGTTGTGGGGGAAGGGCCAAGAGCCTAGCAGCCAGTGGGAGAAAGATAGGGTGGGGGCAGGGAGTGGTGGGGGAGAGAGAGTGCTTTTGAGGGATAAATTATAAGGATAATTTGTTAAGGTTCTGGGGATCCTAAGGTTGACCATTAGAAAAAAAAAATCCTCAGAGGATGGGGATCAAGTAGAAACCGTAGCATGAGGAGAGAGGACAATGAGAAAGGCAAAAAAACACACACAAAAAGATAAACAGAGCAATCGAAAAGGAAAACAAATCTATGATGGGAAAGAAAGAGTTAAGTGGCGGAGGCAAGTCTTTGGAGGAACTGGAACATATGGGTTGAAGTATGACAGAAAATATGAATAATAGATAACTTACAATAGAAATGCGGTCAGAGCATCCAGGAGAAACATTTAAGAAGAGGAACAGGCTGGCCAGGCGTGGTGGCTCACGCCTATAATCCCAGCACTTTGGGAGGCCGAGGTGGGAGGATCACTTCAGGTAGGAGTTTGAGACCAGCCTGGCCAACGTGGTGAAACCTCATCTCTACTAAAAAAAAAAAAAAAAAATTAGCCGGGCGTGGGGCATGTGCCTGTAATACCAACTACTCCAGAGGCTGAGGCAGGAGACTCTGGAATCCGGGAGGTTGCAGTGAGCCAAGATCATGCCATTGTACTCCAGCCTGGGCAACAGAGAGAGACTCGGTCTCAAAAAAAAAAAAAAAAAAAAAAAAAAAGGAACAGGCCGGGCGCAGTGGCTCACACCTGCTTGTAATCCCAGCACTTTGGGAGGAGGAGGCAGGTGGATCACCTGAGTTTGGGAGTTCGAGACCAGCCTGACAAACATGGAGAAACTCCATCTCTACTAAAAATGCAAAATTAGCCGGGTGTGGTGGTGCATGCCTATAATCCCAGCTACTCAGGAGGTTGAGGCAGGAGAATCACTTGAACCTGGAATGGGGAGGTTGCGGTGAGCCAAGATCGTGCCATTGCACTCTGGCCTGGGCAAGAAGAGGGAAACTCTGTCTCAAAAAAAACCAAAAAAACAAAACAAAACAAAAGAAAAACCCTTTTAGTGGGTTAATAATCCATTCCCCATTTTAGAGATCATTCCAGGAAACAGATACTGAGAAAATACTTCATGATGTCTAATTAATTCCTAATTATATTTTAAGTGAAAATTATTTCAGTATGCCCTTGGAAGAGTTTATTCATTTACATTTACTTAGTTCAACAAATATTTTTTGGGCACCTCCTATGTGCTAAGTACATAGTATACGACAGGAAATAAAATAGATTCTGCCCTGTTGATTATTATACCACCATTTTGCAATTATTTGGACTTCATTCTTTTTTTCTTTCTTTTTGAGACAGGGTCTCACTCTGTTGCCCAGGCTGGAGTGCAGTGGCACAGTCTTGGCTCACTGCAACCTCTGCCTCTCAGATTCAAGGGATTCTTGTGCCTCAGCCTCTCAAGTAGCTGGGATTACAGAAACACACCACCATGACCCACTAATTTTTTGTAGAGACTGAATCTCACTATGTTGCTAGGGCTGATCTCAGACTCCTGGGGTCAAACCATCCTCTCACCTGGGTCTCCCAAAGTGCTGGGATTACAGGCATGAGCCACCAAACTTGGCCCTGGACTTCATTCTTTTGGTGGCATCTCTTTGTGATTTGGTGGTATCTCTTTGTGATGGTCCGGGAAAGTAAGTGTATTAGTCTGTTCTCACGCTGCTAATAACAACATACCTGAGACTGGGTATTTTATGGAGGAAAGTCACAGTTCCACATGGCTAGGGAGGCCTCACAATCATGGTGAAAGACAAAGGAGGAGCAAAGACATGTTTTACATGGCGGCAGGCAAGGAGATAGCTTGTGCAGAGCAACTCCCGTTTTTAAAACCATCAGATCTCGTGAGACCCATTCACTATCACGAGAACAGCAGGGGAAAGACCCACCCCCATAGTTCAATCATCTTTCACCAGGTCCCTCTCATAACACATGGGAATTATGGGAGCTACCAGATGAGGTTTGGATGGAGACACAGAGCCAAACCATATCATTCCAACCGTGGTCCCTCTCAAATCTCATATTTTCACATTTCAAAACCAATCATGCCTTCCCAACTGTCCCCCAAAGTCTCAACTCATTTCAACGTTAGTTCTAAAGTCCATGGTCCAAAGTCTCATCTGAGACAAGGCAAGTCCCTTCTGTCTATGAGCCTGCAAAATCAAAAGCAAGTTAATTACTTCCTAGATACAATGGGGGTACAGGTGTTGGGTAAATACACCCATTCCAAATGGGAGAAATTGGCCAAAACAAAGGGGCACAGGCCCCATGCAAGTCTGAAATCCAGCAGGACAGTCAAATCTTAAAGCTCCCAAATGATCTCCTTTGACTCCATGTCTCATCCAGGTCATACTGATGCAAGAGGTAGGTTCCCATGGTCTTGGGCAGCTCTGCCCCTGTAACTTTGCATGGCTGCCTTCACAGGCTAGTGTTGAGTGTCTGCGGCTTTTCTTTTTTCTTTTCTTTTCTTTTTTTTTTTTTGAAACAGAGTCTCACTCTGTTGCCTAGGCTGGAGTGCAGTGGTGCGATCTCAGCTCAATGCAAGCTCCATCTCCCAGGTTCACGGCATTCTCCTGCCTCAGCCTCCCAAGTAGAGGGGACTACAGGTGCCGGCCACCGTGCCTGGCTAATTTTTCTATTTTTAGTAGAGATGGGGTTTCACCGTGTTAGCCAGGATTGTCTCCATCTCCTGACCTTGTGATCTGCACACCTCGGCCTCCCAAAGTGCTGGGATTTCAGGCATGAGCCACCATGTCCAGCCACTGTCTGTGGCTTTTCTAGGTGCATGGTGCAAGCTGTCGGTTGATCTACCATTATGGCGTCTAGAGGACAGTGGCCCTCTTTTCACAGCTCCACTAGGCAGTGCCCCAGCGAGGATTTTGTGTGGGGGCTTCCACCGCACATTTCGCTTCCACCCTGCCCTAACAGAAGTTTCCCATGAGGACCCCACCCCCTACAGCAAACTTCTGCCTGGGCATCCAGCCATTTCCATACATCTTCTGAAATCTAGGCAGGGGCTCCCAAACCTCAATTCTTGACTTCTGCCCACTGGCAGGCTCAGAACCATGTGGAAGCTGCCAAGGCTTGGGGCTTGCACCCTCTGAAGCCATGGCCTGAGCTCTACGTTGGCTTCTTTCAGCCATGGCTCCATGGCTGGGGTGTCTGGGATGCAGGGCACCAAGTTTCTAGGTGGCACGAGGTATGGGGACCCTGGACCTGGCCAGGAAACCACTTTTTTCTCCTAGGCCTTGGGGCCTGTGATGGAAGGGTCTGCCACAAAGGTCTCTGACATGTCCTGGAGACATTTTCCTCATTGTCTTGTTGATTAACATTTGGCTCCTCATTACTTATGCAAATTTCTATAGTTGGCTTGAATTTCTCCTCAGAAAATGGGATTTTCTTTACTATTGCATTGTCAGGCTGCAAATTATGCCAATTTTTATGCTGTGTCCCTTTTGAAACAGAATGCCTTTTTATTTTATTTTATTTTTTTTGAGATGGAGTTTCACTCTTGTCACCCAGGCTGGAGTGCAACGGTGTGGTCTCGACTCACTGTACCCTTCGCCTCCCGGGTTCAAGTGGTTCTCCTGCCTCAGCCTCCCAAGTAGCTGGGATTACGGGCACATGCCATCACACCTGGTTAATTTTGTATTTTTAGTAGAGACGGGCTTTCACTGTTAGTCAGGCTGGTCTCAAATTCCCGACCTCAGGTGATCCACCTGACTCGGCCTCCCAAAGTGCTGGAATTACAGGCGTGAGCCACCATGTCCAGCCACAGAATGCCTTTAACAGCACTCAAGTCACCTCTTGAATGCTTTGTTGCTTAGAAATTTCTTCCACCAGATACCATAAATCATCTCTCTCAAGGTCAAAGTTTCACAAACCTCTAGGGTAGAGGCAAAATGCCACCAGTGTCTTTGCTAAAACATAACAAAAGTCACCTTAACTCCAGTTCCAAGCAAGTTTTTCATCTCCATCTGAGACTACCTCAGCCTGGATTTCATTGTCCATATCCTTAGCAGCATTTTGGTCAAAGCCATTCAACAAGTCTCTAGGGAGTTCCAAACTTTCCACATTTTCCTGTCTTCTTCTGAGCCCTCCAAACTGTTCCAACCTCTGCCTGTTACCCAGTTCCAAAGTTGCTTCCACATTTTTGGGTATCTTTTCAGCAGCACCCTACTCCCAGTACCAATTTACTGTATTAGTCTTTTCTCAATGCATCAGGTCCCTCCCACAACATATGGGAATTATGGGAGCTACAAGATGAGATTTGGATGACACAGAGCTAAACCGTATCAGTAAGCATTATTTCATTTATTTATTTATTTATTTATTTATTTATTTTTGAGATGGAGTCTCACTCCGGCTATCACCCAGGCTGGAGTGCAGTGGTATAATCTCAGGTCACTGCAACCTCTGCTGCCCAGGTTCAAGCAATTCTCCTGCCTCGGCCTACTGAGTAGCAGGGATTACAGGCCCTGGCACCGTGCCTAGCTAATTTTTGTATTTTTAGTAGAGACAGAGTTTCACTGCCTTGGCCAGGCTGCTCTTGAACTCCTGACCTCTTGATCCACCTGCTCGGCCTCCCAAAGTGTTGGGATTACAGGTGTGAGCCACCACGCCTGGCAATAATCATCATTTTAATACCCCTTTATATGAAACTGAGACATCTGGCTTTTTTTGTTTGTTTGTTTGTTTTTGACAGAGTCTCACTCTGTTGCCCAGGCTGGAGTGCAGTGGTGCAATCTGGGCTCACTGCAACCTCTGCCTCCCAGGTTCAAGCGATTCTCTGCCTCAGCCTCCCGAGTAGATGGGATTACAGGTGTCTGCCACCACGCCCAGTTAATTTTTTGTATTTTTAGTAGAGATGGGGTTTCACCATGTTGGCCAGGCTGGTCTTGAACTCCTGACCTCGTGATTTGCCTGCCTTGGCCTCCCAAAGTGCTGGGATTATAGGTGTGAGCCACCACACCCGGCCTTTTTTTTTGTTCCCTGCAACCTCAGCCTCCTGGGTTCAAACGATTCTCCTGCCTCAACCTCCTGGGCAGCTGGAATAAAAGGCACCCCTCACCACGCCTAGCTAATTTTTATTTTTTATTTTTATTTTTTTTGAGATGGAGTCTCGCTCTGTCACCCAGGCTGGAGTGCAGTGGCATGATCTCAGCTCATTGCAATCTCTGCCTCAGGTTCATGCCATTGTCCTGCCTCAGCCCCTCGAGAAGCTGGGAATACAGGCACCTGCCACCACTCCCGGCTAATTTTTTTGTATTTTTAGTAGAGACAGGGTTTCACCGTGTTAGCCAGGATGGTCTCCATCTCCTGACCTCGTGATCCACCTGCCTTGGCCTCCCAAAGTGCTGGGATTACATGCGTGAGCCACCACACCCAGCACCACACCTAGCTAATTTTTGTATTTTTAGTAGAGACGGGGTTTCACCATGTTAGCCAGGCTAGTCTCGAACCCCTGACCTCAGGTGATCCACCTGCCTTGGCCTCCCAGAGTGCTAGGATTACAGGTGTGAACCACTGCGCCCAGCTCTAGGTTTGTTTTTTTGTTTGTTTGTCTTCTTTTGAGACTCAGTCTTCATCTGTCACCCAGGGTGGAGTGCGGTGGCACGACCTCAGCTCACCACAACCTCCACCTTCTGGGTTCAAGCGCTTCTCCTGCCTCAGCCTCCCGAGTAGTTTGGATTACAGGCATGCGCCACCACACCCAGCTAATTTGGTATTTTTATTTTTTAATTTAAATTTTTATTTTCTCCATGTTGGTCAGGTTGGTCTTGAACTCCCCCACCTGCCTCAGCCTCCCAAAGTGCTGGGATTAGAGGTGAGAGCCACAGCGCCAGGCCATGTGATGCTTTCTTTCTTTCTTTTTTTTTTTTTAAGACGGAGTCTCTCTCTGTTGCCCAAGCTGGAGTGCAGTGACATGGACCCGGCTCACTGCAACCTCCACCTCCCGGGTTCAAGCAATTCTCCTGCCTCAGCTTCCTGAGTAGCTGAGATTACAGGTGCACGCCACCACATCTGGCTACTTTTTTATATTTTTAGTAGAGATGGGTTTTCACCGTGTTAGCCAGGATGGTCTTGATCTCCTGATATCGTGATGCACCCGCCTTGGCCTCCCAAAGTGCTGGAATCACAGGCATGAGCCACCGCACCCAGCCTGTGATGATTTTTAAGGGATCCCAACACGCAAGCCAGGAAGGCAGCCGATGATATGTAGAAATTGCTGGAGGTAGTGACAGTTGATAGCAGAAGGTTTTTTTGGAAGCAGATGGGAAAGAGTACCTGATAGTGACTATGAACAGGGTGGCTGGGACGTGGGGGAGTTAGACTCGAAGTTGAGGATCACTGGGTTTGGTAGAAGAAAGTGGGGATTGTAAGGGAAGGACTTAATGACCACATTGTATGTCTATGAGATTTAGGACTATAGTTTCCTTATTTGATTCAATGATCTCTGTTCCCATCTTTTGGTCAAGGGATAAATATTACCAGGATGTGTGTGTGTGTGTTTCCAAAAAATTGGATGGAAGTCTTGAAGAAAAGGGAGGGGAAGGAGAGAGACCTTGAAGAAATAGGCCTGTTACTCAAGATAAATTATTCTTTTTCTTTTTCTTTTTTCTTTTTGAGATGGTCTCACTCTTTCTCCCGGGCTGGAGTGCAGTGGTGTAATCTGGGCTCACTGCAAGCTCCACCTCCTGGGTTCATGCCATTCTCCTGCCTCAGCCTCCCGAGTAGCTGGGACTACAGGTGCCCGCCACCATGCCTGACTAATTTTTTGTATTATTATTATTTTTTTAGTAGAGATGGGGTTTCACCATGTTAGCCAGGATGGTTTCGATCTCCTGACCTCATGATCAACCCACCTCGACCTCCCAAAGTGCTGGGATTACAGGCATGAGCCACCGCGCCCGGTCAAGATAAATTATTCTTTCCATTACCTACCTCCGTCTCTACCCTCCAAACATCTACTATCCTTCCATACACACCATTTGTAATCTGATTACAAGTGCCTGTCACCACGCCCAACTAATTTTTGTAGTTTTAGTAGAGACAGGGTTTCACCATGTTGGCCAGGCTTGTCTCGAACTCCTGCGCTCAAACGATTCCTGCACATTGGCCTCCCAAAGTGCTGGGGTTACAGGCGTGAGACACTGCACCTGACCTCATGAGATTCTTGAAACAAACCTAGGGGTCGGATGCAGTGGCTCACACCTGTAATCCCAGCACTTTGAGAAGCCGAGGTGGGTGCATTATGAGGTCAGGAGTTGGAGACCAGCCTGACCAACATGGTGAAACCCCGTCTCTACTAAAAATACAAAAATTAGCTGGGTGTGGTGGCGCACACCTGTAATCCCAGCTACTCAGAAGGCTGAGGCAATAAGAGTGAATCTCCATCTCAAAAATAATAATAATAATAACAAATAATAATATTAATCGATGCTGTTATCATCCAAATGAACTAAACTAGAATCGCTTGAACCCAAGAGGCAGAGGTTGTGGTGAGCCGAGATCACGCCATTCCACTCCAGTCTGGGCAACAAGAGTGACCTCTGCCTCAAGAAAAAAAGAAAGAATACCCACTAGGCTGGGCACAGTTGCTCACACCTATAATCCTAGCACACTGGGAGGCTGAGGTGGGAGGATTGCATGAGTCCTGAAATTCAAGACCAGGCTGGGCAAAATAGCAAGACCCCATCTCTACAAAAAATACCTACTGGGCATCCACTCTATGCCAGCTGAGCATGATGCATGTGAATATGACTTCATATCCTTTCCAACCTCCTAGAATTTATATTGAAAGTCTACTTGACAAATAGAACTCATATGACATACATTTTCATTTTTAGTGGAAAAATCATCGAACTTCGGTTCTAGTCAAATTCTTTCTATTCCCAGTTAAATCCCCTTGGGGCCAGGCATGGTGGCTTATGCCTGTAATCCTAGCACTTTGAGAGGCCAAGGCAGGAGGATTGCTTGAACTCATAGTATGAGACTAGCCTGAGCAACATAGTGAGACCTCATCTCTACTCAAAAAAAAAAAAAAAAAAAAAAAAAAAAAAAAAAGCCAGGCATGGTGGCTCACGCCTGTAATCCCAGTACTATGGGAGGACAAAGTCGGCAGATCACTTGAGGCCAAGCGTTCAAGACCACCCTGGGTAACATAGTGAAACCCTATCTCTAGTAAAAATACAAAAATTAGCCTGGCGTCAGGGTGCACACCTGTAATCCTAGCAGCTCAGGAGGCTGAGGCAGGAGAATCGCTTGAACCCAGGAGGTGGAGGTTGCAGTGAGCCAAGATCATGCCACCGCACTCCAGCCTGGGCAATAGAATGAGATTCCTCAAAAAAAAAAAAAAAAAAAAAAAAAGGGCAGGCGCGGTGGCTCATGCCTGTAATCCCAGCACTTTGGAAGGCCGAGACGGGCGGATCACGAGGTCAGGAGATCGAGACCATCCTGGCTAACATGGTGAAACCACGTCTCTACTAAAAAAAAAAAAAAAAAAAAAAAAAAAATTAGTCGGGTGTGGTGTCGGGTGCCTGTAGTCCCAGCTACTCGGGAGGCTGAGGCAGGAGAATGGCGTGAACCTGGGAGGCGGAGCTTGCAGTGAGCTGAGATCCGGCCACTGCACTCCAGCCTGGGTGACAGAGCCAGACTCCGCCTCAAAAAAAAAAAAAAAAAAAATTATCCAGGCGTGGTGGCAACCTGTAGTTGCAGGTACTTGGGAGGCTGAGACAGGAGGATCACTTGAGCCTGGCAGATTGAGGCTGCAGCGAGCAGTTATCATACTGCTGCACAATCCCCTTAGGAATTTTCCCAGGTGTTTACCTCTCAGACTTCAATCTGCATTGATGGAATTAGACCCAATGATTTTCTTACGCAGCTTTAACACTTTGTGCTTGTATATGTGAACATCTATATCAATCAGCAAGATGCGTCTATTGCGACAATTTCTACATAGGGTCCTACAATAATAAATCAATGATGGTTCTGCCTTGCCTTGCCTTGCCTTGCTTTGCCCTGCCTTGCCCTGCCTTGCCCTGCCCTGCCTTGCCCTGCCTTGCCCTGCCTTGCCTTCTTTCTTTTTTTTTGAGACAGGGTTTCACTCTGTTGCCCAGGCTGGAGTGCAGTGGTACAATCTCTGCCTCCTGGCCTCAAGTGATCCTCCCACCTCAGCCTCTCAACCTCGGCGCCACCATGCCCAGCTAATTTTTGTATTTTTTGTAGGGACAAGGTTTTGCCATATTGGCCAGGCTGTTTTTGCACTCCTAGACTTTTTTTTTTTTTTTTTTTTTGAGACGGAGTCTCGCTGTGTCACCCAGGCTGGAGTGCAGTGGCGCGATCTCGGCTCACTGCAAGCTCCGCCTCCCGGGTTTACGCCATTCTCCTGCCTCAGCCTCCGAGTAGCTGGGACTACAGGCGCCCGCCACCACGCCCGGCTAGTTTTTTGTATTTTTAGTAGAGACGGGGTTTCACCATGTTAGCCAGGATGGTCTCGATCTCCTGACTTCGTGATCCACCCGCCTCGGCCTCCCAAAGTGCTGGGATTACAGGCTTGAGCCACCGCGCCCGGCCTTGCACTCCTGGACTTAAGTGGTCTGCCCACCTCGGCCTCCCAAAGTGCGATTACAGGGGTGAGCCACCTCACATGGCCCCGATGGTCATTTCTAAAGCATTGCTTAAGACAAAGCCTAGAGTCAAAGTTGAAAAATTTCTGAGGAAGGAATGTCCCAGAGACTGCTTTTGCTCTGGTATTATAACAAGTTCTTGTCATTTATTTGGTTGAATATTGGAGGAAGTAGGTGGCCTGCATTTATTTATAAGGTAGGTAGAATAAAACTATGCACTTCTCAATATAGTCACACTCATGCTTATATAGAGAGGTACAAGAGGGCAGAGAGACTCAACCTGGGCTCACTGCATGAAATGCCAGAGTGGGATTCCATTGCATTCTTTACATTGTTGTTGGGGATCCCAATTATAGTTTAATTTGCATATTCAAATTAACTTGTATTAAATTAAATTAAAATATGAAAGTCCATCAACAAACCTCAGGCCTGCTAACCTCTGTGACCTCCAGAAGTAAGTCCAATCAAAAACCAAAGCAGCTTAAACGTTCATGATTCTGTATCTCCAGATGGCAGAATCACCTCAGGATTTAGCCCAGGCCATAGAAATCCTTTCCTTCTTTTGGGACATAAGCTCCGAGGTAGGTCTTCCAATTTGTTACATTTTCAACAAACATTTGGCAAATGCATTTGAGATTTCACTTACCAGGCCTGCATTTAGGGGGAAAGTTAGAATAAATGAGTAGACATTTCTCAACATAGAATCACATTCATGCTCACATTAAGAGAGAGATGAGAGAACTGGATGCTGGGGTTACAAAGGCAAATAAGACACGGGCCTTGCTTCTCCCTGGGAAGAGGGGCAATTTTGAACAGATAAAAATGATACAATATGAGAAACTGTCCTAAAGTTCCCTGGGAAGAAGGGAGACTTGAATAACACTCCCTGAGTGAACTGAAGAGATTTTCAGAGAGGAGGTCACATGTAAGATGGATGTTATGCGCCATATGGTTTAGATGAATAAAGAAATGGGGAGTCCAGTCACGGTGACTCACGCCTGTAATCCCAGCGCTTTGGGAGGCCGAGGTGGGAGGATCACTTGAGCCTATAGGTTTGAGACTCGCCTGGGCAACACAGCAAGGCCCTGTCTCTACAAAAAATGCAAAAATTAGCCAGGTGTGGTGGCACATGCCTGTAGTCCCAGCTGTTCGGGAGGCTGAGGTGGGAGAATTCCTTGAGCCCAAGTAGTTGAGGCTGCAGTGAGCTATGATCAGGCCACTGCATGTCAGCCTGGGAGATAGAGCAAGACTCTGTCTCAAAAAAAAAAAAAAAAAAAAAAAAAAAGAAGAAGAAGAAGAAAAGAAAAGAGTAGAAATGTATAGGGAAAACAAATTTGAAAAGAAGTTTGGGGCAAGTGTAAAAGACCATTTATGCTATATTAACAAATTTGAATATAATGAGAAGACATTGAAAGTTTTTTTTTTTTTCTTTTGAGACGCAGTCTCGCTCTGTCGCCCAGGCTGGAGTGCAGTGGCGCGATCTCGGCTCACTGCAAGCTCCGCTGCCTCCCGGGTTCACGCCATTCTCCGGCCTCAGCCTCCCGAGTAGCTGGGACTACAGGCGCCCGCCACCTCGCCCGGCTACTTTTTTTTGTATTTTTAGTAGAGACGGGTTTCACCATGTTTGCCAGGATGGTCTCGATCTCCTGACCTCGTGATCCCCCCGCCTTGGCCTCCCAAAGTGCTGGGATTACAGGCGTGAGCCACCACGCCAGGCCTTGAAAGTTTTGAAACAAAGAATAGAGCTGTATTTTATTATGATGATTTTATTTATTTATTTATTTTTTGAGACGGAGTCTCGCTCTGTCGCCCAGGCTGGAGTGCAGTGGCTGGATCTCAGCTCACTGCAAGCTCCGCTTCCCGGGTTCACGCCATTCTCCTGCCTCAGCCTCCCGAGTAGCTGGGACTACAGGCACCCGCCACCTCGCCTGGCTAGTTTTTTGTATTTTTTAGTAGAGACGGGGTTTCACCGGGTTAGGCAGGTTGGTCTCAATCTCCTGACCTCGTGATCCGCCCGTCTCGGCCTCCCAAAGTGCTGGGATTACAGGCTTGAGCCACCGCGCCCGGCCTTATGATGATTTTAATAATTTTATTTATTTATTTATTTATTTATTTATTTTTTGAGACCATGTCTCATTCCACTACCCAGGCTGGAGCGCAGTGGTGCCGTCTCCGCTCACTGCAACCTCTGTCTCCCGGGTTCAAGTGATTCTCCTGCCTCAGCCTTCTGAGTAGCAGGGATTACAGGTGCCTGCCATCATGCCTGGCTAATTTTTTATATTTTTAGTAAAGACGGGGTTTCACCATGTTGGCCAGGCTGGTCTTGAACTCCTGGCTTCAAATGATCCACCAGCCTGGGCCTCCCAAAGTGCTGGGATTACAGGCGTGAGCCACTGGGCCTGGCGTAGAGCTATACTTTAGAAGGTCAATCATTCAAAGTGTGGAAAATGATTTAAAATTGGAAAGAGACTGAATGGACAGAAGAGATACCAGAAATCCAGGCAAGAGATGAAGAGTGAGTCCGGGTGTGGTGGATCACACCTGTAATTCCAGCACTTTAGGAGGCTGAGGCGAGCAGATCACCTGAGGTTGGGAGTTCAAGACCGGCCTGAGCAACATAGAGAAACCCCTTCTCTACTAAAAATACAAAATTAGCCAGGCATAGTGGTGCACACCTGTAATCCCAGCTACTTGGGAGGCTGAGGCAGGTGAATCACTTGAATCCAAGAGGCAGAGGTTGTGATGAGCTGAGACTGCGCCATTCCACTCCAGCCTGGGCAACAAGAGTGAAACTCTGTCTCAAAAAATAAAATAAAATAAAATAAAATAAAATAAAATAAAATAAATAAATAAATAAATAAATAAGATGAAGAGTGTCTGACTGAAGAGGAAATGGACTTGGGAAAAAATGTTCCAGAGATTATCCAGATGGGGAGGAATCCTGTCCATCATCAGTAAAGTATCCATCCATCCACCCAGCCATCCATTCCTCTATTAAACAAATATCTATGGTTAGTTACTAAATAGAAAGCACTGTGCTGGGTGTCATAAAGGCAGAGAATGAAAGCAGACCATTCTTGAAGGAGCATTAATTTGGTATAGGAGATAAAATAGGTAAGCAGGTAATGCTAAGAGCCACTGTTTATGGATTGCTTTTTTTTTTTGACAAGTCCAACCTGAGGCTCTTTAGTAATACTTTCTTTTACAGTAATCTTAGTTATATTATTATTCTCATTTTATCAGTTAGGAATTTGAGGCTTAAAGAGGCTAACAACTTGCTGAAGATCATGCACCCTTGACTTATGGAACCAAGGCTCTAACACATTAATTTTACAACAAAGTTTATGCTCTAAAGACAATGCAGATTCTGCTGTGTAACTTTTTGAGTTTAAATTACCTTCATCACATAGCAACTGCATGACCTTGGGCATTTTATTTGTGCCTCAGTTTCTTCATATACACAATTAGGGTAATAGCACCTACTTCATAGGATTGTGGTGGATTTAGCAAAACTTGGTTAAGGCATTCAGTCCAGTGTCTGGCCAACCTCCCAAGTTCACTACATTTTTTTTTGTTTTTTTTGAGACAGGGTCTTGCTCTTGTCCCCCAAGCTGGAGTGCAACAGCAGGATCTCAGCTCACTGCAACCTTCGCCTCCCAGGTTCAAGTGATTCTCCTGCCTCAGCCTCCTGAGTAGCTGGGATTACAGGCACCCCCCACCATGCCTGGCTAATCCAGGCTGGTCTTGAACTCGTGACCTCAGGTAATCCGCCTGCCTTGGCCTCCCAAAGTGCTGGGATTACAGGCATGAGCCACTGTGCCCAGCCACCAAGTTCACAACATTTGATAGTTAATATTATTATACTGTTCTGCATAGAGAATAAGAGGTGAGTGCTATAAGCAATGCAGATCAATTTCGTACAAGTTCAGAGGAAGGAAAGGCCATTTCCAATTGGAGGGCTGGAGGGTGAGCAGATTAGAGTCATGAAGAAGTCACTTAAATTGCGGATTTCAAAAGAATGTAAGGGCCGGGCGCGGTGGCTCAAGCCTGTAATCCCAGCACTTTGGGAGGCCGAGACGGGCGGATCACGAGGTCAGGAGATTGAGACCATCCTGGTTAACACGGTGAAACCCCATCTCTACTAAAAAATACAAAAAACTAGCCGGCCGAGGTGGCGGACGCCTGTAGTCCCAGCTACTCGGGAGGTGGAGGCAGGAGAATGGCGTGAACCCGGGAGGCGGAGCTTGCAGTGAGCTGAGATCCGGCCACTGCACTCCAGCCTGGGTGACAGCGCGAAACTCCGTCTCAAAAAAAAAAAAAAAAAAAAAAAGAAAAAAAAAAAAGAATGTAAGGGCCCGTCACGGTGGCTCACGCCTGTAATCCCAGCACTTTGGAAGGCCAAGAGGGGTGGATCACAAGGTCAGGAGATCGAGACCACCCTGGCCAACATGGTGGAAATCCGCCTCTACTAAAAATACAAAAATTAGCTGGTTGTGGTGGTGCACACCTGTAATCCCAGCTATTCAGGAGGCTGAGGCAGGAGAATCACTTGAACCTGGGAGGCGGAGGTTGAGGTGAGCCAAGATGGCGCCACTGCACTCCAGCCATGCGAGAGAGCGAGACTTTGCCTCAAAAAGAAAAAAAAAAAAAGTAAGATGTAAGATGAACATTTAGACGAGAAAACTTACAGAAAACTTAGTGAGGAAGAAAGAAAGAAGTTGTCATCTATCATTCATAGAAGTGACAAGCAACAAAAATGTAAGCAAATAAATAAGATAACTGCAGAATGATAATTAAACAGGGTAGCGGGTCAGAAAGTGAAGAGGAAGAGTGGGGCTGGTGGGTAAGGAATTAGAGGGAAGACTTGATTCCATCTCAAGGTAGAAAGCTGTTCATATGTAGATCAACTGCTATCTGTGAATGGATACCCGAATATTGTCACAAACTGAAATGCAAATACTCTTAGAAACTGGGGTATTAGTAATGCAAGTATGAAAAACATCTGATTTAAGCAAAACAACAACAACAAAACACCCTCATCATTCTTTGAATGACTCAATCTGTGAATGAAAACATTCACATTCTCATGATTTTGATGACAGAATAGATTATTTTTCTTTGTGCTGAGTTTGTTATCTCAAGCTGGAACTAAGTAAGGCTAGTCAAGGCCATCTGATTCTTATTGCTCATTCATTCATTCATTCAACCAATATTTTACTGAGAGCTTACTGTATGGGGCACTATGCTTTGCCTGGCAAATGTAGTGGAGTTCTTTCCTTGGAGTTCTCCTCTTACTCCAAAGGGCTTTTGAAACAGGAGGACATGTGAGGAGAACCTTGGGCAGGTTCTGACACTTGTCTGCTGACGTTTTTGTTTTGTTGAGACAGGGTCTTACTCTGTTGCCCAGGCTGGCAAAAAGATAACGGCTTACTGTGGCATTGAACTCCTGGCTAAGGCAGTCCTCCCACCACAGCCTTCAGAGTAATTGGGGCTACAGGTGTGAGCCATCATGCCCAGCTAATTAATTTTTTTTTTTTTTTTTTTGTGGAGATGGGATCTCCCTCTATTGCCCAGGTTGGTCTCGAACTCCTAGGCTCAAGTGATCCTCCTGCCTAGTCCTCCCAAAATGTCGGGATTACAGGTGTGAGCCATGTTGATTTTACAGGTTGAAACCTATTGATTTTTTCTGGATAAGAGATAGGGAGGACCTGGTAATATACAAGACCCAGAGTGTGTCCTAAGCTGATCTATGGGGAGAGAACAGAGTATCCCTGACTGGTTTTGGAAACTATTTTAATGTTCCCAAATTTTATTTGAACTAAAAAACATTGTCTGCCTTTCACATTCCTTCGTGCATTCGTGCACTGCACCTCACTACTCCTCCCCCGGCACCTGTTGGCCTCTTTTGCTATCCCAATTTACCAAATAAATCCCCCCCCTCTTTCTACCCATCTGCTGTTCTTCACAGCTTGTCTCTGGGCTCAGCCCCAAGCCTGGAGGGGCAGTAAATGGATTCAGAGTTGCTGCTCAAACATGGATTCCCATGGAAACCAAATGACTAAGAAAACAAATAGGGAGGAAGAGGCAGCCACTGCCTGACCTCTTACCCTCCCCCTCCAAATTCTTTTCGCTTTTCGGCATGAAGGCAAGTGCTTATTTGTATAACTAGTAGAAGGACATAACCTGACCCCTCCCCCACCCCCAAATTCTTTTAAGAGCCTCTCGTTGGACAATGAGTAAATGAAAGACAGTGGGACATCTCCATCTGGTGGTAGAAATGCCAAATTACCTAAGAGAGAACTCAATTAACAAGTGAAAGCCTGTAATACAGGCCAATAAGTATACAAGGAAGTAACATTCAGATACAAAAATAAGATACAAAGAAGTAACATTCAGATACAAAAATAAGATACAAAGAAGTAACATTCAGGAGCCACTCTTAGGAAACTGTTTAATTGTGATGCAGTTAGTACTTGTTCCTTCTCACATATACAGATTTAAATATCATCTTTATGTTGGTGAATTTTTATTTATTTTATTTATTTATTTTTTGTGAGGGAGTCTTGCTCTGTCACCCAGGCTGGAGTGCAGCGGCACAATCTCAGCTCACTACAATCTCCACCTTCTGGGTTCAAGCAATTCTCCTGTCTCAGCCTCCCGAGTAGCTGGGGATTACAGGCACCTGCATTATGCCCAGCTAATTTTTGTATTGTTGTAGAGGCAGGGTTTCACCATGTTGGCCAGGCTGGTCTTGAATTCCTGACCTCAGGTAAACCGCCTGCCTCAGCCTCCCAAAGTGCTGGGATTACAGGCGTGAGTCACCATGCTGGGCCGAATTTTTTTTTTTTTTTTGGCATCCAATTCAAATATATGAACATGAGGTTTAGTCTCATCTCTCCCAACTCCACACTAGATTTTTTTTTTTTTTTTTTTTGAGACGGAGTCTTACTCTGTCGCCCAGGCTGGAGTGCAGTGGTGCAATCTCAGCTTACTGCAGCCTCCACCTCCCGGGTTCAAGCTATTCTCTCCTGCCTCAGCCTCCCGGGTGTGTGCCACCATGCCTGGCTAATTTTGTATTTTTGGTAGAGACGCGGTTTCTCCATGTTGGCTAGGCTGGTCTCGAACTTCCGACCTCAGGTGATCCAGCCGCCTTGGCCTCCCAAAGTGCTGTGATTACAGGTGTGAGCCACTGCGCCTGGCTGGATGTTGTTTAAGGTGCTAAATTTGTGCCGCTAGCACATTACCTATTATGTTAGATTAAATCCAAACTTCCTACATAGTTTCTGAGGCTTTACAATATCTACCCTTCACGGGTAGTGTGGTCATGTAACCCTCCCCCATATACTACCTTTTACCAACACTAGCTTTCCTTTCAAACATGCCAATTTTTTTTTTTCTTTTCCATCCTAGAGCCTTGCATTAGCTTTTCCCTCTTTTTGGAAAACTTTTCCTGAGATTCTTGTGGCTGTGGCTTTGAAAACGTATTTTTTATTTTTATTTTATTTTTTTTTGAGATGGAGTCACTCTGTCACCCAGGCTGGAGTGCAGTGGAGCGATATCTTGGCTCACTGCAACCTCTGCCTCCCAGGTTCACGCGATTCTCTTGCCTCAGCCTCCTGAGTAGCTGAGAGTACAGGCGTGTGCCACCACGCCTGGCTAATTTTTGTATTTTTAGTAGAGACGGGGTTTTGCCATGTAGGCCAGGCTGGTCTCAAACTCCTGACCTCAGGTGACCTGCCTGCCTCAGCCTCCCAAAGTACTGGGATTACAGGCATGAGCCACCATGCCCAGCCCCAGAAATAGTATTTTTTAAAACATTGCTTTTTAAGAAAATTTTATTTCAATAGTTTTTGGGGTACAGGTGGTTTTTGGTTACATGGATAAGTTCTTTAGTGGTGATTTCTGAGATTTTGGTGCACCCATAACCCAAGCAGTGTACGCTGTATCCAATATATAGTCTTTTATCTTTCACCCCTGTGTTAGTCAGGGTTCTCTAGAGGGACAGAACTAATGGAATATATATATATATATATATATAATATATATATATATATAAAGGGGAGTTTATTAAGTATTCACTCACATGATCGCAAGGTCCCACAATAGGCCATCTGCAGTCTGAGGAGCAAGGAGGGCCAGTCCAAGTTCCAAAACTGAAGAACCTAGAGTCTTATGTTTGAGAGTAGGATGCACCCAGGGCGGGAAAAAGATGTAGGCTGAGAGGCTAGGCCAGTCTTTCTTTTCACATTTCCCTGCCTGCTTATATTCCAGCCTTGCTGGTAGCTGATTAGATTGTGCCTACGCAGATTAAGGGTGGGTCTGCCTTTCCCAGCCCTCAAATGTTAATCTCTTTTGGCAACATCCTCACAGGCACACCCAGGATCAATACTTTGTATCCTTCTATCCAATCAAGTTGACACTCAGTATTAACCATCAGATATCATATTGGGAAATATCATACTGAACTCTACTGAGACATTTTAAAATACACTATTGCATTCTTTCTTCTGGATTGTTTAATGTGGTTTAGTTTGTGAGAATTTGGTGTCATTCTGTACTCTTGTAGTGGCTGAGAGTTATCTTGAGAGGATACTAAGGAACTGTTAGAAAATTAGTATTTTACCTTAAACTGTGTTTGATCATACAATATGGCTATATAAAAGAGGAAAAGCAAGAAGAAAAAAAAAATTACTGAAGCCTAAACAATTATAATAAATTCTAATTGTGACAGCTTCCCTAGTGGGAGAAAGACACTTTCAAACCTCACTCATAGTTCTTGGGCTTCTGAGCATCGTTTTCAGGGCCAGCTTCACCTCTTGGTTCCTCAGAGTGTAGATAAGTGGATTGAGGAAAGGAGTAATGGCCGTGGGCAACAGAGCAGCTGCCCCATCCAGGGGGCTGTTGGTTTCAGGCCTCAGGTAGATGAAGGCACAGGGCACATAGTACACGGTGACCACGGTTACATGGGCTCCACAGGTTGAAAAAGCCCGGCGCCGCCCATCAGCTGTATGGATTCTCAGGATGGCCTGAATGATCTGTATGTAGGAGAGGAGGATCAGGAAGAAGCAGCTGGCAACCACCACCCCAATGTCCACAAAGGTCACCATCTCATTGACTGTTGTGTCAGCACAGGCCAGTCTCAACACTGCAGGGATGTCACAGAAGAAGTAATCCACCTGATTGGGCCCACAGTAGGGCAGGCGGAAGGTTAGGATGGCCTGGAGAGCCCCATGGATGGATCCTGCCACCCAGGCTCCAGCCACAAGCAAGGCACTCAGCTTAGCAGTCATAAGCACAGGGTAGCGCAGGGGCTGACATATGGCCAGGTACCTGTCATAGGCCATCAGGGTGTAGAGGAAGCACTGGGTGCTGCCCAGGAAGTGATAGAAATAGAGTTGAGCAACACAGCCACCAAATGGGATGGATTTGACGCCTAAAGTGAAGTTCATCATGAGGCGAGGGACGATGATGGAGGAGATGCCCATGTCAATGACTGAGAGAACACCGAGAAAGATGTACATGGGGTGGGCATGGAGCCTCGGGTCTGCCCAGACAGTGATGAAAATAAGCAGGTTTCCCAGCTGAGTCAGGATGTAGATTAGCAAAAAGAACACAAAAAAGAGTGTCCTTAGCCTGAGTGGATAAGGAATTCCTGTCAGGATAAACGCAGTCAACAGTGTGTTGTTGACCCTTTCCATATCCCGGAGAATCTTACCTAGAGAATGGACAAAACAAGAGTTAACATAGAGGTGAGAGGAAAGTGAGGGGGAATTAGAAAAAGAGATTGTAAAAACTAGGGATGGTGGCAGAGAAGTTTCTTTCTTTCTTTTTTTTTGAGACAGAGTTTTGCTCTGTTGCCCAGGCTGGGGTGCAATGGCACGATCTTGGCTCACTGCAACCCCCGCCTCCCAGGTTCAAGCAATTCTCCTGCCTCAGCCTCCCAAGTAGCTGGGATTACAGACATGTGCCATCACGCCCGGCTAATTTTTTGTATTTTTAGCAGAGACGGGGTTTCACCATGTTGGCCAGCCTAGTCTCGAACTCCTGACCTCAGGCGATCCACCTGCCTCAGCCTCCCAAAGTGCTGGGATTATAGGCATGAGCCACCACGCCTGACAGAGAAGTTTCTTTCTTATGTGGAAAGATGACAAGTAGGCAGAAACAATGTTCTCTGGTAGGTGTTTTGTAAACAAGATGTTATTGGAACACAGCCTTTCTCATTTAGTTACATATTGTCTGTAACTGTTTTGGAGCTACTATGACAGAGATGAGTGGTTGCATTTAGTTTGCAAAACATAAGCTATTTACTCCCTGGACATTTATAGAAAAAGTTTGCACCTAGGGTTTTGTACTCAGAGCACTTTTTCCAATAACCTTTGGAAAATAATCATTGACTGTTCTATTAGTACAGGCCAGGATTTCCCGGAAACATGACATATGTGAGAAAGGGTATTTGTTTCATTAGGTGCTCTGCCAGCTCAGAATCTTCCAGAGGCCACTGGCTCACTCTTATCTCTGCCAGGACATAAACTTATATAGAGTGGGGAATATGCAGAAAGGAAATGCAGAGGCCGGGCGCGGTGGCTCAAGCCTGTAATCCCAGCACTTTGGGAGGCCGAGACGGGTGGACCACGAGGTCAGGAGATCAAGACCATCCTGGCTAACACGGTGAAACCCCGTCTCTACTAAAAAATACAAAAAACTAGCCAGGCGAGGTGGCGGGCGCCTGTAGTCCCAGCTACTCGGGAGGCTGAGGCAGGAGAATGGCGTGAACCCGGGCGGTGGAGCTTGCAGTGAGCTGAGATCGGGCCACTGCACTCCAGCTTGGGCGACAGAGCGAGACTCCGTCTCAAAAAAAAAAAAAAAAAGGAAATGCAGAAACCCATTTGTGTATAAAGAATGAAATAGAATTTTGATTAAATGGCTAATCAAAATTTTTATGTGTGATAGTGCTTGATGCTGTACAGATCTACTTTCCAAGTTCTTTACCATTAAAAGGAGGAGAATGACCATGAAGATGTAAGTACATAAATAAAGTGAGGACTATCACCACCATGCACTGTGGTTGGTACTTGGTGCTATATAATTTAGTTGCTTTGTATGTAATCATTTAGCCTTAAGACATGTCAAAGAGAGGAGAGAAAGAAGAAATGAGGGCTGTCTCTAGTGAGAAGTCAGAGATTAAAGGAAAATTAAAGAATGATTAGAGAGGATGAGAGGATTGCTAGACCAGAGCAAATCACTCTCAGTGTGGAAGAATTATTTTAAGTTCTTAGTCCAAATCATTGATCGGCACTTTTTTTTTTTTCTTTTTTTGAGACAGTTCTCTCTGTCATACAGCCTGGAGTGCGATGGCATGATCTCAGCTCACTGCAACATCTGCCTCTCCGGTTTAAGCAATTCTCATGCCTCAGCCTCCGAGTAGCTGGGATTACAGGCATGTGCTAACATGCCTGGCTAATTTTTGTATTTTTAGTGGAGACAGCGTTTCACCGTGTTGGCCAGGCTGATCTTGAACTCTTGGCCTCAACTGATCTGCCCGCCTTGGTCTCCCAAAGTGTTGGGATTACAAGCATAAGCCACCACACCCAGCTTGACTGGCATTTTTTAACCTAAAGAAAAGGGTTGGAGGGTGGGCTCAGTGGCTCATGCCTATAATCCTAGCACTTTGGAAGGCCAAGGAGGGTGGATCACCTGAGGTCAGGGGTTCGAGACTAGCCTGGCCAACATGGTGACACCCTGCGTCTACTAAAAATACAAACATTAGAATAGGAACAGCTCCAGTCTCCAACTCCCAGCGCGAGCGACACAGAAGACAGGTGATTTCTGCATTTTCAACTGAGGAACACAGTTCATCACCAGCAACGGATCAAATGACTTTGACGAGATGAGAGAAGAAACTTCCAGTCCATCAAACTTCTCAGAGCTAAAGGAGGAATTACGTACCCAGCGCAAAGATCTTGAAAAAAGAGTGGAAGAATTGATAACTAGAATAATTAATGCAGAGAAGGCCATAAACGAACTGACAGAGATGAAAACCATGACACGAGAAATATGTGACAAATGCACAAGCTTCAGTAACCGACTCGATCAACTGGAAGAAAGAGTACAGCAATTGAGGATCAAATGAATGAAATGAAGTGAGAAGAGAAATCTAAAGAAAAAAGAAGAAAAAGAAATGAACAAAGCCTGCAAGAAGTATGGGATTATGTAAAAAGACCAAATCTACGTCTGATTGGGGTGCCTGAAAGTGAGGGGGAAAATGGAACCAAGTTGGAAAACACTCTTCAGGATATCATCCAGGAGAACTTCCCCAACCTAGTAGGGCAGGCCAATATTCAAATCCAGGAAATACAGAGAACGCCACAAAGATACTCCTCGAGAAGAGCAACTCCAAGACACATAATTGCCAGATTCACCAAAGTTGAAATGAAGGAAAAAATCTTAAGGGCAGCCAGAGAGAAAGGTCAGGTTACCCACAAAGGGAAGCCCATCGGACTAACAGCAGATCTCTCGGCAGAAACTCTACAAGCCAGAAGAGAGTGGGGGCCAATATTCAACATTCTTAAAGAAAAGAATTTTCAACCCAGAATTTCATATCCAGCCAAACTAAGTTTCGTAAGTGAAGGAGAAATAAAATCCTTTACAGATAAGCAAATGCTTAGAGATTTTGTCACCACCAGGCCTGCCTTACAAGAGACCCTGAAGGAAGCACTAAACATGGAAAGGAACAACCGGTACCAGCCATTGCAAAAACATACCAAAATGTAAAGATCATCGAGGCTAGGAAGAAACTGCATCAACTAACGAGCAAAATAACCAGTTAATATCATAATGGCAGGATCAAGTTCACACATAACAATATAACCTTAAATGTAAATGGACTAAATGCTCCAATTAAAAGACACAGACTGGCAAACTGGATAAAGAGTCAAGACCTATCAGTCTGCTGTATTCAGGAGACCTATCTCACATGCAGAGACATACATAGGCTCAAAATAAAGGGATGGAGGAAGATCTACCAAGCAAATGGAGAACAAAAAAAAGCAGGGGTTGCAATACTAGTCTCTGATAAAACAGACTTTAAACCATCAAAGATCAAAAGAGACAAAGAAGGCCATTACATAATGGTAAAGGGATCAATTCAACAGGAAGAGCTAACTATCCTAAATATATACGCACCCAATACAGGAGCACCCAGATTCATAAAGCAAGTCCTTAGGGACTTACAATGAGACTTAGACTCCCATATAATAATAATGGGAGACTTCAACACCCCCCTGTCAACATTAGACAGATCAACGAGGCAGAAAGTTAACAAGGATATCCAGGAATTGAACTCATCTCTGCAGCAAGCGGACCTAATAGACATCTACAGAACTCTCCATCCCAAATCAATGGAATATACATTCTACTCAGCACCACATCACACTTATTCCAAAATTGACCACATAATTGGAAGTAAAGCACTCCTCAGCAAATGTACAAGAACAGAAATTATAACAAACTGTCTCTCAGACCACAGTGCAATCAAACTAGAACTCAGGACTAAGAAACTCAATCAAAACCGCTCAACTACATGGAAACTGAATAACCTGCTCCGGAATGACTACTGGGTACATAATGAAATGAAGGCAGAAATAAAGATGTTCTTTGAAACCAATGAGAACAAAGATACAACATACCAGAATCTCTGGGACACATTTAAAGCAGTGTGTAGAGGGAAATTTATAGCACTAAATGCCCACAAGAGAAAGCTGGAAAGATCTAAAATTGACACTCTAACATCACAATTAAAAGAACTAGAGAAGCAAGAGCAAACACATTCAAAAGCTAGCAGAAGGCAAGAAATAACTAAGATCAGAGCAGAACTGAAGGAGATAGAGACACAAAAAACCCTCCAAAAAATCAATGAATCCAGGAGTTGGTTTTTTGAAAAGATCAACAAAATTGATAGACCGCTAGCAAGACTAATAAAGAAGAAAAGAGAGAAGAATCAAATAGATGCAATGAAAAATGATAAAGGGGATATCACCACCGACCCCACAGAAATACAAACTATCATCAGAGAATACTATAAACACCTCTATGCAAATAAACTAGAAAACCTAGAAGAAATGGATAATTTCCTGGACACTTACACTCTCCCAAGACTAAACCAGGAAGAAGCTGAATTCCTGAATAGACCAATAGCAGGCTCTGAAATTGAGGCAATAATTAATAGCCTACCAACCAAAAAAAGTCCAGGACCAGATGGATTCACAGCTGAATTCTACCAGAGGTACAAGGAGGAGCTGGTACCATTCCTTCTAAAACTATTCCAATCAATAGAAAAAGAGGGAATGCTCCCTAACTCATTTTATGAGGCCAACATCATCCTGATGCCAAAGCCTGGCAGAGACACAACAAAAAAAGATAATTTTAGACCAATATCCCTGATGAACATCGATGCAAAAATCCTCAATAAAATACTGGCAAACCGAATCCAGCAGCACATCAAAAAGCTTATCCACCATGATCAAGTGGGCTTCATCCCTGGGATGCAAGGCTGGTTCAACATATGCAAATCAATAAACTTAATCCAGCATATAATCAGAACCAAAGACAAAAACCACATGATTATCTCAATAGATGCAGAAAAGGCCTTTGACAAAATTCAACAGCCCTTCATGCTAAAAATGCTCAATAAATTTGGTATTGATGGAACGTACCTCAAAATCATAAGAGCTATTTATGACAAACCCACAGACAATATCGTACTGAATGGTCAAAAACTGGAAAAATTCCCTTTGAAAACTGGCACAAGACAGGGATGCCCTCTCTCACCACTCTTATTCAACATAGTGTTGGAAGTTCTGGCTAGGGCAATCAGGCAAGAGAAAGAAATCAAGGGTATTCAGTTAGGAAAAGAAGAAGTCAAATTGTCCCTGTTTGCAGATGACATGATTGTATATTTAGAAAACCCCATTGTCTCAGCCCAAAATCTCCTTAAGCTGATAAGAAACTTCAGCAAAGTCTCAGGATACAAAATAAATGTGCAAAAATCACAAGCATTCTTTTTTTTTTTTTTTTTTTTTGAGACGGAGTCTCGCTATGTCACCCAGGCTGGAGTGCAGTGGCGCGATCTCGGCTCACTGCAAGCTCCGCCTCCCGGGTTTATGCCATTCTCCTGCCTCAGCCTCCGAGTAGCTGGGACTACAGGCGCCCGCCACCACGCCCGGCTAGTTTTTTGTATTTTTAGTAGAGACGGGGTTTCACCATGTTAGCCAGGATGGTCTCGATCTCCTGACTTCGTGATCCACCCGCCTCAGCCTCCCAAAGTACTGGGATTACAGGCTTGAGCCACCGCGCCCGGCCTCACAAGCATTCTTATACACCAGTAACAGACAAACAGAGAGCCAAATCATGAATGAACTTCCATTCACAATTGCTTCAAAGAGAATGAAATACCTAGGAATCCAACTTACAAGGGATGTAAAGGACCTCTTCAAGGAGACCTACAAACCACTGCTCAGTGAAATCAAAGAGGACACAAACAAATGGAAGAACATACCATGCTCATGGGTAGGAAGAATCAATATCGTGAAAATGGCCATACTGCCCAAGGTAATTTATAGATTCAATGCCATCCCCATCAAGCTACCAATGAGTTTCTTCACAGAATTGGAAAGAACTGCTTTAAAGTTTATATGGAACCAAAAAAGAGCCTGCATCGCCAAGACAATCCTAAGTCAAAAGAACAAAGCTGGAGGCATCACGCTACCTGACTTCAAACTATACTACAAGGCTACAGTAACCAAAACAGCATGGTACTGGTACCAAAACAGAGATCTAGACCAATGGAACAGAACAGAGTCCTCAGAAATAATACCACACATCTACAGCCATCTGATCTTTGACAAACCTGAGAAAAACAAGAAATGGGGAAAGCATTCCCTATTTAATAAATGGTGCTGGGAAAATTGGCTAGCCATAAGTAGAAAGCTGAAACTGGATCCTTTCCTTACTCCTTATACAAAAATTAATTCAAGATGGATTAGAGACTTAAATGTTAGACCTAATACCATAAAAACCCTAGAAGAAAACCTAGGGAATACCATTCAGGACATAGGCATGGGCAAGGACTTCATGTCTAAAACACCAAAAGCAATGGCAACAAAAGCCACAATTGACAAATGGGATCTAACTAAACTAAAGAGCTTCTGCACAGCAAAAGAAACTACCATCAGAGTGAACAGGCAACCTACAGAATGGGAGAACATTTTTGCAATCTACTCATCTGACAAAGGGATAATATCCAGAACCTACAAAGAACTCAAACAAATTTACAAGAAAAAAACAAACAACCTCATCAAAAAGTGGGCAAAGGATATGAACAGACATTTTTCAAAAGAAGACATTTATACAGCCAACAGACACATGAAAAAATGCTTATCAACCCTGGCCATCAGAGAAATGCAAATCAAAACCACAATGAGATACCATCTCATACCAGTTAGAATGGCAATCATTAAAAAGTCAGGAAACAACAGGTGCTGGAGAGGATGTGGAGAAATAGAAACACTTTTACACTGTTGGTAGGATTGTAAACTAGTTCAACCATTATGGAAAACAGTATGGCGATTCCTCAAGGATCTAGAACTAGAAGTACCATATGACCCAGCCATCCCATTACTGGGTATATACCCAAAGGATTATAAATCATGCTGCTATAAAGACACATGCACACGTATGTTTATTGCGGCACTATTCACCATAGCAAAGACTTGGAATCAACCCAAATGTCCATCAGTGACAGACTGGATTAAGAAAATGTGGCACATATACACCATGGAATACTATGCAGCCATAAAAAAGGATGAGTTTGTGTCATTTGTAGGGACATGGATGCAGCTGGAAACCATCATTCTCAGCAAACTATCGCAAGAACAGAAAACCAAACACCGCATGTTCTCACTCATAGGTGGGAACTGAACAATGAGATCACTTGGACTCCGGAAGGGGAACATCACACACCAGGGCCTATCATGGGGAGGGGGAAGGGGGAGGGATTGCATTGGGAGTTATACCTGATGTGACGAGTTGATGGGTGCTGACGAGTTGATGGGTGCAGCACACCAACATGGCACAAGTATACATATGTAACAAACCGTTACGCATATGTACCCTAGAACTTAAAGTATAATAATAATAAAAAAAATACAAACATTAGCCAGGTTTGGTGGCAGGCACCTATAATCCCAGCTACTCGGGAGGCTGAGGCAGGAGAATCAATTGAAGCTGGGAGGTGGAGGTTGAATTGAGCTGAGATTGCACCACTTCACTCCAGCCTGGGCAAAGGAGTGAAACTCTGTTTCCAAAAAAAAAAAAAAGCCAGGTGCTGTGGCTCACTCCTATAATCCCAGCACTTTGAAAGGGTGATGTGGGTGGATCACAAGGTCAGGAATTCGAGACCAGCCTGGCCAATATGGTGAAACCCCGCCTCTACTAAAAATACAAAAATTAGCCAGGTGTGGTGGTGGGCGCCTGTACTCCCAGCTGCTTGGGAGGCTGAGGCAGGAGAATCGCTTGAACCTGGGAGGCAGAGGTTGCAATGAGCAGAGATCGCACCACTGCACTCCAGCCTGGATGACAGAGCGAGACTCTGTCTCAAACAAACAAATAAAAACAACAACAACAAAAAGGGTTGGAACATGAACTTTTAAAATTCCTTCTAGTTCTATAATTTTCAGGAATCTAAACTCTTGTCTTGGAACCTTTTTTGAAAATGAACTGACCTTAAATGGGAGGGTTGATTTCGGGGTTCTGTATTCTGTCATTGGTTGATGTGTTTGTTTTTATGCCAGTGCCATGCTGTTTTGATAACTATAACTTTATATTTTAAGATAAGATAATATGATGCCTGTGACTTTTTCTGAGTGTGTGCAAGATTGCTTTGGCTATTCAGTGTCTTTTTGTTTCACAATGGGGAAAGGACAGTCTCTTCAATAAATGGTGTTGGGAAAACTGGATATCCATATTTAGAAGAATGAAATTGGACCTTTATCTCACACTATTAGCAAAAATCAGTTCAAATTGAATTGAAGACTTAAACATAAGACCTGAAACTGTAAAACTACTAGAAGAAAATGGGAAAAGTTCTACAACATTTGTCTGAAAAATATCATATATATTCAAAAGAATACTATTTAGCCCTAGAAAAGAAGGAAATCCTGTCACTTGTGACAACATGAATGAACCTGGAGGACATTATATTAAACAAAATAAGCCAGGCATGGAAAGACAATATTGCATGATCTCACTTATATGTGGAATAAAAAAAAATGAACTTACAAAAGTGAAAAAGAGAATGGTGGTTACTAGAAGCCAGGGATGGGAATGGGGATGGGGAATGCAGAGATGTTGATCAAAAGGTACAAAGTTTCAGTTGGGTGCAGTAGCTCATGCCTGTAATCCCAGCACTTTGGGAGGCCAAGGCAGGCAGATCACTTGAGGTCAGGAGTTTGAGACCAGCCTGGCCAACATGGCGAAACCCTGTCTTTACTAAAAATAAAAAAATTAGCCCAGGGTGGTGGCAAAACCCTGTCTTTACTAAAAATAAAAAAATTAGCCCAGGGTGGTGGCACGTGCCTGTAATCCCAGCTACTCAGGAGGCCGAGGTGGGAGAATTGCTTGAACCCAGGAGACGGAGGTTGTAGTGAGCCGAGATCGTGCCACTGCACTCCAGCCTGGGTGACAGAGCAAGACTCTGACTCAAAAAAAAAAAAAAAAAAAAGTACAAAGTTTCAGTTAGACAGGAGATGTAAGTTTTCAGGACCTATTGAACAGCATGGTGACCATAATTAATAATAATAGGCCAATTGAAATAGCTCATGCCTGTAATCCCAGCCCTTTGGGAGGCCAAGGCGGGCGGATCATGAGGTCAGGAAATCGAGACCATCCTGGCCAATACGATGAAACCCCGTCTCTACTAAAAAAAAAAAAAAATACAAAAAATTAGTTGGGCGTGGTTGCGGGCGCCTGTAGTCCCAGCTACTCTGGAGGCTGAGGCAGGAGAATGGCGTGAACCAGGGAAACAGAGCTTGCAGTGAGCCGAGATCATACCACTGCACTCCAACCTGGGTGACAGAGCAAGACTCTGTCTCAAACACACACACACACACACACACACACACACACACACACACACATATATATAAAATGTATTTCAAATTGTTAAAAGAGCTTATTTTAAGCATTCTTACTGCAAAAAAATGACAAGTATGTGAGGTAATGGATATGTTAGTTTGATATAATCATTCTTTTTTTTCTTTTTGAGACGCAGTTTTGCTCTTGTTGCCTAGGCTGGGGAGCAATGGCATGATCTCGGCTCACCGCAACCTCCGCTTCCCGGGTTCAAGCGATTCTCCTGCCTCAGCCTCCCTAGTAGCTGGGATTACGGGCATGTGCTGCCACGCCCAGCTAATTTTGTATTTTTAGTAGAGACGGGGTTTCTCCTTATTGGTCAGGCTGGTCTCGAACTCCCAACCTCAGGTGATCGGCCTCCCAAAGTGCTAGGATTATAGGCATGAGCCACCGCCCCCGGTCTGATATAATCATTCTACAGTGTATATGCATCTACGAAAACATCACATTGTGTCCCATAAATAGGTATAACTATTATTTATTAATTAAAAATAAAAGTTTAAATAAAACAGACTTGATGGAAATTTTTACTGAAAAATACTCATGGCTTGAGGTAGGATGTCCAAAAAATTGAAATCGATTGATTTTTTTTTTCTCTGGACTGATTTCCATACACTCAGAAGGAAGAGAGTAAGATTAACAGGGCAATGTCAGGAGCTGTCTGATTAATGATTCCCTCTACCTTCACTGCTGCACAGGGCAGCATTCTGCCTTGGGTCAGGGGAATGTGGAGAGCAGGGAACTGGCAACCCTTGTGAAGAAGTAAGTTATCATAGACAGATGGTTCTGCTGCTGGCTGAGAACAACAAATGTAAACATTATAATGGATCTGAATCGTCAGCTTGTCATAATGGATCTGGTCATTAGCTCACTTCTTGGTTTTGAGTCTCAAAGCTCCTCTGGGACTGGGTGTGGTGGCTCATGCCTGTAATCCCAGCACTTTGGAAGGCTGAGGCGGAAGGATTGCTTAAGCCCAGGAGTTTGCGACAAGTCTGGGCAACATAGCAAGACCCTGTTTCTATAAAAAATAATAAAAAAAATTTACTGGGCGTAGTGGCACACACCTGTGTTCCCAGATACTTGGGAGACTAAGGTGGGAGGATTGCTTGAGCCCAGAAGGTCAAGGTGAACCCAGATTGCACCACTGCACTCCAGCCTGGGTGACAGAGTGAGAGACCCTGTCTCAAAACAAAAACACAAACAACATACAAAAAAGCCAACTCCTCTGGGTTTCAATTTCTTCACCGGGGCTATGAGGATGCGGAATGAGACTGTGAACCCAATTTTGGCAAATAGTGAAAAGCAAGGCATAGTTGTGTTCAAGCCTTTTTTTTTTTTGAGAGGGAGTCTTGCTCTGTCACCCAGGCTGGAGTGCAGTGGTGCGATCTCGGCTCACTGCAACCTGTGCCTCCCGAGTTCAAGCAATTCTCCTGCCTTGTCCTCCCAAGTAGCTGGGATTACAGGCATGCGCCGCCATGCCCGGCTAATTTTTGTATTTTTAGTAGAGATGGGGTTTCACCATGTTGGGCAAGCTGGTCTCGAACTCTTGACCTTGTGATCTGCCCGCCTCAGTCTCCCAAAGTGCTGGGATTACAAGCGTGAGCCACCGTGCTCGGCTCAATAGTCTTTACGTTAAATACTTAGCTTTAAAACTGCTGTACCCAAGCTCTTTCAGAGCTTAACTCTCATCATTTAACCATCGCTGTTATGAAACTTAAAAAAGAAGCAGTAAATCCTGCCACCCCATGCCATTTATAAATTCATCCCATGCAGTTTATAAATTCTTCAGTTTTAAACATTATAGTCACAGGAACACAGTGATGGTTGAACTTCAAAAAGCTGACCACAATCCTCTTCCAGATGCCAGAGCTACAGATGCTGGCCTTCTCCCCGCGTTCCTTGACTTCAGAAAGTATAGAAGCTCAAGTTCCCACACAGGTTCCTTGGGAAATTAATGGCAGTGCACAATGGCAGCCCCGGGCTGAAGGAGCTCAGGTGGCTGCTCTGGTCTGTGTGTCGTGTCATGGGATGCTGTAGTTTTCTGAGGTCACTGAGGTCTGATGTTAAAGTGTTCAGATTTAGAAGCCTGATTTGGTTAGGTCTCTCTGGGGGAAATCAGGCTGTGGGAAATCAATTCACACTGTTCAAGTACCTGAGAGAATGACTTAAAAACCAAACAAATAATTGGTTACTTTACAGAGGGAGATCTTGCTCCCATGACAGAAATGATGTGTCTACTACCTAGGGCACTCACTTATTAATACTACCAAGGTCCCTGGAAATCAAATTAGGAATCAAATGTGTATTTCTGAGTTTTGAATTACAGCAAGGGGAATTTCATGAAGCACACTTAATTTAGGTCACAATGAATTACACCTGGTAAATCACACAGTATCTTTATCTAAGGGAATACTTCAATTTTCCCTTCAGATATAGTTATCTTTTTCCGTTGAGCAGTAATGAAGACACATCAACAAAGTTTTATTCTAATTATTTTCTTCCTGAATTTCTATCTTTTTAGATTGCCTTTGTCATTTCCATTGGCTCTTTTTCAACATTTTCCTAACTTTTTAGAGTTCCCTAATTATTCTTTCATGATTTATTTTTCATACTGGTTTCTTATTTGTTTTGGAGAATATTCTATGATTTACTCTCTAAGAAGTGTTATTTCTTTTTTTTTTTTTGAGACGGAGTCTTGCTCTGTAGCCCGGGCTGGAGTACAGTGGCCGGATCTCAGCTCACTGCAAGCTCCGCCTCCCGGGTTTATGCCATTCTCCTGCCTCAGCCTCCGGAGTAGCTGGGACTACAGGCGCCCGCCACCTCGCCCGGCTAGTTTTTTGTATTTTTAGTAGAGACGGGGTTTCACGGTGTTAGCCAGGATGGTCTCGATCTCCTGACCTCGTGATCCACCCGTCTCGGCCTCCCAAAGTGCTGGGATTACAGGCTTGAGCCACCGCGCCCGGCGAAGTGTTATTTCTTTTGCAAAATTTTCTATTGATAGGGAATGACAGTCCACCCATAGTATGATTCTTGTTTTACTCAACCAGAGAGAATAGTATTTTCTAACTTTATCCTTAGATTTTAGAACCATCTTAGTGGGAGGAATGAGAGGAAGGAATGCAGTTTTATTTGTAATACTAAGTATCTTTATTGGGTGTGATTTCATACCAGTTACCTCTTTTTGTTTTCTTCTTTTTGTTTCTCTAACTTTTTCCTCCTCATTAAGTTATAAATATTAATAGAAAAACTTCCCTTTACCTCTGATCTGTTATGAACTTTCTCCCTGTGTCACTGCCATTATCATAAACCTCCAAGCATAAAGCTTAGTATTTGCTAGGTAACCGCCCTTCTGTACACTCTCTGGTTCATTAATATCCCACATGTGGCTCTGAGACGCTTTACTTAAATGCTTTCAAAAATCAAAGAGAGAGAGAGAGAGAGATACGGAGGGAGAGAAAGAGACATGGAGGGAGAGAGAGAGACATGGCACAAGGAGAAGGAAACATGGCACCTATGAAACCTCAGGGGACCAGAGTGATAAAAAGTCATAGAATAATAACGGTATTTTGCACCTGTGTAGTGTTCTTATAATCCTTAGAGGTTAAATGACAGAGGAGTCTCACAGCTGTATAATGCTGGAGCGAGGACTCCAACCAGATCGTATTGTTTCTGGTCCAGCACTCTTTCTACATTTCACTGAAAATTCCTTCCCACAAGGAACCAAATCAAAATAATGTAGTAAATCACGTGAACTGAATAACAATTTTAAGAGTTTTATCATTCATTCTGTCAAGGATTCTAAACTGGTGTTACTACCCTATTTCAAAATTGAGTGTAGTGTAGTGAAGAGCAAGTTCTAAAATCAAACTAGAGTGAAATTTTGTTAACATGAATTCATGAAGTTGCCCGACTTCTTTCATTGTCTGACAATCTATCAGACTGAATATTTCTTAAAAAAGCCTGAGGGAGGCCGGGCACGGTGCCTCACACCTGTAATCCCAGCATTTTCGGAGGCCAAGACGGGCGGATCACCTGAGGTCGGGAATTCAAGACCAGCCTGACCAACATGAAGAAACCCCATCTCTACTAAAAATACAAAATTAGCTGGGCGTGGCGGCAAATGCCTGTAATCCCAGCTACTCGGGAGGCTGAGGCAGGAGAATTGCTTGAACATGGGAGGCCGAGACTGTGGTGAGCTGAGATTGCACCATTGCACTCCAGACTGGGCAAAAAGAGCAAAACTCCAACTCAAAAAAAAAAAAAAGAAAAAAAAGCCTGAAGGTTTAGTTGTGTTTTTGTTTCACAGATACTTAGTCTTTGGAGATATTGATGAAATGTATTTTTGAATTCTCATCTGATATCAAATATTAAAGACCATCTAAATGCTGGCCATGGTGGCTCACGCCTGTAATCCTAGCACTTTGGGAGGCCAAGGCTGGTGGATCACCTGAGGTCAGGAGTTTGAGACCAGTGTGACCAACATGGTGAAACCTCATCTCTACTAAAAATACAAAAATTAGGTGGGCATAGTGTCATGCGCCTGTAATCCCAGCTACTCGGGAGGCTGAGGCAGGAGAATAGCTTGAACCTAGAAGGCAGAGGTTGCAGTGAGCTGAGATCGCGCCATTGCCCTCCAACCTGGGCAACAAGAGCAAAACTCCATCTCAAAAATAAAATAAAATAAAATAAAATAAAATAAAATACAATAAAATAAATAATAAAGACCATCTAGTACAAGAATGTTTGAAAAATATATGAGATGGCCGGGCGCGGTGGCTCAAGCCTGTAATCCCAGCACTTTGGGAGTCCAAGGTGGGTGGATCACGAGGTCAGGAGATCGAGACCATCCTGGCTAACACGGTGAAACCCTGTCTCTACTAAAAAATACAAAAAACTAGCCGGGCGAGGTGGCGGGCGCCTGTAGTCCCAGCTACTCGGGAGGCTGAGGCAGGAGAATGGTGTAAACCTGGGAGGTGGAGGTTGCAGTGAGCTGAGATCTGGCCACTGCACTCCAGCTTGGGCAACAGAGTGAGACTCTGTCTAAAAAAAAATATATATATATATATATATATATATATATATATATATATGAAATTTTAGGGGATGACAAACTAAATATGTGTATAATTTTGATCAACCAAGGAGATTAGACACCTTTTCCAGTGAGGCAAAGGGCACAGGCTTAACACCATTTCAGCAAATGAATTTTACTTAATTCTGGTCCCAAACTATATCCCTAACCCATCTTTCAAATGGCCGTGAAGAAAACTTTAAAAATTTTTATTGTTTTCTGAAAATGGACTCAAAGCACACTTTTTTATTTATAAAAAGCGTTTCAAATATTTAGAAAGCTAATACAATTGATTTTTTTAAATGAATTTCGCAATAAGACATAAAAAATGGAAAACAATCTAAAGATGAATAACATTGGAACATATATATACATATACACCATGAGAAAAGTTTGCGTTATTAAATTGTGAGACATGAGAGAGAACTTCTATTAAAATGTAAAACCCTTACTAGCAATGAGTTAGAATTATCTGTTTAAAATATTTGCCAACAAAGAAACCAGATTATAGCTTTACTCATGTCCATTTTTCAAATTTTGGGCAGAGAACTTGTCTTATAGGTGGTAGAGGGACCTGGCGAGGACCAAAAGAACAGAGCAAAGGTGGCACCACCACAGAACTCCAAGATGCTCTTCCTAGTCTGGTTGGTATTAAAACCAGGCAGTGAATGGTCCTTTAATGGAGAATAGCATTGGAGGAAAATGCAGCCAATTAAAGGCCTGAGGGAAATAGTGTTATCCTACTATTAGCCACTATTTTTTTTTTTGAGATGGAGTCTTGCTCTGTTGCCCAGGCTGGAATGCAGTGGTGCCATCTTGGCTCACTGCAATCTCTGTCTCTCAGGTTCAAGTGATTCTCCTGCCTCAGCCTCCCAAGTAGGTGAGATTACAGGCATACACCACCACCCCCAGCTAATTTTTGTATTTTTAGTACAGATGGGGTTTCACCATGTTGGCTAGGCTGGTCTTGAACTCCTGACTTCAGGCAATCCGCCCATCTCGGCCTCCCAAAGTGCTGGGATTACAGTTGTGAGCCACCGCGCCCAGCCTATTAGCCAATATTTATAAAAAGGCTAAATGGTAGTTACATAGTCATGTAAGCAGAACAGTAAAGAAAATTTTTGTGACAGCAGAAAAAGAACTGTACTGAATAACTAAACAAGTAAGGATATAGAGAGATGAAGTGACTCAGAGTAGAGAAACCCCTTACACAATGTTTGGACTTAACATTTATCTCTGAAAAATGGGATTAGAACAGTGGCAGGTGCTATTTTGAGAAGACGAGAGTACTCTCACCTGGAGGTGTCAGCATCCATCAAAAATTCTTCTTGCAATCAGAGAGAAAGGATACAAATCTATTCCTAGAGAAACTTGAATATCACATAGAGTCAGCAGCAATGATTGTGAAGAGCTTGTGGCAAAAGACCCAACTGATTACTTTTGGCTGGATCAAAGTAAAGGGTCAAACTATGGAAACTTAATTTATTCTTTGCCTGTTTATTCGTATATGTTTGCTTCCAGCTTCATTATGAACTGGGGAAAGAGCTATGGCTCTTACTGAAGGTAACTGCTAAGGTTGGTCTCTCCTGTGTTCTTCTACTTCTTTTATTTCTCTCAGAGTCAGTTTTTATGTGTGAGACCTTTAGCTTGGGGAATATTGTAATAGCACTCCTGTGATAGGCAAGACCAATATCCAAGTTTGTTTCCTAGGAGACTCCCTGGGGTTTCCAGCTTTTTCCAATTTTGTAACAGCAGGTGGAACAAAGTCTGTGGGGCTTAACAGGTCTCGCTGAAATCTTCAGATCTGTGGTTTTCTTTCTGTTCCAAAATAAATTTGGAAAAAAAGGGAAGAAAAAGCTAACATGGTTGTTACTTGGCAAGAGATGTTTTCTTATTGGTGCATTCACATTTTATGAAATTCACATTTTGAATTACTAAGGTGCTAACATAGATCTTCATAGACTGAAGGAACATAGAATTTCTGGGTTGGAGGGACATTAAAGGTCATCCGATCCAACTATCATCTGTATTTTTTTTTTTTTTTTTTTTTTGAGACCGAGTCTTGCTTTGTTACCTAGGCTGGAGTGCAGTGGCACGATCTCGGCTCGCTGCAACCTCCGCCTCCCGGGTTCAAGCGATTCTCCTGCCTCAGCCTCCTGAGTAGCTGGGACTATAGGCACGCACCACCACACCTGGCTACTTTTTTGTATTTTTAGTAGAGACAGGGTTTCACCGTGTTAGCCAGGATGGTCTCAATCTCTTTTTTTTTTTTTTTTTTTTTTGAGACGGAGTCTCGCTTTGTCGCCCAGGCTGGAGTGCAGTGGCGGGATCTCAGCTCACTGCAAGCTCCGCCTCCCGGGTTTACGCCATTCTCCTGCCTCAGCCTCCCGAGTAGCTGGGACTACAGGCGCCCACCACCTCGCCCGGCTAGTTTTTTGTATTTTTAGTAGAGACGGGGTTTCACCATATTAGCCAGAATGGTCTCGATCTCCTGACCTCGTGATCCGCCCGTCTCGGCCTCCCAAAGTGCTGGGATTACAGGCTTGAGCCACCGCGCCCGGCCCTGGTCTCAATCTCTTGACCTTGTGATCCTCCTGCCTCGGCCTCCGAAAGTGCTGAGTTTACAGGCGTGAGCCACCATGCCGGGCCTATTATCTGTAATGTTTTAAGTCAAGCTCCATGAACAGTGATTTTTCTTTTTTAATTTTACAATGTATGTATGTATACATGTATTTATTTATTTTTTGAGACAGAGTCTCACTCTGTCGCCCAGGCTGGAGTGCAATGGTGTGTTCTCGGCTCACTGCAACCTCTGCCTCCCAGGTTCAAGCGATTCTCCTGCCTTTGGCTCCGGAGTAGCTGGGATTACAGGCACCCACCACTATGCCTGGCTAATTTTTGTATTTTTAGTAGAGACGGGGTTTCTCCATGTTGGCCAGGCTGGTCTCAAACTGCTGACCTCGTGATCTGCCTGCCTCCATCCACCTCCCAAAGTGCTGGGATTACAGGCGTGAGCCACTGTGCCTGGCCTATTTATTTATTTTTTGAGACAGGGTCTTGCTGTGTTGCTCGGGCTGGAGTGCAGTGACGTAATCACGGTTCACTTCACTGCAGCCTCATCCTCCTAGGCTCAAGCGATTCTTCCACCTCAGCCTCCCAAGTGTCTGGGCTGCGACTACAGGCACATACCACCACACCTGACTAATTTTTAAATTTTTTGTAGAGACGAGGTCTCACTAGCTTGTTCAGGCTGGTCTTGAACTCCTGGGCTCAAGTGATCCTCCCGCCTCTACCTCCCAAAATGCTGGGACTACAGGTGCAATGCACTGCACCTGGCCTGTTATTTTTCTTAGTATTTCTTGGTTCTGTTTCTTTGAATACTTTGAGTTTGATCTAACTTATTTTCTTCTAGACTTATATTTGGTGTTGTCTGAACCCTTTTCCCAAACTTTCTTCAAATGTCCAGAGATGGTCTATGTTGTAAGAGAACACCTTGAATGTGGTTCAGTTTTATTATTTTTATCACCAAACTTTTGTGGAGGTCTCTATAGCTTCTAAGTCACAATTGTGTTAAAGTGTCTAGGGCAGAGGTAAGCACACTTTCTCTCTAAAGGGGCAGATAACAAATGTTTTTGGCCTTGAAGACCATACAGTGTCTGTTGCAGCTACTCAACTCTGCCATTGTATGCGAAAGCAGCCATAAAATACACGTAGAAATGTGCATTAAAAAAAATTTTTTTTTGAGATGGAGTCTTACTCTGTTGCCCAGGCTGGAGTGCAGCAGCAGGATCTCGGCTCACTGCAACCTCTGCCTCCCGCTTTCAAGTGGTTATCCTGCCTCAGCCTCCCGAGTAGCTGGGATCACAGGCACCCACCACCATGCCCAGCTAATTTTTGTACTTTTAGTAGCAGCAGGGCTTCACCATGTTGGCCAGGCTGGTCTCGAACTCCTGACCCCAGGTGATCTGCCCATCTCAGCCTCATAAAGTGATGGGATTACAGGCATAAGCCACCTAGCCTAGCCCTGTCATGGTTTTATTTATTTACTGGTTTATATACTTATAGACACTATAATTTGAATGTCATACTTTTCATGTATCATGAAATATTATTTTCATTTTGCTTTTTTCAACTACTTAAGAAATGTAAGTTTTTTTTTTTTCTTTTTCTTTTTCTTTCTTTTTTTTTTTTTTTGAGACGGACTCTCGCTCTGTCGCCCAGGCTGGAGTGCAGTGGAGCGATCTCGACTCACTGCAAGCTCTGCCTCCCGGGTTTGCGCCATTCTCCTGCCTCAGCCTCCCGAGTAGCTGGAACTACAGGCGCCCGCCACCACGCCCGGCTAATTTTTTGTAGTTTTAGTAGAGATGGGGTTTCACCGTGTTAGCTAGGATGGTCTCCATCTCCTGATCTCGTGATCCGCCCGCCTCAGCTTCCCAAAGTGCTGGGATTACAGGCGTGAGCCATTGTGCCTGGCCGGTTTTTGTTTTTTATGTATCTCTTTGGTTTGGTTGGTCACCTGCCATAGAATGGCCCACTCTGCCTCTTGTAGGGGATTGTGGCCATTTTCATCAAATAATTTTTCTCATCCCACAGTCATCCATACTTGGCAATCTCAGCTTATGATCCTTGTTCTCAAATTTCTGACACATCTTTTTAAAGATTCTTTATTTATACTACTACTAATAATATGGATGATGATGTTTATTATGATTTATTGGGTACCTCCCATGTTTAAGAGCTTTACAAGTGTTAATTTATTCAATTCTTATTGAGGTAGATATGAATATCCTTATTTTACAGAAGAGGCAACTAAGTTCAGAGAGTTTAATTAGAATTTGGCTCAAGGCCATATTTCCAGTAGGTGGAAAAGTCAGGATTCAAATCTAGTGTATTTCTTAAATACCTATGCTCTTTCTACTCCACTGTATCATGATGTCTCACTAAAGGACATACCAGGATTTAATCAGAGTACACTTTGTGTAAAGGCATGTGCGTTTACCAGATAAAACACTGGGTCCCTCCAGTAAAGCCTTTCTCTACCACCCATTAGCAACATGACAGTCAAATATCATTTTTTTCCCCCGGTCCCACAGTCTTGCCTTGTCTTTTATTTTTATTTGCTTATTTATTTTTGAGACAGAGTCTCACCTGTTGCCCAGGCTGGAGTGCAGTGGTGTGATCTCAGTTCAATGCAATCTCCGCCTCCCAGTTTCAAGTGATTCTCCTGACTCAGCCTCTCAAGTAGCTGGGATTACAGGTGCGCACCACTATGCCCAGCTAATTTTGTATTTCAAGTAGAAACAGAGTTTCAGGTGGCCGGGCGTGGTGGCTCAAGCCTGTAATCCCAGCACTTTGGGAGGCCGAGACGGGCGGATCACGAGGTCAGGAGATGGAGACCATCCTGGCTAACATGGTGAAACCCCGTCTCTACTAAAAAAATACAAAAAACTAGCCGGGCAAGGTGGCGGGTGCCTGTAGTCCCAGCTACTCGGGAGGCTGAGGCAGGAGAATGGCGTAAACCCGGGAGGCGGAGCTTGCAGTGAGCTGAGATCCGGCCACTGCACTCCAGCCTGGGCCACAGAGCAAGACTCCGTCTCAAAAAAAAAAAAAAAACAAAAAAAAAACAGTTTCAGTATGTTGGCCAGGCCGGTCTCGAACTCCTGACCTCAGGTAGTCTGCACGCTTTGGCCTGCCAAAGTGCTGGGATTATAGATGTGAGCCACAGCGCCCAGTCTGTCTTCTCTTTTAAGGCAAGAAACAGAATGCAAGTAATCAGAAAGCAGTAGAAGATACCAGTTAACACAAGACATTAATTTCTTAATTCCAAAAGCACTTGCAAAGAAAAACTTTTAAGGGGGAGGGGTGGAGGAGGATTGAAGCACATCATAATAACTAATCCTATGACTGTGCCAAGTCTCATGAGGCTATTTTTTGAATTTATCCTTTATTTGGTCATTCTTTTTCTCTCAAATAATAAGCACTATTTTTCTTTGACTTTTTCCCCTCAAAGGATAAAACATATGAAGTATAAAATATAAACAAGCTCTCGTACAGTTATAAGTCATAGAACTATCAGGCTGGGCGTGGTGGCTCACGCCTGTAATCCCAGCACTTTGGGAGGCTGAGGCAGGTGGATCATGAGGTCAGGAGTTCAAGACCAGCCTGTTGAAGATGGTGAAACCCCGTCTCTACTAGAAATACGAAAATAAAATAATAATAATAATAATAAATTAGCCGGGCACGGTGGCAGGCACCTGTAATCCCAGCTACTCAGGAGGCTGACGCAGGAGAATCGCTTGAACCTGGGTGGCAGAGGTTGCAGTGAGCTGAGATCGTGCCACTGCACCCCAGCCTGGGCGACAGAGTGAAACTGTCTCAAAAAAAAAAAAAAAAAAAAAAAACAACCCAAACAAAAAACAAAAAACAAAAAACCAAAAAACAAAAAGAAGTTATAGAACTGTTTACACATTGATAAACTGCATAAATCTTGGATAATCCATGAATATACAAAATATCAGAGCACAGAAGGAAGTAAACCCACTTTATTTTTGTCACATGTAAGATTCAAATATTCAATCTGAAGAAAAGCAATCATTTTTACTGTGTTCTAGGTTGCATATTGATACACTTATTAAAATATTCCTGCATAATCACATTTGGAATTACTATTTCAAGTCAGATATAAAACTTCAAAATCTGCCATCCAGACAAAACGGGTAATCAGAAAGATTATCTCTGCCCCACCTCCGTAACCCCAATAAGTATAAACTCAATTTTATGACATGACTGCAAACCCTAGATTGTGATGACAAATGCTAGGTCCGATTTCTTCATAATCCTTTTCGGGGTAGCATACTTGATAGAACTCAAGCACAGAAGCCAGCATTGATCCTCCAAACCAAGTTGCGTATTGCTCTCTGTGGTGTGTAATGACTTGTACATCAATAGCTTCTGGCTTCAATCTACTGCTACTTAATTCCTCACTTAAGGTCAGCCTGACATCTACAGTTCTTTTCATATCTCATTGCAAGTGATGTCCAAAGTCCCTGAACAGAGTTGAACCTCCCTAGACAAGAATATTCTTGTTGAGAGGATGTCTGACATCAATAGGACAATCCTGAATTACTTCATCTGCAACATCTGAGATGGGATGTATAAAGTCTGGATTAGCAAACTCTGGATGAGAAAAGATTTCAGGTCCCAATAACCTCTCATGTCCAATATCAATGGAAAATTATTTATTTGATATGGCATTGATTCTTATATACTGTTTAAATCCACTGTGACCCATCTGCACCTTACTTTTTAATTTATTTTTAAATTATTTTTTAAATCTGAGCTAGCATAACTATAGGTTATATATATAACCTATATAACTATAGGTTCTATAGGTTATATATATATAGGTTATATAGGTTATATATATATATATATAACCTTTACTGCCTTAGCAGTTTCCAGGGATTGCTCTGGAGGGATTCCTACTTCTTGGTCTCTCAGTAGTTGCTGAATAAAATATGTTATAGCTCATCCTGCAATTGGAATGTATTTAATACAGCTGCCAATCACATGCCCTTCAGGCGCAGAAATGCCATGAGTGACACTGTTTCTACTTGTTTACATCTATTTTCCTATTTGTCTTGTGGTGCAGGATGTAGCTACGCAAGAACAACCTGCACAGCAATGTACAAACCTGAACATTGAAGGACTCAAACACTATTTCAGGAGTATATTCCCTGCTTTCTGGAGTATTCAGTGGAGGTCCAGTCAAAAGAAACAATAGTCTTCAGGTCCTGCCCTTAAATATTTAAAGATCACTTGCTCTATCAAGCTTTCCATCGAGTTCCAATCTTCAACTAGACCATGATGGATGGGCTTTTTGTTCTATATGTAGGTTTTCCAATGCTTCATCACCAGTAAAGATGTCTAAGTCATCAGCATGTTTCATCATCCTCCTTTTGAACTTGACCACCCACTTTTGCTGAGTTATTGATGGCAGTACAGGAAGGGATGGTAAACGGAGATTCTTTACTTTGGACATATCCTGGTTTTGTATACCCAGTGCCACAGTCTGCTACATAGGCTATCAGCTGTCAGGCCACCTTTCCTCCTGTTACTCTGCTGCTGCTGCTGCAGCCACTGCCACTTGCTCCATGCTGGTAGGGGCCGGAAATTGGCAGTGGGAGATGGGGCTTCCGACCATCCACAACGGAGCTGCCTTCTCTGTGGGAGTGGGTGGGATGGGGATCTGGGAAGGCAAAGCAATAGCAAGAAAGCAGCAGGCTCGGTCAGCACTATCCACCACCTAGCACTATCCACAACCCAGGCAAGCAGGCCATACCTCCCCTGTCCCGCTGTGGCCTCCTCATCCTCTCCCTTCCCTCCTCCTCACTCCTGCTCCCACCCTACAACTTGGACCCCTCATGCTGCTTTTCCCCAGATAGCCAAGATGCCCAGGCGCCCTAAATACTTTTGAAATGGTTAGAGTGTGCATCAGTCATTTTTACCTAGTGTGACTCAGTTTAATCAGTTCCTTAGAAATGCTACTTGAGATCGGCCAGTAAGATGGAAGTCTTTTTAGTATGGATGAAAGGAAGAAGGGAAGGAAAAGAAAATAACTGGGGAAGGGAGGGGGTTTCACTTGAAGTAGGTTTCAGAAAGGAAATTGTAAATTTTATGGGACCAGGTTTGTATGTGGCAACCAGAATGTGTGTGAGGAGGTATTTTATGAAGTGGGATACGAATAGGTGCAGGTTTATATATCTTTTTAAAAGTTGTTCACACCTTGGTCTACTTTCATGTTGAAGCTAGCTGAGACCCTGCTGGCAGCTCTGTTTCACAAAAGGCATGCCGTATTCTACAAAAATATGTTTATTGGTGAAATTTGTAATGATACATATACCCCTAAGAGAGTAGTTAGGTCTTATGGATTAAACTTACATATGAACCCAAGATCTCACAGCCTTAACAGCATCTCATTTCCACTGACAAGAATAATAAGGTTTTCCAGCTTAGGTGCTATACAAAACACATGTCCCTTAACTCTGGTTTCTATCTAACGTTATTTTACTTATGTCACAATTGGCAATTTAAACAAAAGTAGCTGCTCCAACCTTAATAAATTATTGTAGGTCTATGAGTTGAGACTTCTGGTTCCTAAATGGTGACATAGAAGCAAGCTGGGGCCGGGCATGGTGGCTTACGCCTGTAATCCCAGCACTTTGGGAGGCCGAGGCTGGTGGATCACAAGATCAGGAGTTTGAGACCAGCCTGGCCAACATGGTAAAACCCCATCTCTACTAAAATACAAAAATTTACTGGGTGTGGTGGTGGGTGCCTGTAATCCCAGCTACTCAGGAGGCTGAGGCAAGAGAATCGTGTGAACCTGGAAGGCGGAGGTGGCAGTGAACCAGTGAGCCAAGATCACGCCATTGCACTCCGGCCTAGGTGACAGGGCAAGACTGAGTCTCAAACAAACAAACAAATAAACAAAAAAAAAAAAAAAAAAAGGAAAAAAAAGAAAGAAGTAAGCTGCCTTCATTCCTTCCTGTAAAAAACCAAAACTCAAACATGAGATGAGACTGTTCCCAGGGTCACAGAGAAATGAAAAAATTTTGAGCTGATGGTAAAAGAATTGGACTTACATATCTGCAATGCCCCTCCCCATAATCTGCCCAGCACCAAGTACACAAAAATTTTCCCTTGGCTCAAAATATTTACAATGAAAAAGGTGAAATTGAGGTGGACAACCTGCTTGCCCGCCATCTTGGGTTCCCTGGCGGGAGACCTGGTCCATAAGAAACATCAGGAGTGCCTGAAAGGATAAATATTCCTGAGGACAGCCAGAGACAAAGACAGGAGGTGGGACTACCATCCCCATCCCTGGAAACTGTGCTTTGTAACTGGGCCAAATCAGAGTGGCTGTTCGGCAGCACTGTGCTGAGGTTTGTTCCACACCCCCTGGGTATGTGCCCTTAACCAGACTTCCCACATTACTGAGATATCTCACTTTTTCAATTCAGAATAAGCGGCATTCTGATTGTTCACTAGAACTGAGGCAAACCTGGACTTAAGATGTGATTTAGTACTGAAAAGGACACAGTGGCCTAGTGGGAAAAAAAAGCAAGAAAATCAACAGGTAAATTATAAACAACCTCTAAACAAACATATCCAATGAAACCAAAACAAGCCAGACAGAGAAGATTAGAACAAATAACTAATCCTTCAATGCAAAAACGTAGATGTACATCCACAAGAAACTACAGCAATCAGGGAACATGACTCCTTAAACTCACAAAACAAGGAACCAGTGACTAACCCTAATAAGGTGGCAATATGTGAACTCTGTGGCTAAGAATTCAAAATAACAGCTTTAAGGAAACTCAGTGAGGTCCAATACAGAAAAGGACCTCAGAAACTTACCAGAGAAATTTAACAAAGAGATTAAAATAATGAAAAAAACCAAATATTAAAACTGAGAGTTTTTTTTAAAGTGAAAAATTCATTAGAGACTCTCAGCAGCAGGATGGATCAATCAGAGGAAAGAATCAGTGACCTTTAGGACAGGTTATTTGCAAAAACATAGAGGAGAAAAAGGAGCAAAATGAAAAGGAATAAAGATCACGCACAATATATAGAAAGTTAGTTCAAAAGACCAAATCTTAGAATTATTGTTGTTCAAGAGGGAGTTGAGCAAGGGCAAAGGGTAGAAAGCTTGTTCAAAGAACTAATAACAGAAAACATTCCAAAACTTGAGAAAGAGATAAATATTCAGGTATGGCAAGTTCAGAGAACACCATGTTACATACGGTGAGTTCTAAATTTCTCTTCAAAGAATCAGTATGTCAGTATGTTCAGTTCTTCATTCTCCATTTTAAAGTTTAACTTCCACATTCTCCTTGTCTCCTTGCCTCTAGTTTCAGTAAACAACCTTTTCCACCAGTTCTAATCAGTGGTTCACATTATTCCCCCGGTCACCTGCTCTGTCCTGAGTCACCCCTGGTCACCTGCTCTGACCTGAGTCACCCCTGATCACCTGCTTGATCTGAGTCACCTTTAGTCACCTGTTCCTAACCCTCCTTCCCACCAAACTACTCACCCTGCCACCCTGGCTTGTACCCCTGCTCTTTAAAACAGTCAATCAGAATTAGCTTAGACTGTGTGGTCCAACCCTATCCAATAGGGAAACGACACAGCAGTAGGGGCTACCTGCGTCAGGGATAAGAACCCCTTCCCCTCCCTTGTTAAAGTGTGCTCTCACCATTGCTCCATCCATGAGATGCCCCCTTCTATAGAAGTAAAATTGCCTTGCTGAGAAAATTTATGTTGGAGTGCTATTTCTTTTGTGGCACTGAAAATTTATTTCCAACAACCAAACAGATTTGAATTAAATAAGATTACCCCAAGGCATATAATAATCAAACTCTCAAAGGTCAAGGACAAAAAGAGGATCCTAAAAGCATCAAGAGAAAAGACGCAAGTAACATATAAAAGAGCTCTAATTTATCTGGTGACAAAGTTCTCCACAGAAACCATATAGGCCAGGAGGGAAAAGGACAACGTTTTCTTTTTTTTTTTTTTCGAGACGGAGTCTCGCTCTGTTGCCCAGGCTGAAGTGCAGTGGCCAGATCTCAGCTCACTGCAAGCTCTGCCTCCTGGGTTCACGCCATTCTCCTGCCTCAGCCTCCCGAGTAGCTGGGACTACAGACGCCTGCCACCTCGCCTGGCTAGTTTTTTGTATTTTTTAGTAGAGACGGGGTTTCACCGTGTTAGCCAGGATGGTCTCGATCTCCTGACCTTGTGATCCGCCCATCTCGGCCTCCCAAAGTGCTGGGATTACAGGCTTGAGCCACCGCGCCCGGCCAGGACAACATTTTCAACATGCTGAAAGAAAAAAAAAAAAACCCTGCCATCTGAGAATACTGTATCCCGCAAAGCTGTCCTTCAAATATGAAGGTGAGATAAAGCTTTCCCCAGACAACAAAAGATGAGAGAATTAATCACCATGAGACCCACAAGAAATGCCAAAGGAAATTCTTCAATTTGAAAGAAAAAAAGAAGCACTAATGTGCAAAAAGAAAACATCTGAAGCCAGGTGTGGTGGCTCACACCTGTAATCCCAGCACTTTGGGAGGCCAAGGTGGGCAGATTGCCTGAGGTCAGGAGTTTGAAACCAGCCTGACCAACATGGAGAAGCCCTGTCTCTACTAAAAAAAATACAAAATTAGCTGGACATAATGGTGCATCCCTGTAATCCCAGCTACTCAGGAGGCTGAGGCAGGAGAATCACTTGACCCCAGGAGGTGGAGGTTACGGTAAGCTGAGATTGTGCCATTGCACATTGCACTCCAGCATGGGCAACAAGAGCAAAACTCTGTCTCCAAAAAAAAAAAAAAAAAAAAAAAAAAGAAAACATTTGAAAGTATCAAGCCCATTAGTAAAACAAAGTACATGGACACATCTAGAATACTCTAATACTGTAATTGTAGTGTGTAATATACACGGTGGCTCATGCCTGTAATCCCAGCACTGTGGGAGGTCGCAGTGGGTAAATCGCCTGAGATCAAGAGTTCGAGATCAGCCTGGCCAACGTGGTAAAACCCCATCTCTACTAAAAATACAAAAATTAGCCAGGCGTGGTGGCATGCACCTGTAGTCCCAGCTACTTGGGAGGCTGAGGCAGGAGAATCGCTTGAACCTTAGAGGCAAAGGTTGCAGTGAGGTGAGATTGCACCAGTGCGCTCCAGCCTGGGCGACAGAATCAGACTCCATCTCAAAAAGCAAACAAACAAAACAAAAAAAAATAATAACTGCAGCAACCTGTTAAGAAGTAGGCAATATAAACTGTTTTTTTTTTCTTTTGAGATGGAGTCTTGCTCTGTCACCCGGCTGGAGTGCAGTGGCACCATCTTGGCTCACAGCATTCTCCATCTCCTGGGTTCAAGTGATTCTCCTGCCTCAGACTCCCGAGTAGCTGGGAATACAGACATGCGCTGCCATGCCCAACTAATTTTTGTATTTTTAGTAGAGATGGGGTTTTACCACATGTTGGCCAGGCTGGTATGGAACTCCTGACCTCAAGTGGTCCACCCACCTTGGCCTCCCAAAGTGTTGGTATTGCAGGCGTGAGCCACCACATCCAGCAAAAATATGTAAATTGAGACAACATAAAATCAAAATATGGGAGGATGGAGTTAAAGTACAGAATTTCTGTTTTCATTTTTCTTTATTTTATTTATTTATTTATTTTTGAGACAGAGTCTCACTCTGTCGTCCAGGTTGGTGTGCAGTGGCGCGATCTCAGCTCACTGCAACCTCCGCCTCCCGGTTTCAAGCAGTTCCCTGCCTCAGCCTCCCAAGTAGCTGGGATTGCAGGCTCCTGCCACCACGCCTAGCTAATTTTTGTATTTTTAGTAGAAATGGGGTTTCACCATATTGTTCAGGCTGGTCTTGAACTCTGGACCTCGTGATCTACCCGCCTTGGTCTCCCAAAGTGTTGGGATTACAGGCGTGAGGCACCGTGCCCAGCCTCATTTTTCTTTATTTCTATTCTATCCAGGATGTAAGATACGTTGTCATCTCTTTAAAATAACTCGTTATATCTATATTTTTTCTAAGCCTCACGGTAACCACTATGTAAAAACATATAATAGATTCACTAAGAATAAAAAGCAATGATTTAAAACATACTGCCAGAGAAAATAAATCAACGGAGGACAGTAAGAAAGGAAGAAAAGAAGAGAGGAGTTATAAAACAACCAAAAAAAACAAGGAACAAAATGACAGTAGTAAGTTTTTACATATCAATAGTACTAAATGTAAACAAACTCAATTCTTCAATTAAAAGTCATAAAGTGGCTTAATAAACAAAGAAATAAGACCCAACTTGTAGACACACATAGAGTGAATGTGAAGGGGTGGAAAAAGATATTCCATGCAAGTAGAAACAAAAAAGGGGAGGAGTAGATATATTTACATCAGATAAAGTAGACTACAACTCAAAAACTATAAAAAGATATATAAATACACTATGAATCAAAAACTGTAAAAAGAGACACCATAACTGTAAAAAGGTCACTCTATAATAATGAAGGGATCAATTCAGAAAGAGGATATAACCATTATAAATATCTATGCACCCAATGTGAGAATTCCCAAGTATATAAACAAACATTAATAAATCTGAAGCGAGAGATAGACAGCAATACAATAATAGCCGAGGACTTCAACACCATGCTGTCAACAATGGACAGATGTCAGAAAATCAACAAAGAAACGTCAGAGTTAAGCTACACACTGGACCAAATAGGTCTAACTGACATTTATAGAACATGTCACCCAACTGCTGCAGGATACACATTTTTGTTTTCATTAGCACATGGAACATTCTCCAGAAGAGACCTTACCTTAGGTCACAAAACAAGTCTTAACAAATTCAAAAATGTAGAAATTATATCGAGCATCACATTGATCAAGTATCACATTGATCAAGTACCACATTGATCAAGTGTCACATTGGTCAGAAAAGAAGTCAATAATAAGAGAAACCTTGAAAAATACACAAACACATGGAAATTAAACAATATGCTCCTGAATGACCAGTGGGTCAGTGAAAAAATTAAGAAATTAAAAAATTTCTTGAAACAAATGAAAATAGAAATACAGCATCCCCAAATCTATGGGATACAGGACAAGGAGTACTAAGGGAAGTTTACAGCAATAAATGCCTGTATGAAAAAGGTAAAATGTCTTCAAATACTCTGGGGGCGGTGACTCATGCCTGTAATCCTAGCACTTTGGGAGGCCAAGGGAGGAGGATTACTTGAGGTCAGGAGTTCAAGACCAGCCTGGGCAACATAGCGAGACCCCGTCTCTACAAAAAATAAAGAATATTGTCTGGGCATAATGGCATGCACTTGTAGTCTTAGCTACCCAAGAGACTGAGGTGGTAGGATGGCTTGAGCCCACAAGATCAAGGCTGCAGTGAGCTGTAATTGTGCCACTGCACTCTAGCATGGGTGACAGAGTGAGACCCTGTCTCAAAAAATAAAAGAAAAAAAGATTTCAAGTAAACAACCTAATGATGCACCTCAAGGAACTAGAAAAGCAAGAATAACCAAAACCTAAAATTAATATAGGAAGAAAATACATAAAAGCAGAAATAAATGTGATTGAGATGAAGAAGGCAAGGCTAGGTATGGTGGCTCATGCCTATAATCCCAGTGCTTTGGGAGGCTGAGGTGGGAGGATTCTGTGAGGCCAGGAATTTGAGACCACCCTGCGCAATGTAATGAGACCCCTGCCTCTACAAAAAATAAAAGAAAAATATTAGCCAGGCATGGTGCAATGCACCTGTAATTCTAGCTACTTGGGAAACTGACACAGGAGGATCCCTGGACTTGGGAATGTGACACAGGAGGATCCCTTGAGCCCAGGAGTTAGGAGTTTGAAGTTACAGTGGGCTATGATTGTGCCACTGTAATCCAACCTGGGTGACAAAGTAAAATCCCGTCTCTCAAAAGAAAAAAACAGAAAAAGAAAAAAAAGAAAAACAACAACACAGATGATCAATAGAATAAAAGGTTGTTTTTTTGAAAACATAAACAAAGTTAACAAACCTTTAGCTAGACCAACTAAGAAAAAAAAGCAGAGAAAACCCAGGTAAATCAAATCAGAAATGAAAAAGGAGACATAACTGAGACCACAGAACTACAAAGTACAATTAAAGACTATTTTGAATAATTATACACAGACAAATTGGAAAAGCTAGAAGAAATGGATACATTCCTGGACACATACAATGTACCAAGATTGAAACATGAAGAAAGAAAACCTCAGTCTAGGAACCATGGCTCGTGCCTGTGATCCCAGTACTTTGGGAGGCCGAGGCGGGTGGATCACCTGAGGTCAGGAGTTCGAGACCATCCTGGCCAACATGGTGAAATCCCATCTCTACTAAAAATACAAAAATTAGCTGGGCATAGTGGTGCGTGCCTGTAATCCCAGCTACTCAGGAGACTGAGGCAGGAGAATCCTTATCTCTTGAACTCGGGAGGCAGAGGTTGCAGTGAGCCGAGATCACGCCATTGCACTCCAGCCTGGGTGACAATAGTGAAACTCTGTCTCCAAAAAAAAAAAAAAAAAAAAAAAAGAAAAAAAACAATAGAAAACCTCAACAAACCAATGACAAGTGATGAGATTGAAACTATAATAAAAAGTTTCTCATCAGAGAAAAGTCCAGGATCTGATGCTTCACTGCTGAATTCTATCAAACATTTAAAGAAGAACTAATACCAATTGTACTCAAACTCTTCAAAAAAATTTAAGGGAAGAAATATTTTCCAACTAATTTTTTTTTTTTTTTTTTTTGAGGTGGAGTCTTGCTCTGTTGCCTAGGCTGGAGTGCAGTGGTGCCATGTCGGCTCACTGCAACCTCTACCTCTCAGGTTCAAGCCATTATCCTGTCTCAGCCTCCCGAGTAGCTGGGATTAGAGGCATGCACCACCATGCCTGGATAATTTTTGTATTTTTAGTAGAGACGGGGTTTCACCATTTTGGCCAGGCTGGTCTCGAACTCCTGACCTCAAGTGATCTGCCCACCTCAGTCTCCCAAAGAGCTGGGGTTAAGGTGTGAGCCACTGAGTCTGGCCCCCAACTCATTTTACAATGCCAACATTAACCTGATACCAAAACCAGATAAAGATATAACAAATGAAGAAAACTATAGGCTAATATTACTGAAGGACATAGATGCAAAAATTCGTTAAAGAGATCATTCATCATGAGCAAGTGGGATTCATCTAGGGATACAAGAATGGTTCAAAATACACAAATTAGGCTGGGCAGGGTGGCTCATGCCTGTAATCCCAGCCCTTTGGGAGGCCAAGGGTGGGTGAATCACTTGAGGTCAGGAGTTTGAGACCAGCCTGGCCACCATGGTGAAAACGCATCTCTATTAAGAACACAAAAATTAGCTAGGTGTGGTGGCACACACCTGTAATCCCAGCTATTCAGGAGGCTGAGGCAGGAGAATCACTTGATCCCAGGAGGCGAAAGTTGCAGTGAGCTGAGATCTCACCACTGCACCCCAGCCTGTGTGACAGAGGGAGACTCTGTCTCAAAAAACAAACAAACAATCAAACAAACAAACAAAACCAAACAAAAACCAAAAGACACAAAAACCCAAAAACAATCCCCTCACAAATCAATAAATGCGATGCATGCCATTAACAGAACCAAAACCAACATCCATATGATCACTTCAATAGATGCTAAAAAAAATTAGATAAAATTTAACATCACTCTATGATAAAAACCCTCAACTAACTGGGTATAGAAAAAAAGAAACCTTAAAATAATAAAGGCCATATATGTTAAACCCACAGCTAACATCCTGCTGAATGGGGAAAGATTGAAAGCCTTTCCTCTAAGATCTGGAACAAGATAAGGACAACCATTTTCACCACTTTTATTCAGCGTAATACTGGAAGTCCTGGCTAGAGCAATTAGGCAAGAGAGAGAAATAAAGAGTATCCAAATTGGAAAGAAAGAGGGCAAATTAGCCTTGTTTGCAGATGACACGATCTCGTACTTAGAAAAATCTGAAGATTCCACCAAAAACTGTTAGAACTGATAAACAAATTCAGGAAAGTTGCAGGATACAAAATCAACATGCAAAAATTAGTAGCATTTATTTACACCAATAGTGAACAATCTGAAAAAGAAATCAAGAAAGCAATCCCATTTATGGTGGCTACAAATAATATAAAATACTTAGGAATTAATGTAACCAAAGAAATGAAAGATCTATACAAGGAAAACTATAAAACACTGATGAAAGAAATTGAAGAGGACACAAAAATGGAAAGATGTTCCATGCTGAGGGATCAGAAGAATTAATAGTTTTAAAATGTCAGTATTACCCAAAGCAATTTACAGATACCATGCAACCTCTATCAAAATATCAATGACATTCTTCACAGAAATAGAAACACAACCCTAAAATTAATGTGGAACCACAAAAGACCCTGAATAGCCGAAGTAATCCTGAGGAAACAGAGCAAAAGTGGAGGTATCATGCTACCGGACTTCAAAGCATACTACAAAGCTATAATAACCAAATCATGGTATCGGCATAAAAACAGACACATAGATGAGTGGAACATAGTAAGGAACTCAGGTATCAATCCAAGCATACAACCGAGTCACTTGCAACAAAGGCACCAAGAACATATGATGGGAAAAGGTTAGTCCTTTAATAAATGGTGCTGGGAAAACTAGATAACCAAATGCAGGAGAATGAAGCTGGATCACTCTCTCACCATGTACAGAAATCAAATAAAAATGGACAAAAGACTTAAATCTAAGATCTGAAACTATGAAACTCCCACGAGAAGATATTGGGTGATGCTCCAGGACATTGATCTGGACAAAGATTTTTTTGCATAGGACTTCAATAATACAGGCAACCAAAGCAAAAATACACAAATGAGATGGTATCAAGTTGAAAAGCTTCTGGACAGCAAAGGAAACAATAAACAAAGTGAAGAGACACTTCACAGAATGGGAGAAAATATTTGCAAACTACCCATCTGAAAAAGGGTTAATAATCAGAATACATAAGGAGCTCAAACAACTCAATAGCAAAAATCCCTATACAATCTAATTAAAAAGTGGGCAAAAGATCTGAATAGATATTTTCCAAAAGAAGACACACAAATGGCCAATAGTTACATAAAAAATGTGCAACATCTTCAATCATCAGAAAAATGCAAACCAAAACTACAATGAAATATCATCTCACCCTAGTTACAATGCTTTTATCAAAAAGACAGGGAGTAATGAATACTGGCAAGAATGCGGAGAAAGGGAAATCCTTGTACATTGTTGGTGAGAATGTAAATTGGTAGAGGCATTATGGAAAACTGCACGGAGGTTCCTCAGAAAACTAAAATAGAATCATCATATATTCCAGCAATTCCACTACTGGATATATATCCAAAAGAAAGGAAATCAATATAATGAAGTAATATCTACACTCTCATGTTTGTTGTAGCACTATTTACAATAGCCAAAATATGGAATCAACCCAAGTGCTCATCAATAGATGAATGAGTAATGAAAATGTGGTATATATACACAACAGCATAATATTCAGACACACACACACACACACACACACACACACACACACCCTGTCATTTGCAGCATGGATGGAACTGGAGGCCATTATGTTAAGTGAAATAAGCCAAGCACAGAAAGACAAATATTGCATGTTCTCACTCATATGTGGGGGCTGAAAAAGCGGATCTCATAAATATAGGGAGTAGATTGGTAGAAGGTAGGAAGTAGGTGGGGATAAAGAGAGGTTGATTAATGGGTACAAATATACTATTTGGTACACAAAGTAACACTTAATGTTTGATAGATTAGTAGTGTGACTATAGTTTATCATAAACTATTGTACATTTCAAAATCACTATAAAATAACTCAAATGTTTCTGGCGTAAAGAAAATACAAACATTGGCCGGGCGCGGTGGCTCAAGCCTGTAATCCCAGCACTTTGGGAGGCCGAGACGGGTGGATCACGAGGTCAGGAGATCGAGACCATCCTGGTTAACACGGTGAAACCTCGTCTGTACTAAAAAAATTCAAAAAACTAGCCGGGCGAGGTGGCGGGCGTCTGTAGTCCCAGCTACTCGGGAGGCTGAGGCAGGAGAATGGTGTGAACCCGGAAGGCGGAGCTTGCAGTGAGCTGAGATCCGGCCACTGCACTCCAGCCTGGGCGACAAAGCGAGACTCTGTCTCAAAAAAAAAAAAAAAAAAAAAAAGAAAATACAAACATTTAAGTTGATGGACGTTCCAATTACACTGATTTGATATTTACAAATTATGTTAATGTGTTAATCTACCACATGAACCCTGAAAAAAAATATATCTCTATTATGTATTGGTGAAAAATATTGGCTTTGAGAAAAAATAAATTACCGTAGACTCAGAAGTTGTCTTAAATGGCTTCTCTTATAGGAGAAGATATAAATATATCTTGTAATCTCACTGTTGCAGTTTTTTCTCATAAATAATTGTTTTCTTTTAAGACAGGGTCTCTCTGTCACACAGGCTGGAGTGTAGTGGCACGATTATATTTCACTGAAGGCTTCAGGTTCTAGGCTGAAGTGATTCTCCTGCCTCAGCCTCTCAAGCAGCAGGGACTACAGGTGTACACCACTATGTCTGGCTATTTTTTTTTTTTTAATTAGTAGAGATGAGGTCTTGCTATATTGCCCAGGCTGGTCATAAAGGCTTTTAACAAAATTGATGTTCATGTTTATTCCAGTTGTCTCAGATATATACATTTTTATTTTTCTGAGTCTTTGGCTTGATCTATTATTTAAAATTAGGCCAATATGAGCTCTCACATATAGATGAATAAAAAAACTGTTGGCAAATGAAAGAACACATTTACCTTGTCCTTCATTTTTCTGGAAGGAGCGATCGACACTGCTCTTATATTGTTCCATACTTGAGTCTTCTGTCTTCAGCTTCTTTTACGTGTTTTCTTTTTCCTCCAGGTAAGACCAGGATAGGTCACAGAGGAAAATGCAAGGGTTATTTACATCAGCCTGGCCTGGTCAGAAGACACTGCATGATTTGCTCAGTGACCTACTGAATGATTGACTGGCTGGCTTCTAGATCTTTGTCTACATGGCTTGTGATAACTAACCAAAAGTTTTTCTGGATGCTTTGGACAATTTTTTTTTTTTTTTTTCGAGACGGAGTCTTACTTTGTTGCCCAGGCTGGAGTGCAGTGGCGCATCGCAGCTCACTGCAAGCTCTGCCTCCCGGGTTCACGCCATTCTCCTGCCTCAGCCTCCTGGTAGCTGGGACTACAGGCGCGCACCACCACTCCTGGCTAATTTTTTGTATTTTTAGTAGAGACGGGGTTTCACCGTGTTAGCCAGGATGGTCTCGATCTCCTGACCTCGTGATCTGCCCGCCTCGGCCTCCCACAGTGCTGGGATTACAGGCATGAGCCACCGCGCCTGGCGTTGCTTTGGACAATTTAGATGCAGTTCAGAAGACTTTCCTGGTGCTGTTTTTGTTTGCTTGTTTGTTCATATTCTAGAGATGGGATCTTACTTGGTTGCCTAGGCTGGTCTTGAATTCCTGGCCTCAAGCTATTCTCCCAGCCTCAAGTAGTTGGGATTACAGACATGAGCCACCGTGCCCAGCCCTGGTGCTGTTTTAATTTAAAAAATTGTTGATTGGGTAAAGCATTAGTTAGGATGAGGTAACGAAGTAACTCAACAACAAATCAGTGGATTAAAAACTGCTCTAACAAAGTAACCCAACAATAAATCACTGGATTAAAGAAGCTGAAGGTTTATTTCCCCCTCACTTAGAATTCTGAGGTGAGTGATCCAGGCTGGTAGGTTATTGTTCTCTACTTGGTCAGAAGTTGCTCCTTGTAGGTCCCCATCCTGTGCCTTTTCCAGCTTAGAGCAGAAAAAGAATGTGGAAAAATTCATGTGCCAGTTTTTTTTTTTTTTTGAGATGGAGTCTTGTTCTGTTGCCCAGGCTGGAGAGCAGTGGCATGATTTCGGCTCACTGCAACCTCCACCTCCCGGGTTCAAACGATTCTCTTGCCTCAGCCTCCAGAGTAGCTGGGATTACAGGTACACACTACCGTGCCCAGCTAATTTTCATATTTTTAGTAGAGACGGGGTTTCACCATGTTGGCCAGGCTGGTCTTGAACTCCTGACCTCTGGTATTCCACCTGCCTTGCCCTCCCAAAGTGCTGGGATTATAGGTGTGAGCCACTGCGCCCGGCCATGTGCCAGTTTTGAGGGACTTATGTGTATATGTAGGTGGAAGTATCTCACACATACATACAGTCTTCTCATGTTCAATTTGTGAATACTTAGATATATGACTAGATCTGGCTACAAGAGACACTGAGAAATATCCACAAAAGGGCAGCCACATTCTAGCTACAGCCTTCTTACTAGGGAAAGAGAGAATGGATTTTTATGGACACCCAGCCATCTCCTTTATAAGTGGATACTAGTAGATATTGGGGAAAAGGAGGCTACAACATAAACATCAATAAAACATACTTTCCTGGCTGGGTGCTGTGGCTCATAACTGTAATCTCAGCGTTTTGTGATGCAAAGTGATAAACAGAGCAAGACTCCATCTCAAAGAAAAAAAAATGCTTTCCTTTCTCTAGAAACTGCAATCTAAGCTATAATATAGTCCAGCCAAAAAAAGTGCTATTATAAAATTTGAAGGCCCACTGGAATACAAGGAGGATATAATTTATGAGTGGAAGAATAAGAAAACTTCTTGTAGGAATAAAGATTTTTCCTGGACCTCAAAGTAAGCATAAAACGTCAGTTTACCAATATGGAGGAGGAAGGCTATTTCAGATATGAGAGTAACTCAAGAAAAGGCTCAGAGGCAGGGAAGTACGGATAATGTTTAAGGAATGACAGGTAAATTAATGGGGCCAGAAGAGAAAAGGGAGGTAGAGATATTTTGGGAGATGAGGTGTGTTGGTACCAGATTGTGCAGATTGTGGGGGACTTTGAATTCCAAGCTAAGAGGTATGGCTTTATTTATATGCAGTGGAAAGCCAGTAAATATTTATAAGGACAGGAAAGAAAATATTTAGTTGTATGTTTCAGAAAGAAAACTCTGGTAGTTGTATGGAGGAAAGTGGAGGTGACCAGGAGACCACATAAGAAGCCAGAGAGACACTTCTGAAGCAGAGTGAACAGGATTTTGATGAATTACTACACGGAGAAAAGTGAGGGGCTGAAAGGAAACACAGATGAGCCACACAGAGATTCTAACTAAGTACCTGGAAGGATGGATTTGCCTTGATGTGAGCAAAGCAATTCTGAATGCCTAGAGGCTTGGGAAATTAGGAGCAAAGCAAATGAATGTAGGACAGTATTATGTTGGTTTTCCCCAAGTAATAATTTCCCCTCCTTCTAGAAGAAAGCATCAACTTTTCAGAGTCAACATATGTGCTTTCTCTTGAGAGCTGGATCGGAAAAGGGTAAAATAGTGATGGATAATTTCTTGAGGTTGAATATAGCACCAGAAGCCTCTTCCTAGTAGAATCATATTCATTTCAGCTGAAACTAACATCTATTTATCGAACATCTGTCACATGCAGCAGTAGCTGAAGAGAGTGGTAGCGACGGTTATGTAGCTGTAGTTACTTATTTCTCCATCCAAGTACTAACCAGGCCTGACCCTGCTTAGCTTCCGAGCTCAGATGAGATCCTGCGCGTTCAGGGTGGTATGGCCGTAGACAGTTACTTATTTTCATTCAGTCCCTCGACCTGCTGTCATCCTCTTCAGGGCGGACTTCACTTCCTGGTTCCTCAGTGTGTAGATGAGGGGGTTCAGGGATGGAATGACAACAGTGTAAAACACAGCCACTGCCCCATCCAGGGGGCTCTTGGAGCCCGGCCTGAGGTAGATGAAAATATAGGGAACATAGTAGACTGTGACCACAGTTAGGTGGGATCCACAGGTGGAGAAGGCCCGGCGCCTCCCATCAGCGGTTCGTATCTTCAGGATGGCATGGACTATGTTGGCATAGGAAAGTAGAATTAACATGAAGCAACTGGTAGCCACTATCCCAATGTCCACAAAAGTCACAAGCTCATTGACAGTTGTGTCAGCACAGGCCAGTCTCAATACTGCAGGAATGTCACAGAAAAAGTAATCTACCTGGTTGGGCCCACAGTAGGGCAGGCGGAAGGTCAGGGTGGCCTGGATAGACCCGTGAATGGAGCCGGCGACCCAAGCTCCAGCCACAAGGACTGTGCATAACCTCCCATTCATGAGCACTGGGTAGCGCAGGGGCTGACATATTGCCAGGTACCTGTCATAGGCCATCAAGGTGTAGAGGAAGCACTGGGTGCTGCCCAGGAAGTGAAAGAAATACAGCTGAGCCACACAGCCACCAAACGGGATAGCCTTGCTGGCAGGAACGAAGTTTAAAATAATTCGAGGAACGATGACTGAGGAGAGCCACGTGTCCAGGAATGAGAGCACTCCCAGAAGAATGTACATGGGGCGAGCACGGAGCTTCGCATCAGCCCACACGGTGAGCAGAATGAGCAGGTTCCCCACTTGAGTGAGGATGTAAATGATGGAGAAGACCAGGAAGAGGAGGCTTCTTAGATTCGGGGGGTGAGACAAGCCCAGAAGAATGAAATCTGTCACCACAGTGTCCAGCGATGTGTTTTTGGTCTTTCCCATGTCTTTTTGTAGTCTGCTAAGATGAATGGTGAAGTCTGATAAGGAAAATACAGGAGTGAAGTGATAAGAGAATGCTTTTATCTAATGATCAGAATTTGGAAGGTAAACAGAAGTCTTCTCTATTTTAAGTAGAAAGCATTTGCCCTAAGTCACCTGGGTTTGCATGGCAAAACAACCTTCAGCGGCTGTTTAGTCTCCAGGTGCCCTGAAATCCCTCTTTAATGGGAGATACTACATACAGGTGTTAGAAGCCAAGCGCAGAGTTGTGTCTGAATAATAGTGTAAGTAAGTGCATATTGTAGGTCTATGCCCCCAAAGGGGACCACAGAGAAATAGATTTTGGTGATATGAAGCAGTGTGGAACTATTACCCCACAATTATCATTCCTATTGTTGCTTTATGACTTAATATCCTTGAAATGTCTCCTCCTGAAATCTACAAGAAACTTTGTGATCCCATTCTTGCATATTTTGATAATCTTCTTCGTTTCAGTTCTCTCAGATCACCATGCCTTCCTTCCTCTGGGCTTAGGAGTATGCTCATTCATCTAATATGTCTTCATTCCCCAGGATTCATTTCATCTGTCACCTCCTTGGGAAGAATTATCCTCCACTAGAAGACAATTTTCTGGGAAATAAGAACTTATATTAAAGGGTGATTACAGTACAATATTATAAGAGCTATTTGTGTAAGTACTTACTGGTTTCTTCTACTAGATTGTAAGATCCTTCAGAGCAAAGAACAGTCTATTTTGTTCTTTGATGTATTTGCAGCAACTACTCTGGTGCTTGGCAATAATAAGTTAATAAATACTTGTTGGTTGACTGGCTAAGTGGAGAGCATCAACTCCTGCTAATCCTGTGTCATGTTTCCCTCCATGATCACATCTCTCATGCTTTTTCCATATAGTCAAGACTGTAGGACAGGGCCTGCACTTCAAACAATGTGAGCCTATGCTCAGTGTAAACAAAGTCTAAGGTACCATTTGTACTTTCTGTTTGCTCTGGAATGTTATTTACATTTATTAATTAACCTAAGTAGTTTAGTAGCTCTGTTCATTTGGATGATAACAGCATCGATTATTATTATTAATTAATTAATTAATTAATTTATTTTGAGATGGAGTCTCGCTCTGTTGCCCAGGCTGGAGTGCAGTGGCCGGATCTCAGCTCACTGCAAGCTCCGCCTCCCGGGTTTACGCCATTCTCCTGCCTCAGCCTCCCGAGTAGCTGGGACTACAGACGCCCGCCACCTTGCTCAGCTAGGTTTTTGTATTTTTTAGTAGAGACGGGGTTTCACCGTGTTAGCCAGGATGGTCTCAATCTCCTGACCTCGTGATCCACCCGTCTTGGCCTCCCAAAGTGCTGGGATTACAGGCTTGAGCCACCGCGCCCTGCCCCAGTTTTCAAGTAGGTTGAACTAAATGTGTTCTGGGAAACACAGGGTTAAAGAATCCATCTCTTACTGTGTTTATACAGTAACACTTAATCTGATACATCATCTATATTGCTTTATCATCTCTCCCAAAAGAGAGAAAATAAATGATAGCTCTTTAAAATTATTTTCCTCAATTCAAAGAAGAATGTTCTTTAATTGGGAGAAAGAATAATTTAATTCAAAATTTATATGCCTAACAAATTAACTCTGCGAGTAGAGGGTGAGTTGAGGAAGAAGATGGGGGGAAAGAGACAGATTAAATACTGTTTTTGACAAAATCGTGAAAATGTTTAAAGTCTGGGAATTAAGTATTTGTTCCATGGTGAATTGCCCCAGCCTTAGGAATGCTTTTCGTCTTGGACTCACATGGACACAGCAGCAAACTCTTGGAGAAAGTTGGTGTATTCTCAGGTGGAATGCGGAGCAGGTAAGGAAAGCATCCTTTAGAACATCCCTTTGGCTTGTGGTGATGGATTACTGAATCTCTGCTTTGGCATGGAATTAAAATCTTCCAAGGGATCAGCTCATTGACTGATTTGAGAATCGATGAAACTTGGTTATTTATGGAGTGTGACTCTTCTTCTTATGATCTTGAATTGATTACCCTTATTAGCTGGATCTTCTTTGATCCAGTTTTTAAAAACGCTGTCAAAGAGATTTGAAGAAAACTATTCACCTCCTTGGAATTCTACCTTGAAACATTTCCGAGATGAGAACTATATTCCCAAGATCCTCATTATTTTTCGTTTTGACAGCAAGCAGGAATCATTTCTGCATATCTAGAAAGTGAGCTGTGAAGAACAACATGAGCTGTTGGAATGACCTCAAATTTCTGTGATTTCTTTATTTAAGTTGTTGTGAGGGTCATACGTTTACCCGCATTATACTCAGAAGTGAATTGATAATGTACTGAATTTTTAAGAGTGTCTCCGTTTAAAAAAATGAAAAAAGAAAAAAAGAAAATGTACCGAATTTTTAATAATTAAGCTAATCTTTCTTACATATTCCCACTTCTCTGGACACTGAGAGAAAAAAAAATCCCCTAAATTTAGGTCAATTGAGTAAATTTAGTTACTTCCAGTTTATAAAATATTGAGTTGGGCGGCAATGGCTCACACCTGTAATCCCACCTATTCAGGAGGCTGAGGTGGGGGAATTACTTGAGCCCAGGAATTTGAGACCAGTCTGAGCAACATGACAAGACCCTGTCTCACAAACAAACAAACAAACAAACAAACAAAAAACCAAAAATCAAACAAATTTGCCAGAGAATCTAAAAAGTCTTGGATGACTCCATTGTTTTTGTAACAGTAGGTAAAGAGATGGCTTCAGATTGCTGGAGCATTCCTTAGATACTTCTTCTTGTTTTGGAAATTCTTTTAATTAAAAAAAATGGAGACAGGGTCTTGCTACGTTGCCCAGGTTGGTCTCAAACTCCCGGCCTTAAGCAGTCCTCCCACCTCAGCCTCCCCAAATGTTGGGATTACAGACGTGAGCCACCGTGCTCAGCCTGACTTTTGTTCTTCTTTGCTGGGGTGTGGACTTCTCGAATCATATAGGTAAGGATAGTGCCACTTAGACATTTGGGGTGCTTGCTCTTGTTGGAATCAATTGTGTGCTGGAGTTGGTTTGTACTGGCTTGCAATACCTGATTGTTAAGATTTCAGAAATTGTTAAGATTTCAGAAATTTTGTGAGCTCTTTGTTAAACTTGCGATTAAAATATAAATTTGCAGGCCTAGCACTTTGGCTCATGCCTGCAATCTCAGCACTTTGGGAATCTGAGGTGGAAGGATCTCTTGAGCCCAGAAATTCGAGATCAGCCTGGCCAACACAGCAAGATCCTGTCCTACAAAAATTAAAAATAATTAACCAGTTGTGGTGGCGCATGCCTGTAGTCCCAGCTACACAGGAAGTTGGGGCAGGAGGATCCCTTGAGCCCAGGAAGTTCAGGCTGCAGTAAGCCATGTTCATGCCATTGCACTCAGCCTGGGTGACAAAGCAAGACCCTGTTTCAGAAAAAGAAAAAAAAGTATATATATATATGTATATAATATGTATATAAATTTGTACTTAATAGACATTTTCAATTAAATAAATTATATAAAAACAAATATAATACTAAAAACTCATCACTTCATAACTATTTTACTGTGTTTCACTAATATCTATGAGATTGTTCACATCTATCATATCTTTATGGTAGAAACACCATAAAATAGTGTGCTACTACATATCTCTTACTAAACTCATAAGTAGTGATGTCATGTTGGAGCTTGAAATTGACTATAGTGGGATTATTTATACCATAAAAATGGGCAAATACTACCTACCAGGGCCTATTATTTTTTTTTTTCTGATAATGGGTTTTTAAACACTTAACAGCATACTCATGGCTGGAATCTCTGGCTCCTGTTCTTCCTGGAAGTCATTGCACGCTGTAGCAACTTTGCTTTGACTCTAGCCTTGTGCTGTTGCACTATTGTTCTGCATACTTCTCTATCTTCCCTGGCAAAACATACAGGCACCTTGGATTTCCTTATTTCCAGGCACTGGAAAACTAGATTCATATAGTCATGCATGTCCCCTTGTACCATGAGCCGGAGTTGTCCTCAGGATCTGCAGCCTCTCTGTGTCATGCCCACAGAAGCATGCTACTATATTTGGTGACCTTAAGTTTTCTTATGCTCCATAAGCTCCCATTTATCTTAAGGGTTGATTTCAAGTCAAGAAAAAAAAAAAAAAAAAAAAACAAACCCTGGCATCTAAACTCCTTGGTTTACCTCTGTTTCCCCTTTTTCCTCCATGATCCTCCCAAATTTGCAGGGGTGAGGTTTTCCTGCTTTCACTTAATTCTGTGTGGAGCTTTCAACATATAATTTCAGTGACCAAGTCTACCAAGCCTGGCTTGATGTATTACAGAGGGAGATAAATTAATTTAGAAAACTTGTTTTCTCTCATGATAAGTCCTGACTTTCAAGCTGATTGGCTTGTTGCAGACACGGAAACCTATTTTGGCTATGGGAATAAAGCCAAAAAAAGAATAATTATTCTTTTTATCATGCTTATTTCTACTGTAACATTGCCATCCTAATCTTCTTTGCCACCTTCCTCCCTTTTCCCTCTTCCCAGCATACTGATGCTTTTAAGTGGCTAGGAATAAGGTGCTATTCATAGACTTGCGAATAGAAGAGCACATGAAGATATGTAAAAGTATTGCTTCTTTGCAGAGGTATAAAGAAGGACAGAGGGATGTAAGACCGTGATTCTTCCTGTAGCTGGGAGGAATATAAGGAGCTGGTATGTTTCTCTTCACCTTGTGATATAAAATAAAGTGGCAGCTTTGAATATTTGAGTTAAATTTCAGAAGTCTCCATGTAGCTATTGTGAAAATATTCTTATTGCCACCGCTATCTTCTTCTTTTTTTTTTTTTTTGGAGACGGAGTCTTGCCCTGTCACCCAGGCTCGAGTGCAGTGGCGTGATCTTGGCTCACTGCACCTCTGCCTCCCGGGTTCAAGTGATTCTTCTGCCTCAGCCTCCTGAGTAGCTGGGACTACAAGTGTGCACCACCACACCCATCTAATTTTTGTATTTTCAGTAGAGACGGGATTTCACCATGTTGGCCAGGCTGGTCTTGAACTCCTGACCTCAGGTGATCCACCCACCTCGGCTTCCCAAAGTGCTAGGATTACAGACGTGAGCCACCGCACCCGACCTCCCACCACTACCTTCTTTCTGTGATAAATTCAAGGACCCCGGGGCTTATCTATTTCTTTCTTTCTTTCTTTCTTTCTTTCTTTCTTTCTTTCTTTCTTTCTTTCTTTCTTTCTTTCTTTCTTTCTTTCTTCTTTCTTTCTTTTTTTTTTTTTTGCTTTTAATCACCTAAGGCTGAAGATGTCCGGGCTTTTTTATTCTGTAACATTTCTAAGACTGTGTCCATTAAATGCAAACAAAAAGGAGGAAGTCTTGGTAGAACAGGAGAAGTGATGCGCACTTGCTGATAGGATCAATTTAAATATTAATCACGGCATATAGCCTAGTCCATGCTCTAGTCTGGCTTGGGCTTTGTTGGTCTTCCACTGTTCCGCTACATCATTTGCTAATGGATCATCTGGATTGGGAGCACTTAACAAGGCCTGGATCGATAGCAGAACTGTCGGATCTGCAGTGCTGGGGACCACTTATCTTTCAAAATATCTAAACATATTCTTCCCAACTTGCCTATATTAGGATGATAAAGTTTGGTCATGAAACATACTTTAGGGGCTGCCATTGCGTATTCGTCGGAAGGAATAGTTCAAGTTTAAAAGTCCCTCCCTCAAAGGGGGAAACCTGAGGGCCAGCAATGACCACATGAAAATAATGGGTGTTGCTCTCATGTGGTTCTGCTTGGATGCCGGGAACTCATTCTCCCAGCAAACGCTGGGTTTCCTTGATGATTGTGCGGGGAAGCCCAGCCATCTTGTCAGAACCCGATTTCGACCTCTGGTCTCCGGCCCCCTCCCATCAGGCACGAGTGGAAGTCCTGGGCTGGCTTATCCATTTCTAGAGGTTGGCATAATTGCAACATTCTCTAGAAGGGAATATCCAGCAACCTGTTTTTAGCAGAGAAGTCTGGTGATCTTTGGCCACATGATGTCACTGGTGGTCCAGAAGATTTTTTGCCATCTCTGCCTCAGTGCCATGGGTAAGTTCCCTCCATCAACCTAGTCAGGACCTCTTATTGTTCAAATGTAGGCAGGATGTCTTTCTCCCCTCACTGCCGTGGCCATGCTGTTTTCCCACAGCCACCACAGCCTAGGCTGCTATTGCCACAGCTCCTCAGTGACCTGGCTCTTTGGGTCAGCTCAGGTAAGTGTAACCCTCTTCCAACAGGGCTGAGTTTGGAAGGTGTACCTTCTCACCCCGCATTGTTCCTGGAAACATATTTTTCCCCCACTCTGAATCTAAGCCTTTCCTTTCTCCCTCATCTAACATTTATTCTCATTTCCCATTCTAGCATGATCACTATCTCTTTTGGGAGAGCAAAACCTCACTACATAAAAAAATTGTACATTATTCATAATATATCTTATAAATTTTATCCACATTGTTTCTATTTCCATGATTCCTTCTATGCCAGAATCCTTCAAATATTACTTAATATTCACTGCTGTCTTGACTTTATCTCTTCAATTTAGTGCAGTGGGACTTTTCCTCCTCTTCCGCTTCCATAAAACCTTTGTTTTCAAGATCATCAGTGACTATCTATCTATCTATCTATCTATCTATCTATCTATCTATCTATCTATCTATCTTTCTACACACACACACAGGTATTTATTTGGGGAAAAATGGTTTAGTCCTACCTCATCTTCAAGAAGTTTATATTGTAGTGGGAAGAATATGTTAACCACAGGTTGGAGTGGGACCACAAGGAAGAGTGAAGTTATGTTTGCTGACGGTTTTAGTGGAATTAGAGGCAGAGGCTAGAAAAATTTCACGGAGTAGGTAACCCTGTGCTCCTCTTGAAACATAAGTAGACACGGAGGGACACTTCAGCAGAGGAAAAAGGGAGCAAAAGGCGGGATGCTTAAAGCCGCCCTGTGTTAATAGGGAAAGGCCATTCACACCAGGCTACAATTCAGAGTGTCTGCAGGATAGGTTAAGTGGATTTAAGTGACACATAGTTGGAATTTTATATGATAGAATAATAATCTGTCCTTACTTTGTAGGGGCTGGGGAGCCACTGAAGGCTTTAAGTAGGAGAATGTCACAGTCAAATTGAAATTGTACATTGATCACTCATGTATCTGTTTAAAAGGTAGTTTAGAATAGAGATAGACTATGGTGAACAACACTGATACTCTGCTAGTATGAGATCCCTGGCCAGGCTCAGTGGCTTACACCTGTAATCCCAGCACTATAGGAGGCCGAGGTGGGTGGATCGCTTGAGGTCAGGAGTTCGAGACCAGCCTGGCCAACGTTGGTGAAACCCCGTCTCTACTAAAAAAATACAAAAATTAGCCGGATGTGGAGGTGGGTGCCTGTAATCCCAGCTACTCTGGGAGGTGAGGCAGGAGAATCACTTGAGCCTGGGAGGTGGAGGTTGCAGTGAGCCGAGATTGGGCCACTGCACTCCAGCCTGGATGACAGAGTGAGACTCTGTTAAAAAAAAAAAAATTAGAATCAAAACAAAGCTTAAAAACCAGATAGCCCTTTTTAGTTGTCTCAGTCTTATTTGATATGTAAATCTAGAGTAGGTAGCAAAATTCCTTATGAGGCTCTGTGCCTATATCCAAAACCAGGTTTTTCCCCAAAAGTTGTCCAAAATAAGAGTAACCGTTGTTAAACAAATAAAGCCCTACTACTATTAATTTAGGCTAAAGCAGAATCAAGTGGTCTAGATGAGAAGCAGCTTGATTAGAAATCTATCCTTGCAATCTTGATCATTTGTCCTGGTGGCTCCCAATTTGAAGCTCATATATTTGAATCACTGTATGTTTTCTCTGTCCACAGACATCCAAGACATTTCTCTCTCCACTGGCACTGACTAGAGCCTCCCAGTGAGACTCAGGTGCATGTGACTTGATAAAGAGGTTCCTGCAACCCCTCAAGAAGAATTAGCAAGTGCTAATCACTGGAAGCACACCCAAGGAAGGGGGCTCATATAAATAGTGGTAAGATATAAGAAGGATTTTTTTTTTTTTTTTTTTTGAGATGGAGTTTCACTCTGTCGTCCAGGCTGGAGTGCAGTGGCCCAATCTCCCAGGTTCAAGGGATTCTCCTGCCTCAGCCTCCTGAGTAGCTGGGATTACAGGCATGTGCCACCACACCTGGCTAATTTTTGTAGTTTTACTTGAGACGGGGTTTCACCATGTTAAATGGGTTGGTCTTAAACTCCTGACCTCAGGTGATCTGCCTGCCTCAGCCTCCCAAACTGCTGGGATTAGAGGTGTGAGCCACTGCGCCTGGCCTTGATTCTAAATTTTTATGTTTATTATCAATTGGTTTTGGGGGGACAGGTGATGTTTGGTTACATGAACAAGTTCTTTAGTGGTCATTTCCGAGATTTTGGTGCACCTATCACCCAAGTAGTGTACACTGCACCCAATTTGCAGTCTTTTATCCCTCACCACCCTCCCAGCCTTTTCCCCTGAGCCCCCAAAGCCCATTGTATTATTCTTATGGCTTTACATCCTCATAGTTTAGCTCCCACTTATGAGTGAGAACATACCATGTTTGGTTTTCCATTCCTAAGTTACCTCACTTAGAATAGTGGTCTCCAACTCCATCCAGGTTGCTGCGAATGCCATTATTTCATTAATTTTTACGGCTGAGTGGTATTCCATGGTGTGTGTATATAATATATACATATATCTCTCAATATCACAATTTCTTTGTCTACTCCTTGATTAGTGGGCGTTTGGGCTGGTTCCCTGTTTTGCAGTTGCAAATTGTGCTGCTATAAACATGCGTGTGCAAGTATTTTTTTCGTATAATGACTTATTTTCCTCTGGGTAGATACCCAGTAGTGGGATTGCTGGATCAAACGGTAGTTCTACTTTTAGTTCTTTAAGGAATCTCCACACTGTTTTCTGTAGTGGTTGTACGAGTTTGCATTCCCAATAGCAGTGTGAAAGTGTCCCCTTTTCGTCATGTCCATGCCAACCTCTATTATTTTTTGTTTTTTTATTATGGCCATTCTTGCAGGAGTAAGGTGGTATTGCATTGTGGTTTTGATTTGCGTTTCCCTGATCATTAGTGATGTTGAGAAATTTTTCATGTGTTTGTTGGCCGTTTGTGTATCTTCTTTTGAGAATTGTCTATTCATGTCCTTAGCCCCCCCTTTTTTTTTTTTTTTTTTTTTTTTTTTGAGATGTTGTCTTGCTCTGTCTCTCAGGCTGGAGTGCAATGGCACAATCTTGGCCCACTGCAACCTCTGCCTCCCGGGTTCAAGTGATTCTCCTGCCTCAGCCTCCCGAATAGCTGGGATTACAGGCAACTGCCACTGCACCCAGCTAATTTTTGTATTTGTTTGTTTGTTTGTTTGTTTTTGAGATGGAGTTTCACTCTTGTTGCCCAGGCTAGAGTGCAATGGCATGATTTTGGCTCACCACAACCTCCATCTCCTGGATTCAAGCGATTCTCCTGCCTCAGCCTCCCGAGTAGCTGGGATTACAGGCATGTGTCACCACACCTGGCTAATTTTTTGTATTTTTAGTAGAGATGGAATTTCTCCATGTTGGTCAGGCTGGTCTCGAACTCCCAACCTCAGGTGATCCGCCCACCTTGGCTTCCCAAAGTGCTGGGATTACAGGTTTGAGCCACTGCGCCCAGCCTAATTTTTGTATTTTTTTAGTAGAGACGGGGTTTTGCCATGTCGGCCAGGCTGGTCTTGAACTCCTGACCTCAGGTGATCCACCTGCCTTGGCCTCCTAAAGTACTGGGATTACAGGTGTGAGCCACTGTGCCCGGCCTTAGCCCACTTTCTGATGGGATTGTTTTTTTTTCTTGCTGATTTGTTTGAGTTCCTTGTAGATCTGGATATTAGTATTTTGTCAGACATATTGATTATGAATATTTTCTCCCACTCTGTGGGTTGTCCATTTACTCTGCTGGTTATTTCTTTTGCTGTGCAGAAGCTTTTTGGTTTAATTAAATTCCATCTATTTATCTTTGTTTTTGATGCATTTGCCTTTGGGTTCTTGGTCATAAATTCTTTGCCTAAGCCAATGTCTGGAAGGGTTTTTCTGATGTTATCTTTTAGAATCCTTATGGCTTCAGGTATTAGACTTAAGTCTTTGATCCATCTTGAGTTGATTTTTGTATAAGGTGAGAGGTGAGGATCCAGTTTCGTTCTTCTACAGGTGGCCAGTCAATTATCCCAGCACTGTTTGTTGAATAGGGTGTCCTTTCCCCACTTTATGATTTTGCTTGCTTTGTGGAAGATCAGTTGGCTGTAAATATTTGGGTTTATTTCTAGGTTCTCTCTTCTGTTCCATTGGTCTACATGCTTATTTTTATACCAGTACCATGCTGTTTTGTTTTGGTGACTATGGCCTTACAGTATAGTTTGAAGTTGAGTAATGTGATGCCTCCAGATTTGTTGTTTTTGCTTATTATTGCTTTGGCTATGTGAGATCATTTTTGGTTCCATATGAATTTTAGGATTGTTTTTCCTAGTTCTGTGAAGAATGATGGTGGTATTTTGATGGAAATTGCATTGAATATGTAGACTGCTTTTGGCAGTGTGATCATTTTCACAGTATTGATTCTACCCCTTCTACGCATTCTACCCATCCATGCCCAGGCAGGTAGAGAAAGACCATGGGGGCAGGGCTAGGCGTGTCCGGGTGCAGACTCTCCTTGGGTGGGTCTTGCTGCCACTGCTGCAGGGGTTCTCAGGCCAATGGAGTTATGTTCCCAGGGAGGTCATGGCTCCTTCTGCTGTGTCATGTGGGTCTTCAGGGAAGTAGGGAAAAGTCGGCAGTTAACAGGCCTCACCCAGCTCCCCTGCAGCCCTAAAGGCTGGTCTCACTTCCACCATGACCCTCCTTTCCCACCCCCAACAACACTGAGTTTATTTCCAGGCAGAGGGTGAGCAGAGCTGAGAACTTGCCCCAGGCTACCAGCCTCCTGGCTGAGAAAGCAAGCAGGGCTTTCAGGTTTTGCACCTCCCTGTCTGCCACGGCTTCTGTGCTGTGTCTGCGCTCCTGATTCACCTCCTCCTCTAGGTTCTGTCCAGGAAACTTTGCATTTGGTGGAAATTGTTACAAGGTTCAGCTGGAAGTTTTCTTCTCCCCATAGTCTTTTCCTAGTTCTTCTGGCAGTCCTCCCCAAGGCTCCCGTGAGACAAAGTTAGAAATGGCTTCTCTGGGGACTGGGAGTACCCAAAGGGCTCCTCCCACCTCTTCTTCTACCCCTGTATTTTGCTCAGCTCTGTAAATTTGTCTCAGCTGTATGTAAGGTCAAATTCTTCTCCCGTGAGTTGGACTTCTGGTTCCCCAGTGAGGGTATGTGTTTGGGGGCAATTGGCTCTTCTTTCACACTTTCACACTTTGGGCACTCACAGTTTTCCAGCTGTCTCCGGGGGCCTGCAGCAGCAATCCACTTCCTCCAAAAGGTCTGTGGATTATCTCAGCTTTCCTGGTATGTTCTTGTGGTACTCCTTGGAGCAAAAGTTTATGACGTGAGTCTCCACACGCTACTCTGTGCATCCAAGTGGGAGCTGCAAGTTAGCCCTGTCTCCTATCTGCCATTTTTCTGAAGTTCTCTGGTCTGAATTCTTCAGTGCCTTCTCACCGCCCTAAGGACCAAGTCCAAACTCTGCAGCCTGGCTTTAAGGCCCACCTTGAGCTCTTTTTTATATTTTCGATAGGGAAAGAACATTTTTATCTTGGAGGTGTGTGTATAAAGTGGCAATGATACGTGGTGTCACAAGATGGCAGCATTACATTTATTATATCCAGGTGCTATGAACCTATTATGTGCAGTAAATAGAAAATAATGCTTTCAGTGGGTTCACAAGGATTTAAATTGCCTTTGAATTTTTTTTGCTTACAGCATGTTTATTTCTATCTTTATCCTAGTTGCATGCAGTTTGTTTCAAATTTTTTCATCCCTGGCATTAAAAATTTAAGTTTCTCATTTTCTACTAATTTTTATGAAACACGGATAAAATGCGTAAATAATGCTGTTTAAGGTGAGGGGGCAGGCAATACCCTCTCCCCACCATATTTTCAATCCACCTACTGTTGCACAAATGTCTGCTGTTGTACAAGAGACTGAATTCAGCATATATAAGTTATACTATACACTTATGAAAATCAAGGAGAAACTTAAGTCAGCATGGACCCAGCAGTAGTTTTAACACTTTTTTTCACATGGTGCAACAGTAGCATCTTTTTTTTTTTTTTTTTTTTTGAGATAGGTTCTTGCTTCGTTGCCCAGATTGGAGTACAGTAGCATTATTATAGTTCACTGCAGCCTCGAACTCCTGGGCTCAAGTGATCCTCCCTTCTCCGCCTCTTGAATAGCTGAAACTACAGGTGCCTGCCACCATGCCCAGCTAATTTTTAAATTTTTTGTAGAGACAAGGGTTTTTTCTATGCTGCCCAGGCTCATCTCCTTATGTTGCCCAGGCTTCAAGTGATCTTCCTGCCTCAGCCTCCCAAAGTGGTGCAATCATGGCTCACTGCAGCCTTGACCTTTTGGGCTCAGGTGATCTTCCCACCTCAGGCTCCTTTGTGGCTGGGACCACAGGTGCATACCACCATTCCTGGTTAGTTTTTTATTTTTATTTTTTGTAGAGATAGGTCTCCTTACTTTGGCCAGGCTGGTCTCCAACTCCTGGGCTCAAATGATCCTCCTGTCTCCGCCTCCAAAAGTGCTGGGATTATAGGCATGAGCCACTGTTCTTGGTCCTGGCCAATTTTAACACTCTTAATTCCATAGCTTTCTTTGTGGAAAGATGATTTTGACTCTGTGGCAAAAAGGAGCAGCAAAGATTTAAAATACCAGTCAGACAGCAGGTTACAAAAGTTGAACTGTGCTCATGGCAGGACTCAGTAAATACCTTTTAAAAAAATATAGTACATTGATTTCAAGTGTAGTGAGATTCTCCAATATCTATCAACATTGGTTCACATAATATACAATTTATTCTTTTAAAGCATATTACTTAGGAATTTTTAGTATATTTGCAAAGTTGTGAATTGATTACTAGCTAATTCCTGAAAATTTTTATCACGTCAAAAAGAAATCCCATACTCATTAGTAGTCCCTCCCTGTACTTACCCTGGCACTCCCAGCCCCCAATTCCTGGCAACCATTAATTAACTCTTTATCTGCAAGGATTTGACTATTCTGAACATTTCACACAAATGGAATCATACAATACATGACGTTTTGCGTCTGGCTTCTTTCACATAGCATAATGTTTTCAAGGGCCATCCATGTTGTAGCATGTGTTAATACTTCATTCCTTGTAATGGCTGAATAATATTCCATTTTATAGATATACCATGTTTTATCAGTTTATCAGATGATGGGACAGTTGTTTATACTTTTTGGCTAGTGTGAATAATGCTGCTATTAGCGTTTATGTACAAGTTTTTGTGTGCACATATGTTTTAATTTCTTTTGGATGTATACCTAGAATTGCTGGGTCATATGGCACATCTATGTTTGATGTTTTGAGGACCTACCAAACTGTTTTCCAAGTGGTTGCACCATTTTAAATTTCCACCAGCAATATATGAAGTTTCTAACTTCTCCACATTCTTGCCAACACTTGTTATTTGTATGTAGATCTTTCTTTAATTGTAGCCACCTTTAATATTGAATAGTATTAATGAGAGGCCAATAAGTATGAAAAATAGGTATGAAAAAATTTCGTAGAGATAATAAATTTATTTCTGGGACATCTTGATAAATAGTTTAACATATTGTTGAAGTTTTCATTTTTTTCTCTCTGTTTTCCTCCCTTTTTCTCAGATCTTTTTTCCTCTTGAAATGGGGTCTCACTCTGTTGCCTGTGCTGCAGTGCGGTGGCCTGATCTCAGCTCACTGCAACCTCTGCCTCCTAGGTTCAAGTGATTCTCCTTCCTCAGCCTCCTGAGTAGCTGGGATTACAGGTGTGTGCCACCACACCTGGCTAATTTTTGTATTTTTAGTAGAGATGGGGTCTTACCATGGTGGCCAGACTGATCTCAAACTTCTGACCTCAAGTGATCTGCCTGCCTTGGCCTCCCAAAGTGGTGAGATTACAGGTGTGAGCCACTGCTCCCAGTTCTTTTTTCCTGTTATATCTCTCTTCTTTCCTTTAGTTTTTTAAAAAATTACATAATCAAACATGTGTATTTTAACATTAACCAATATAGGGATGTACAAAAAAAATTAACTCACTCAACTCTTCCACTGCAACTCCTAACATAACCAATGTTAGTAGTTTATTGAATATATCCTCACACTTTTAAAACTCTGTGCATATGTACATAAGTTTGTGATAAAAATATTCAATACTCATCACTCTGCAACTTACTTTTGAATATTTTGAAGATTATTTCTATATTAGCTGTTGTAAGTACGCTTAAATGGTAGATAAATTTCCTTCTCTTTCTAGCTTTCAAAATATGTATGACACACAAACAAACAATATTTAGTATATGCATACACACACTGCATCTCTAATTGATCCTGGATTTCATTTTGTTGTATCATAAGAAAGGAAACTGTTAGTATGGTCAAATTGACTTGTTTTAACTTTGCCTTATGTTCCCATTTGTTTTCTCTGTTCTTTACATATTTGATGTTCACCACAATCACTTGGATTAAAATGTGTGGATTATTTTTTGGAGATAGGGACCTTATCATGTTGCTTAGGCTGGTCTCCAGTTCCTGGCCTCAAGGGATTTTTCCACCTCAGCCTCTTGAGTAGCTGGGATTACAGGCATGAGCCACTGTGCCCAGCTTAAAACCTGTGGATTTATCAGTAGAAAATGTTCATGTAAAGATATTCCTGTAAGGGAACCCATCGCTCCTCCAGTGGAAGGAAGCTTGAACTCATCCCTTCAAGAAAGAAGCTCCTCCCCTTGTATTTCTATTGGGTTTTGCATCCAGACTGAGCTTCCTTCCCTCACCCGTATGAAGTGTCTACCTTCTGCAGACTCCAGTGGCTCAGGAACCGGGGATGCAGTGCCAGGCTCGTGGTGTCCTGCAGCAGATGTGGGGAGCTTTCCTTCTTTATGTCTCCATGAAGATGGGAGGTAAGTCTCAATCTAATAGCAAATGCTGCTAGGAATTTTCAAAACAATTTCCTTTCAGCTAAATTATTGCAAATTTTGACATTTGTAATGAGAGTATTTCCTGAATATGCATTTTCCTAATGTGGTGCTAATTGTCCTCCTATTACTATGGCTGCTGCTGTTACTGCAACCATTTATTTCAGTCTAAGAAATCTCCCATCAATGGCAGTTCTTTTGTGACCACATGGAGACATCATTTAAAAAATTATTTCAATAGATTTTGGAAGAAACCTCATTTTTAATAATGATGGGGCTTCTGGGAGTGCTGCCCTAATAACAATCATGTATCTTGTCATAGGCACTGCAGGACAAAGCCTTGAGCAGCCCTCTGAAGTGACAGCTGTGGAAGGAGCCATTGTCCAGATAAACTGCACGTACCAGACATCTAGGTTTGATGGGCTGTCTTGGTACCAGCAACATGATGGCGGAGCACCCACATTTCTTTCTTACAATGCTCTGGATGGTTTGGAGGAGAGAGGTCATTTTTCTTCATTCCTTAGTCGCTCTGATAGTTATGGTTACCTCCTTCTACAGGAGCTCCAGATGAAAGACTCTGCCTCTTACTTCTGTGCTGTGAGAGACACAGTGACTATGAGGCCTCCTTAACTGTGCCAGAATTCAAAAGACAACCAGTGGAGTACAGGTGGGCTTGAGAAGTTCTAGAACTTCCTGAGTGTATGTTTGCTTAACCTCTAATTTTAAACTTGTTTAGAATATGTAGCATAGGGCTCCTAAACTGAACCCCATTGTTTTATGAACCAATGATTGCTAAAGAGAAGGACAAACTATTTTTTTTTTTTTTGAGACGGAGTCTCGCTCTGTCGCCCAGGCTGGAGTGCAGTGGCGCGATCTTGGCTCACTGCAAGCTCCGCCTCCCGGGTTCACGCCATTCTCCTGCCTCCCTCCCGAGTAGCTGGGACTACAGACGCCCACAACCGCGCCCGGCTAATTTTTTGTATTTTTTTAGTAGAGACGGGGTTTCACCGTGGTCTCGATCTCCTGACCTTGTGATCCGCTTTTTTTCTCTCTTTCTTCTTCAGTTTCTCCTTTTCCTCTTCCTCCTGCTTATTTATACCTCCAGTATCCTGTGGTCCCACATATGGAAGATGGAATTTACTTTTGGAGGAAGCTTTTTATACAAGGGAAGGATCCCTTGGTGAGCGCTTTAGTTTATGCAGTAGTAAGTTACATTCACATTCATGTATCCTTGGGAGGCTCTGAAATTTGTGAAGTAAATGCAAATTCCTCAGTTTGAGATAGTACAATTTCATTTAATTATGTCAAATATGTCCTCATTTTTCTATTTACCTGAGTAATAATTTTGATATTACTTAACATTTTTTGGTGGATTTATCCAACATATTGGAGAGTGTGGGGGTTGTGGACTTAGAGGGTGAAGAGAAGATCACGGAGAGCTCTTCTCTGTGAAACGGAAGAGTGAGGTCATACAATGAGGTGGGAGTCAAGTGTGGAAGGAATTGGTCAGTAGGGAATTCCTGTAAAAGCACTGGATAATGGACAGAACAGTAATATACAATATTCAGTTTAAAGATTTTCTTTTACTGAATTGTAATTTTTGTGTGCTATCCTAAATGTTTTTGAAGTTTGTTAAACATTACAGCCTATATGGTTTGTCCTTAGAAGGCAATGCAGAATTTCTTCTCCATAGGTGAATTCTTTCTAGGCTTAGTACATTGATTGATTGATTGATTGATTGATTGAGACAGAGTCTCGCTCTGTCGCCCAGGCTGGAGTGCAGTGGCCCGATCTCAGCTCACTGCAAGCTCCCCCTCCCGGATTCACGCCATTCTCCTGCCTCAGCCTCCTGAGTAGCTGGGACTACAGGCGCCCGTCACCACGTCCGGCAATTTTTTTGTATTTTTTAGTAGAGATGGAGTTTCACCGTGTTAGCCAGGATGGTCTTGATCTCCTGACCTTGTGATCCGCCCGCCTCAGCCTCCCAAAGTGCTGGGATTACAGGTGTGAGCCACCGTGCCTGGCCATATATTTATTTTTATATATTTTCTCCTTAGTTTTGAATGTTAAATTCTTCTATTAGCTTTTTTTTTTTTTTGAGATGGAGTCTCACTCTATTGCCAGGCTGTAGTGCAGTGGCGCCATCTCAGCTCACTGCAATCTCCGCTTCCCGGGTTCAAGCCATTCTTCTGCCTCACCCTTCGGAGTAGCTGGGACTACAGGCATGCGCCATCCCACACAGCTAATTTTTGTATTTTTAGTAGAGACAGGGTTTCACCATGTTGGCCAGGATGGTCTCGATCTCCTGACCTCGTGATCCACCCGCCTCAGCCTCCCAAAGTGCTGGGATTACAGGTGTGAGCCACCGTGCCAACCTCTATTAGCTAATTTCTAATGATTCATTTTGGGGTAAACAGAATTAGAGGGACTTGGTGGTAGGGAGTAGGAAAGAAAGGTAAAGTGGATGGTTTTCACTCAACAAATATTTTATTAAATACTTGTATGTGCTAGGCACTCTTAATTGCTATGGTGCATCACTGAATAAAACATACCTGTACTGAGGTTGCTTATGTTCTTGTGAAGAGAGAGAATAAGCAGATGTTTTAGCAGACTTTGGAAGTACAGGGAAAATACATTTGACCCTCAGAACTCAGCTTCATTGTCTTTAATAGGAAGAGAGCTGAGATGTATGCAAGCAATGCTGATGTCCTGTGCTTGTTATAATTTTGTAATATAAATTAATCATCCGCTGAGTAAGGGCTGTATAACATTGGAGACTTATAAGACTGCAAGTCTTGTTATCCAGAGAATCTCAGTCTTTCAAATTATTCGAATGTAGCTGTGTCTATAGTGGGACTCTATATAAAATCAGAAAGATACTGAACGTTTGAGTGGAGAATCTAACACTGAGGCAAATGACCTTTAACATGTGAATTATTTGTAAAAATGAAAAGAAAAATTCAAGTGCTTCATTGAAATCACGAAGGAGACAAAGTCTAAAAAACTTTCAGCAAGAAGTGAATGTTCAATGGAAATGAACTATACAAAATCAGTTACCTTAAATTTGAAGACATGTACGTTACTGATATTCTCCTTAATCGGTATGCTATCTTTTTATCTTTTCAATTTAGTGACTATGAGGAGTATACATAAGAACTTTTATAGGTTCATTTTGACCTTGTTTTCATATCTATTTTCTCCTAAAGTCTTAAGTTGCTTTTTTTTTTTTTTTGGTTTGAGATGGAGTCTCACTCTGTTGCCTAGGCTGGAGTGCGGAGGCCCTATCTCGGCTCACTGCAACCTCTGCCACCCAGGTTTAAGTGATTCTCATGCCTCAGCCTCCCAAGTAGCTGGGATTACAGGTATGCCACCATGCCTGGCTAATTTTTGTATTTTTAGTAGAGATGGGGTTTCACCATGTTGGCCAGGCTAGTCTCGAACTCCTGACCTCAAGTGATCCACCCACCTCGGCCTCCCAAAGTGTTGGGATTATAGGCATGAGCCACCATGCCTGGCAAAGCCTTAAGTTTTTAGATAACATGTTTTTCTGCCACTGAGATTTTCAAGAAGAAAGAGTACCATTCTTTGTTACTTTCTGTCTCTGCTAGTGGGGTTTCTCTTTAACCCAACAACTTCTTTCATTTCCACCTGGAAGGTGATTGGATGCTAGATGTTGGAGCAAGCCATTACTAGAGGATAGGACGCAAGGTTTTCCTAATTATTGTAGGTCAAACTGGGAACCCAGCCCTACTGTCATGTTCAAAGAGCAGTAGCTGTGTTTGGATTTGGGAGTTAGATGTTTCTAAGTTCAAATCCAAGCTTCACAGGGTGTTCAGATAAAATCTTACAGAATGAAAGAAATGTAGAAAGGATTGGAAGGAATTTTACATACATCGAATCTAACTATCTTCTACAATGTTTGAATAAAGTTCTGATTTTTGAGCATCTTTTTGGCCTTGTTCTCTTGAGTAGTTGTGGATGAGTCCAGCTTCAATGTCTTTTGCCTTGAGATCTACCTTTGGAGCTTTCTATATCCCTCAGTGTGGGCAAGACAGAACATCCCATTGTCCAGTTATTTTCTAGTCCTGGAGAATCTGTGGAGTTTCCGGAGCCACACTGGTACTCAGATGTCAGGAGCATGTTCTCACTGTGGCAGTTAACCTCTCTTTAGTTCTAGTTCCTAAGGAAGATAACCAAAAGAACACAGGTGGAAGAGGCTTGCATCGAGAAGACTACACTTTATCTTGGAGGTGAACTGTTCACTATTACATACATAGCTCAGGAAAACTTAGATACCTCTCTTGTTTCTTTTGGCTTAAGGGTGGTGAATAATTTAGGTGTTATTGAGCCCTAGTTTGCTCAACTGTTTCTCTTGGTTCCTCTACTCCCATATCTTTGTACATAGTTCCTATGCAGGGAAAACTCTCCTCAAATTATCATTTTTTGAGTAGGCTATCTACTGCTTTTTGGAAAATCAGCACCATCCATGTGGCTTAAGAGTGATTTGCACATGTACTCATGGGTACAGGGAAGTGAAGGAGGTCAGTTGGAAGAAATACAAAACCCATGATCTTCATTAAGAAGAATTTAAAAATTTTGAATGAATAGTTGGATCTTTTTCTAAGAAAAGTCCGTAAGAGATTTGATAATATGAATTTGGGGCCAGGCGCGGTGGCTCAAGCCTGTAATCCCAGCACTTTGGGAGGCCAAGACGGGTGGATCACGAGGTCAGGAGATCGAGACCATCCTGGCTAACACGGTGAAACCCCGTCTCTACTAAAAAATACAAAAAACTAGCCGGGTGAGTTGGCGGGTGCTTGTAGTCCCAGCTACTCAGGAGGCTGAGGCAGGAGAATGGCTTGAACCCGGGAGGCGGAGCTTGCAGGGAGCTGAGATCCGGCCACTGCACTCCAGCCCGGGCGACAGAGCGAGACTCCGTCTCAAAAAAAAAAAAAAAAAAAAAAAAAAAAAAATATATATATATATATATATATATATATATGAATTTGGATGGGAAATAGGGAGTGTGCTGTGTACCACTGGATTTAGGACATGAGAGCGGGAGGCCCAGAATGCACACATAACCCTTCTCAGACAACCCTTGAGCCTGTGGTTTGGATACTGAACCAAGGGTAAAGGAAGACAAAAGTTGGCTTTTTGAGGGATCAGTTTATGAGGTGGAGTAGAACTCTAAGCTGGACTCTGCCAGTGTCCTTTTGAAGCCCTGTCTTTTGTCCTAAATGAGGAATCTCAATTCCAGATATAAAATGAGGATGAATGGCTCATGCCTGTAATCCCAGCACTTTGGGAGGCCGAGATGGGCAGATAACAAGGTCAGGAGTTCGAGACCAGCCTGGCCAATATGGTGAAACTCTGTCTCTACTAAAAACACAAAAATTAGCTGGGCGTGGTGGTGGGCACCTGTAATTCCAGCTACTCAGGAGGCTGAGGCTGGAGAATCGCTTGAACCTGGGAGGCGGAGGTTGCAGTGAGCTGAGATGGCGCCACTGTACTCCAGCCTGGGTGACAGAGTAAGACTCCATCTTAAAAAAAAAAAAAAAGAAAAAGAAAATGAGGATGAAACACAGCTTTGGTTGAATGTTCCGCCAGGCAGTATTCTGTGTGTCTTTTGAGCAAGTGCAAGCACATAATTTTCCTATTTGCCATCTTTCTGAATCTCAATCGAGTGCTTCCTGCCTGGAAGCCATTAGTTCACATATTTGACTCACATATACTCTGAATTTTAAGTATATTTTGACTCTGCCTCTACAGTGGTTACCACATGCTTATCCATTATTCATTATTGAGTTTTATATGCATTTGTACTTTTCAACTGACCCATATCCATCCATTGGTCATATATGAGCTTTCCCTTGGCTCTGTTCTCCTGGGCCAATTTTGGGCATGGACTTTTATACTCACCTTCTCATTTTGTCCCCGCCATTCCTCAGTTATCCCCTCAGCTGAAACTTGACTTCTGTGAAAGCACTTAGTCACTGAGTGTGGGGATGGAGGTGACTTGAAAAGCGGGCGCTATATCTCATAATTAAATTATGTAATCTGGTACTTCAGAATCTCCTGGTCTCTGTTGTTACATTTCCTTATGAACTTCTGAGGGAATTAGGAAGTATTTCAGAACTTCCTTTCCTAGGTAGGCATACCATTTTTTTTTTTGAGATGGAGTCTTGCTCTGTTGCCCAGGCTGGAGTACAGTGGTGTGATCTCAGCTCACTGCAACTTCCACTTCCCAGGTTCAAGCTATTCTCATGTCTCAGCCTCCCGAGTAGCTGGGATTACAGGTGCCCACCACTGCGCCCAGTTAATTTTTGTATTTTTAGTAGAGACGGATTTTTGCCATGTTGGTCAGGTTGGTCTCGAACTCCCGACCTCAGGTGATCTGCCCACTTTGGCCTCCCAAAGTGCTGGGACTACAGGCACCATTCTCCTGCCTCAGTCTCCCGAGTAGCTGGGACTACAGGCATCCACCAGCATGCCGTGCTAATTTTTTGTATTTTTATTAGAGACAGGGTTTCACCATGTTAGCCAGGATGGTTTTGATCTCCTGACCTCGTGATCCGCCTGCCTTAGCCTCCCAAAGTGCTGGGATTACAGGCGTGAGCCACTGCGCCTGGCCATGTAGGCATACCTTTAAATAATACTACTGATTAAGAGAGGCCTGTGCCCATTTTGTGGCTAATCAGTAGGCAGAACTAGAATAAATAAGATTTACACTTACTGGTCTAGACAACTGACCTTGGGAATTGCAACCTAGGTTTGGGGACTTGACCTTCCAAGTCTGTGGACTGACTTGCAAACTAGCCATACTTTTCTGCTTGCTAACCAAGTCTTGATCTGGAAAGTAAGATCAAGAGAACTGTCAGATCTACTTGAGAAATACTTTTCAGTCTGCATTAGAATCATATTTTAAAATTCCCTGTGCTTAGGTCCCATCCCAGGTCAATTTAATCAGAATTTCTGGTGAGGGAGCCAGAACTATTTAAATAAAAGTCTCCCAAGTGATTCTAAATGAAACAAAGTTGGAAAACTACAGTCTTAAAAGATAAATTGGACTAACCCTCTGGAGTTGAAAACTCACCCAAATTTATTGTACAAGGGTCAAAAAGTGGCTGAGTGCCCCATCTGGGATGGTGAGGCAGATGAGGGGTTGCTGGTTACTAATATTGGCATTCCTTCCTTTCATTGTGAGTTGCTCTTATAACTTGCACCTGCTGCTCTCTAGAAATATGAGCCTGAGGTCCAATGTTAAACTGAGGCATGTGACACCTGTGCTCAGATCAATGGGCACCCAGGGACCATCAAAGACTTTCTTTCTTACACTCTTTGCCTTTGTGTTCCTTGGAGAAGAACTTCAAAAGAGCAAGCCCTTCTTCAGGGTCCTCGTGGTCTTCTAAGATTTAGTACACAATTTAGTAAAGATACATTAAAGATACCTTAAATATACATTTTTTTGAGGGATAGATATCAACATAAGGAATAGAGGACTCTTGACCAGGTGCAGTGGTTCATACCTGTAATCCCAACAGTTTGGGAGGCTGAGGCAGGAGGATTGCTAGGGGTTCGAGATCAGCCTGGGCAAATAGTGAGACTCCTATCTCTACTAAAAAAAAAAAAAAAAAAAAAAAAAGAACAGAAGCCTCTTAATTACCTGTCCAAGCTCCTCAGACAATCAAGACTAGTCCTTGTGGAGACTAAAAATTTCAGGAACTAAAAGTTTGTTATAGCTTGGTCATTACTCTCATGAAGCAGCATAAGTTGGTCCTCCTAGTGCTCTGTGAATGTGAAAATGTAAAGTCTCTTTGTCTGTGCTTCTGTTGCTGTTGCTGATGCACTCTCCACATGTCTGGTTTACTGATAATTCACCCTCCAGTATTTCACTCCATCCTCTGAAGGGATTGGTGGCCTCTTCATCACAAAATGTTTTCTGTATTTGCACTCCTCTATGATTCCCTGTTCATCCCTTAAGACAAACCCTTCTTTAAGTCCTGGATGATAAGAAGAGTGATGATTGCAGCACTCAATATTTATAAGTGTCTACCATGTTTCAGAAACTTCACATTAGTTATCTCATTCAATGCTCTTAATACCTTGTATTAGTCTGTTTTCATACTGCTATAAGGAACTAGCTGAGACTGTGTCATTTATGAAGAAAAGAGGTTTAATTAATTCATAGTTCCACATGCTTAACAGGAAGCATGACTGAGAGGCCTCAGGAAACTTACAATCATGGTAGAAGGTGAAGGGGAATGAAGCACGTCTTACCATGGTGGAGCAGGAGAGAGAGACAGTGAAGGGGGAAGTGTCACACACTTTTAAATCATCAGACCTCATTAGAACTCACTCACTATCGTGAGAATAGCAAGAAATCAACCCCCATGATCCAGTTACCTCCCATGAGGCCCCTCCTCCAATTTCACATGAAATTTTGGGTGGGGACACAAATCTAAACCATATCATTCTGTTCCTGGTCCCTCCTAAATCTCGTGTCCCTCTCACATTGCAAAATACAATTATCCCCTCTCAACAGTACCCCAGTCTTAACTCATTTTAGCATCAACTCAAAAGTCCACAGTCCAAAATCTCATCTGAGACAAGGTAAGTTCTTTCTACCTATGAGCCTATAAAATAAAAAACAAGTTAGTTATTTCCAACATACAATGGGGGTTCAGGAATTGGGTAGATTCTCCCATTCCAAATGGAGAAATTGGCCAAAACAAAGGGGCTACAGGCCCCACACAAGTCCGAAACTCAGCAGGGCAGTCATTAAATCTTAAAGTTCCAAAATAATCTCCTTTGACTCCATGTCTCACATTCAGGGCACTCTGATGCAAGGGGTGGGCTCCCACAGCCTTGGGCAGCTCCACCCCTTTGGCTCTGTAGGATACAGGCCCTATGGCTGCTTTCATGTGCTGGTGTTGAGTACCTGCAGCTTTTCCAGGTGCACAGTGGGATCTGGAGGATGGTGGCCCTATTCTCACAACTTCACTAGGCAGTGCCCCAGTTGGGACTCTGTGTGGGAGCTCCAACCCCACATTTCCCCTTTGCACTGCCCTAGTATGGGTTCTCCATGAAGGTTCTGCCCCTGCAGCAAACTTCTGCCTGGACATCCAGATGGTTCCATACATCCTCTGAAATCTAGGTAGAGGCTCCCAAACTCTTTCCTTCTGCACACTCACAAGCCCAATACCATGTGAAAGCTGCCAATGCTTGGGACTTGAACCCTCTGAGGTGACGGCCCAAGGACCTTGGCCCCTTTTAGCTATGTCTGGAGCTGAAGCTGATGGGATGCAGGACTCCATGTCCCAAGGCTGCACAGAGCAGTGGAGTTCTGGGCCTGGCCCACAAAACCTTATTTCCTTCCTAGGCCTCCAGGCCTAAGATGGGAGGGGCTACTTGAAAGTCTCTGAACTACCCTGGAGGCATTTTCCCTATTGTCTTGGCTATTAACATTCAGTTCTTCTTTACTTATGCAAATTTCTGCAGTTTAACTTCTCCCCAGAAAATGAGTTTTTCTTTTCTACTGCATGGTCAGGCTGCAAATTTTCCAAACTTCTCCAAACTGCTTCTCTTTTAAATATAAGTTTTCTTTGTTTATGCAAATGAGCTAGGCTTTTGAAGCAGCCATGCCACTTCTTAAAAGCTTTGCTGCTTAGACATTTCTTCCACCAGATACCCTAAGTCATCTCTCTCTAGTTCAAAATTCTGCAGATCTCTAGAGCAGGAGCACAATGCTGCCAGTTTCTTTGCTATAGCATGCAAGAGTCACCTTTGCTCCAGTTCTCAATAAGTTCCTCATCTCCATCCGAGACCTCCTTAGCCTGGACTTCATTGTCCACATCACTATCAGCATTTTGGTCAAAACTATTCAACAAGTATCTAGGAAGTTCCAGACTTTTCCTACATCTTCCTGTCTTCTTCTGAGCCCTCCAAACTGTTCCAACCTCTCCATTACCCAGTTACAAAGTCACTTCCACATCTTCAGGTAACTTTATAGCTGTGCCCAACTCAGGAGGATAGCCCCACTTCTGTATCAGTCGGTTTTCACACTGCTACACTTACTACCTAAGACTGTGTAATTTATGAAGAAAAGAGGTATAATTGACTCACAGTTCCACAGGCTTAACAAGAAGCATGACTGGGAGGCCTCAAGAAACTTACAATCATGGCGGAAGGTGAAGGGGAAGCAACACGTCTTACGATGGTGGAGCAGGAGAGAGAGAGCCAAGAGGGAATGCCACACACTGTTCAACCATCAGCTCTCACAAGAACTGACACACTCTCACAAGAACAGCAAGGGGGAAATCTGCCTTCATGATTCACTCAGCTCCCACCAGGCCCCTCCTGCAGTTTGACATGAGATTTGGCCAGAGACACAAATGCGAACCATTTTATATCTCCCTTGAAGTAAGTCTTATTGCCCTTATTATATATGTAAAGTAATCAAGGTTTAGAAAGGATAGTTAATTTGCTCAAGAACACATAGCTGGTTGATGGTGGGATCAAGATTCTTTTAACAGACTCTAAAAGTTATACTCTTTCCTTTTCATAACAATATATTTTTAAAAATGGGTAGATATGCTGAAAGTTTATCAAGTTTTATCACTAAAACTTGGGGTCACTGAAGTAAAACTATCTTTCACTAACTATCTGTAAATTGATAGTCAACTATCTTGGGAAGTTAAGTGACCCACCAGCCTTCATATTTAGCATGAATCAATTTAATTAGTTCCTTCAGTTTCTTCAGACAAATGGAAGTTTTCTTAAAGGGGATGGAATAAAGGAAGAAAGAGGGGATTGTGCAAAAGGAGGTGGGAATAGATCTCAGAAAGGATGCTGTTGAAATGAAGGGGCCCACTTTTTTTAAATGAAATTGATTTTTAATTCAGTTAAGAGAATAAAAGAGATGAAGTATGCAGTTACATTTTCTTTTATACTTACCTACATAATTACCTTTACCAGCACTTTTTAAAAAATGCATAGATTCAAACGGTATTGTGTGGTGTTACTTGCTTTCTGCCTGAAGAACTTCCTTTATTATTTCTTGTAAAGCAATCTGCTCCTAACAAATTTTTCTCTGCTTTTGTTTATCTTGGATGTTTTTATTTTGCCTTTATTTAAAACTAGCCTGTTTCTTCCGGAGATTTAAAAGCTCACTTTGTATTTGTTTTCTTTAACCTTTTATTTTAGGTTTGGGGGTACATGTGAAGGTTTGTTACATACGTAAACTAGTGTAACAGGGGTTTGTTGTACAGATTATTTCATCACCCAGGTTAAGGCCAGTACCCAATAGTTATCTTTTCTGCTCCTCTCCCTCCTGCTACCCTCCAGCCTCAAGTAGACCTTAGTGTCTAGTGTCTGTTGTTCCCTTCTTTGTGGTCATGAGTTCTCATCATTTAGCTCCCACTTATAATTAAGAACATACGGTATTTGGTTTTCTGTTCCTGGTTCCTCCAGCATGGACGGAGCTGGAGGCTATTATCCTTAGCAAACTAACTCAGGAACAGAAAAAGACATCTCGTTCTTTTCTGTGGCTGCATAGTATTCCATGGTGTATATATCCCACATTTTCTTTATCCAATCTGCCATTGATAGGCATTTCAGTTGATTCCATGTCTTTGCTATTGTGAATAGTGCTGCAATCAATGAACATTCGCTTGCATGTGTCTTTATGGTGGAATGACTTATATTCCTCTGAGTATATGTCCAGTAATGGGATTGCTGGGTTGAATGGTCATTCTTCTTTTAGCTCTTTGAAGGATCTCCATACTGCTTTCCACAATGGTTAAACTAATTTACACTCCCACCAACAGTATATGTGTTCCCTTTTCTCCATAGCCTCACCAACATCTATTATTTTTTGACTTTTTCGTAATAGCCATTCTAGCTCATGTGAGATGGTATCTCATTTTGGTTTTGATTTGCATTTCTTTAATGATCTATGATCTAAGCTTCTTTCATTTGCTTGTTGGATGCATGTGTGTCTTCTTTTGAAAAGTGTCTGTTCATGTGGGATCCAGGTTTCATACAGCAAACAGAAGCAAGCACAGGTGCAGCCTCAGGTTTCTTTACATTGATTCAGAGTTTGAGCTGGTTTCACAGTTTTTTTTTTTTTTTTTTTTTTGAGACAAAGTCTCGCTCTGTTGCCCAGGCTAGAGTGCAATGGTGTGATCTCGGCTCACTGCAACTTCCACTTCCCAGGTTCAAGCTATTCTCATGTCTCAGCCTCCCGAGTAGCTGGGATTACAGGTGCCCACCACTGCGCCCAGTTAATTTTTGTATTTTTAGTAGAGACGGATTTTTGCCATGTTGGTCAGGTTGGTCTCGAACTCCCGACCTCAGGTGATCTGCCCACTTCGGCCTCCCAAAGTGCTGGGATTACAAGTGTGAGCCATCGCACCCGGCTGTTTCACAGTTTTGACTCACAGTTTTCTTTGTGTTGAGGCTAGGTGAGTTCCTGCTAACAGCTCTGTACCACACACACACACAAATCACTCAGTATCACTCAAGATTAGTTCTGTTTTAATGATGAACTTAGCATTCATACATATATAATATTTTTTTTTTTTTTTTTGAGGCGGAGTCTCGCTCTGTCGCCCAGGCTGGAGTGCAGTGGCCGGATCTCAGCTCACTGCAAGCTCCGCCTCCCAGGTTTACGCCATTCTCCTGCCTCAGCCTCCGGAGTAGCTGGGACTACAGGCACCCGCCACCTCGCCCGGCTAGATTTTTGTATTTTTTAGTAGAGACGGGGTTTCACCGTGTTAGCCAGGATGGTCTCGATCTCCTGACCTCGTGATCCACCCGTCTTGGCCTCCCAAAGTGCTGGGATTACAGGCTTGAGCCACCGCGCACGGCCCATACATATATAATCTTAAGAGTAGTTATAGTTTGTGGATGAACTTACATATGACCTTAAGATCACATCTCTTCTGCCAGGCACGGTGGCTCACACCTGTAATCCCAGCACTTTGGGAGACTGAGGAAGTTAAGTGACATACCAGCTTTCATATTTAGCATGAATCATGGGCGGATCACGAGGTCAGGAGATCGAGACCATCCTGGTTAACACGGTGAAACCCAGTTTCTACTAAAAAATATAAAAAATTAGCTGGGTGCCTGTAGTCCCAGTTACTTGGGAGGCTGAGGCAGGAGAATGGCATGAACCTGTGAGGCGGAGGTTGCAGTGAGCCAAGATTGCACCCCTGCACTCCAGGCGGGGCGACAGAGCGAGACTCCATCTCAAAAAAAAAAAAAAAAAAAGATCTCATCTCTTCTGACAAGAACAATATAGCACATTGGCTTAAGTGCCACATGGAAGACTTGTCAGACCAATCAATGTCTTCTAGATTCTATTAGAAATGCTGTTTTGTAAATGTCCAGTTGGCAATTTTCAATGGCTTGTTTCAAGATTAGCGAATTATTGTGGACTCTGCACTGCCTTGCTTGTCGTCTCTCATACTGTGTGTAGCATGTATTATATGTATGTATAACATATATCCTTCCTGATATTATGGTATTTCTGTATAGCACAGAGTAATTCTTCTATCCACATTAATATATTTTTACATTTATGAATTTTGAATCTTTCCATGCATTTGTTTTAATTTTACTGTTAAACTGTTAAAATGGGCCAACATGACACCACACATCCAAGGAAGTGAAAAATATGTCAGTGAATGAAAGAATGCTTTTACCTTGCTTTCGTTTATTCACCAAGGAACTGTCCATACTTGCCTTTAGGTTGCCATGTAGTTGAATCTTCTGTCTTTAGTTTCTCTTAAATGTTCTCTTTTTTTTTTTCCAGGTGAGACCAGGGCAGGTAATGTGCTGAACTGACAATAATTTCTTTATTTTAAGATACATTTCAAGAGACTTTCCCAGTGCTATTTCAATTCAGCAACAAATATTGATAACTGTGTGTGCTCCTAGTTATTAGGCAATAGAGGCAGACAAACACAAATGAATGCTTTATGTCCTTTGAGGGCTCACAATCCATTTGAGGTGGAGAGAGAGAGAAATTCCTTTTTTTTTTTTTTTTTTTTTTTTTTAGACGAAGCCTCTCACTGCCGCCCAGACTGGAGTGCAGTGGTGCAATCTCTGCTCACTGCAACCTCCACCTCCTGGGTTTAAGCAATTCTCCTGCCTCAGCCTCCCAAGCAGTTGGGATTACAGATGCCTGCCACCATGCGAAGCTAATTTTTTGTATTTTTGGTAGAGACGGGGTTTCACTATGTTGGCCAGGCTGGTCTTGAACTCCTGACTTTGTGATCCACCTGCCTTGGCCTCTCAAAGTGCTGGGATTACAGGCGTGAGCCACTGCGCCCGGTGAGAGATAAATTCTTGACTGTAATACATGACAGACTGTGGCAAGGTCTATAGTAAAGAAGTGGTGGCAATACCAGGGAAGAGGAGTGAAGTCCTGCCTGAGAAAAACAGATGAGGAAATTTTTTTTTTTTTTTTTTTGAGACGGAGTCTCGCTCTGTGGCCCAGGCTGGAGTGCAGTGGCGCGATCTCGGCTCACTGCAAGCTCCGCCTCCCGGGTTCACGCCATTCTCCTGCCTCAGCCTCCCGAGTAGCTGGGACTACAGGCGCCCACAACCACGCCCGGCTAATTTTTTTGTATTTTTAGTAGAGACGGGGTTTCACCGTGGTCTCGATCTCCTGACCTTGTGATCCGCCCGCCTCGGCCTCCCAAAGTGCTGGGATTACAGGCGTGAGCCACTGCGCCCGGCCAGATGAGGAAATATTTAATATGGATCTGAAGGAAGCATAAATTGTCACTTGGTCAATATGGAGAGGGAGGACTTACATTCTAGACAGAGGAGAGAGCTTGAGCAAAAGAGCACAGGCAAGTATAGGGCACGCTCACGGAACGGCAATACATCAGTGAGGGTGGGAGAGGCAAGCGGTGGAAATGGCTTAAGAGAACATGTATGTGAGGCCAAGATTACACTGGACTTTGAATTCCGGATTAAGGAGCCTGGTCTTATTCATTCTATATTCACTGAAGAGTCCTACAGATTCTGTGTTTCAGAGGGTAATTTTGTTTGTGGTACAGATGAGGAAGAAAAGGACAAAAGACTAGTCAGGAATTAAGAGAGACAGTTTACATCGATTCAGTTTGAGCTGGTTTCACAGTTTTGAGGAGACAGAATTTGATGTATTAGCACATGACGAGGATGAGGGACAGGAAAAAAAAACAGAATAGTCCAGAATTTTCGAGGTCAAGTGCTTGGAAATATTCATGCCATGCACAAGCAAAGAAATGGAATTTAGAGAGGTCTAGGATTAGGAGCAAAGACAATGAGAAAAGGGGTTATAGAGCCCCCTTTTTACTTTTGTCATATTTTCTGGCATGGTATACCTTCTAAGACACTGACACATTCTCATCTTATTCAACCTTCGGTAAGGCATTTTCTCATCTTACAAGATAGTCAGAGGTGATAGAAGTAATGTATCCATTTATTTCTAAAAGATTATGTAAAACAACTTGAACCAGTTTAATTAGGAGAAAAGATTTTGGGTCAAAAGAATTCAGAATTTTCTGCCAAAGAAAATGCAAGTAAATTCACTTTAAATCATTAGCAATTTATTGGGCATTTGTCACATGTAGCAGTAGCTGAAGAGAGTGGCAGTGATGATGATGCAGGTGTAGTTACTTATTTTCATTCAGTCCCTCGACCTGCTGTCATCCTCTTCAGAGCAGACTTCACTTCTTGATTCCTCAGTGTGTAGATCAGGGGGTTCAGGAATGGAGTGACAACAGTGTAAAACACAGCCACTGCCCCATCCAGGGGGCTCTTGGAGCCAGCCCTAAGGTAGATGAAAATACAGGGAACATAGTAGACTGTGACCACAGTTAGGTGGGAGCCACAGGTAGAGAAGGCCCGGCGCCTCCCATCAGCAGTGCGTATCTTCAGGATGGCATGGACTATGTTGGCATAGGAAAGTAGAATTAACATGAAGCAACTGGTGGCCACTACTCCGATGTCCACAAAGGTCACAAGCTCATTGACAGTTGTGTCAGCACAGGCCAGTCTCAATACTGCAGGGATGTCACAGATAAAGTAATCTACCTGATTGGGCCCACAGTAGGGTAGGCGGAAGGTCAGGGTGGCCTGGATAGACCCATGAATGGAGCCGGCGACCCAAGCTCCAGCCACAAGGACTGTGCATAGCCTCCCATTCATGAGCACTGGGTAGCGCAGGGGCTGACATATTGCCAGGTACCTGTCATAGGCCATCAAGGTGTAGAGGAAGCACTGGGTGCTGCCCAGGAAGTGAAAGAAATACAGCTGAGCCACACAGCCACCAAACGGGATAGCCTTGCTGGCAGGAGTGAAGTTTAAAATAATTCGAGGAACGATGACGGAGGAGAGCCACATGTCCAGGAATGAGAGCACTCCCAGAAGAATGTACATGGGGCGAGCATGGAGCTTCGGGTCAGCCCACACGGTGAGCAGAATGAGCAGGTTCCCCAGCTGCGTGAGGATGTAAATGATGAAGAAGACCAGGAAGAGGAGGCTTCTTAGATTCGGGGGGTGAGACAAGCCCAGAAGAATGAAATCTGTCACCACAGTGTCCAGCGATGTGTTTTTGGTCTTTCCCATGTCTTTTTGTAGTCTGCTGAGATGAATGGTGAAGTTTGACAAGAGAAACACAGCACAATGATGTTGTAAGTGAATGCTTTTGTCGGATGATTGATGCCTAGGAATTATGAGATAAACAAGATAGTGTTAAATTGGTTTTTAAAAGAGGAGGTGGTGTCACCATTAGTTATTTAGGTTACTTAATAGGAGAAGCCCTCCAGAGGCTGGTTAGTTTCCTAGATGGGAGGAAACTCTTGTCCATTGAGAGATACTGAGAGGCAGGATTTGCCAGATGAAGGAAGAGGGACACATGAGAGTGACAGAGAAGTACCGAAAACTCCCACCAAAAAGTGAAGTCACCAAGGAGGGGCTAAGGTTGACACAGAGAAGTGTGGAACAAACACCCTACAATGACCACGTCGACTTTTTCTTCACCTACTGTCATTGTCCCCTTTGTCCTCAGCTAAAATCTCATCTCCTCACCATAGCATGCAAAAATATTCCTTATCTGCCCCTTATTCATATCGCTATTGTATCACTTGTAATTCCTTCTCATTGTTGGGATGCATGACACTCCTCAAGGTTCTCACCGCAGCGTGCTCTAACTTGGGACTTAGGCACACACTATCTTTTCCGCTCCCTTCACATAGGTAGTGCCCACTTTTCCTTCAGGATTCAGTTCGGGAGTCTTCACCTTCAAGAAGACTCTCCCGATCCCTGAGGGCAATGCTTATACTTTTCAGAGCACATACATTATGTTGCATTGTCTGATTTTTTTTTTCTCCCTTAGTAGTCATCCTGTCTAGCACACTAAAAGTGATAAATACCATAATTATTTTCTGAATGACTGAGGCAGATTGAATGGATGTTGCCAAATCCCCCTGACTGAATACACTGTTCTCTGCTTGATCTTTTTCGTCTGACCCTTGTGCCCACGCGGCTGGGACTTTAGGTCAAGGGACCATCTTATTCATTATGTAATATGGGTGTAATTTCATTATTAAAAAACTCCAAGAAACACTCATGCCTGTTTTTGCTCCAGGATATCATTTAGATTTATTTTGTTGATTTATATGGTTCATTGGTTTGGGATTGGATTTTTTTTTTTTGGTATAAGGTCACGGAGGAATTTTTATTGTTTGTTATAAAATCATTGATTAATGCAGGACTTGATCTTTTTTGTGCTTGTGTGTAATATCTATGTATTGCAGTCTGTCAAACAGCAACTCTCTCTAAAGACCTTTACAGATTTTCAAGTATCTGAACCAGATGATAAAATAGATAGAGGGATGGAATGTGTTTGTTTCACTCTTTTTGTTGAATAGGTTGCTTGATAAAGACTTTTCACTCTATGTATGGTTTGAGATGCATTTATCTTTCATTTAACTACAAAATATCTTTGTAATGCAAATGACTATTTTCAGAAAGCAATTAAAATGACAATAGATTAATTATAAATAACATGTGAACATTAATAAGTTTAACTATTTAATCTCTATCAGAAATTCCTCAAAGAAATTTTATGTGAAGTATTCTTTGAAACAACTTAATTCATATGTTAGCATTCAAGAGTTATTAGTAGTAGTAATAATAATACTGAATATATCTGGCTCTTCGAAGTCTGTGGAAAATGTTAAACTTGCCCTTTGCCCACCAAGAACGAAGAACTATCAGATTTTTTTTTTATTATACTTCATATGTGCACAATGTGCAGGTTTGTTACATACATATACATGTGCCATGTTGGTGTGCTGCACCCATCAACTCGTCAGCAGAAATATCAGATTTTTATTGCCTGAGTTTTAGGATGGGAAAGCTAAATCTTATTTCTGTGGTTAGAATATAGACTATAGAGAAAAGAGGCCTGGTGCGGTGGCTCACGCCTGTAATCCCAGCACTTTGGGAGGCCGAGGCAGGCAGATCACCAGGTCAAGAGATTGAGACCACCCTGGCCAACATGGTGAAATCCCATCTCTACTAAAAATACAAAAAAATTAGATGGGTCTGGTGGCAGGGGCCTGTAGTCCCAGCTACTTGGAAAGTTCAGGCAGGAGAATCTCTTGAACCCAGGAGGTGAGGTTGCAGTGAGCGGAGATCGTGTCACTGCACTCCAGTCTGGTGACAGAGAGAGACTCTGTCTCAAAAAAAAAAAAAAAAAGAATATAGAGAAAAGATAGAGTTGAGATTAAAATTGTGCAAAAAATACTAATTATGGTCAGGCGTGGTGGCTCACGCCTGTAATCCCAGCACTTTGGGAGGCCAAGGCAGGCAGATCACGAGGTCAGGAGATCGAGACCATCTTGGCTAACATGGTAAAACCCCGTCTCTACTAAAAATATAAAAATTAGCTGGGCGTGGTGGCAGGCGCCTGTAGTCCCAGCTACTTGGGAGGCTGAGGCAGGAGAATGGCATGATCCGGGAGGCAGAGCTTGCAGTGAGCTGAGATTGTGCCACTGCACTCCAGCCTGGGAGACAGAGTGAGACTCTGTCTCTTAAAAAAAAAAAAAAAAAAAAAAAAGAACTAATTATGAGCTAAAGTAATTTTCTTTTGTGTGTGTGTGTGTGTGTGTGTGTGATGGAGTCTTGCTCTGTTGCCCAGGCTGGAGTGCAGTGGCCTGATCTTGGCTCACTGCAACCTCTGCCTCCCAGATTCAAGTGATTCTCCTGCCTCTGCCTCCTGAGTAACTGGGACTACAGGTGCGCACCACCATGCCTGGCTAATTTTTGTATTTTTAGTAGAGACGGGGTTTCACCATATTGGCCAGGCTGGTCTTGAACTCCTGACCTCATGATCCACCCACGTTGGCCTCCCAAAGTGCTGGGATTATAGGCGTGAGCCACCATGCCTGGCCGAGCTAAAGTAATTTTCTTTGTCAATACAGGAATATAAACTAATATGCTTCTACTTAGGCAAATAATATATTCATGAAATGTTTTATGAAAATCAATTTTTGTATTTAAAATCAGATAGAACTGTACCACTGGGGCAATTATTTGAAGGACTTCCATGATGCATACTTACGTATAGTGAAAAGTTTATCCCTAATTTATCTACTTTGTCAGTCTGACTTTCCCCCTGTTGTTGTGCATAGGCTCCCTGTTGAAAGAAAATTCTTTTTACCCCTCTAGGTTCTGGGTTCCTTGCCTGGGAGGAGGCAGGAAACTGAGATGGGTTACAGCTGGTCGGTTTGAGGACAGGTTACCTTTCCAGGCAGACTTGGTAAAGAACGGTGATTTCAGCTTGGTGCTTGGTGTTCAGAGGCTGCAAAGGAAGATAGTTTAGACTTCCAGAAGGCAGATTTTTGGAGACACAGAGGGTGTGTTTACAGAAGGATTGGTTTTCTTGGCAAGAGAGGTGAACAGTCTGGGACCACCTTAGAGGAGACAAAAGAAAGACTGGGCATGGTGGCTCATGCCTGTAATCCCAGCACTCTGGGAGGCTGAGGCAGGAGAATTGCTTGAGCCCAGAAGTTTGAGACCAGCCTAGGCAACATAGTGGGACCCTGTCTGTGAAAAAAGATTTTTTAATTAGCCGGGTCTAATGGTGCGCACCTGTAGTCCTAGTTACTCAGGAGGCTGAGACAAGAGGATCACCGGAGCCTGGAAGGTCAAGGCTTCAGTGAGCCATGATGGTGCCACTGTACTCCTTCCTGGGTGACAGATTGAGACCTTGTCTCAAAAAACAAAAAAAAAAAAAAGAAAAAAAAAAGAAAAAAAAAAAGAAAAAAAAAAGACAAAGGTAAAGGCCACATTTGTGTATCCTCTTTTCCCTCTCCCTTATCTTCCAGATTTGTGTCATTTTATTTTAGGTCTGCTCCTCTTTTTTAGCTTTTGAAACTTAGGATATTTAAGATAAGGAAAGTTAAATACAATTTTAGTATATCTACCCTGGCTAATTAGATAACGAAAATATTCCAAAATTTCCCAGGTTTTAGACTGTATTGGATATTCTCCATCTGAATAGGTCAGAATTTAAATAATCAGAGCACATGAAAATAACAAAAAGTTAAAGTTCAATATAAAAAGCATCTGAAAATAAGAGCCCAGTGACATCAGAGAATAAACAGCATATTTTTACAAAGCAATTATCCTGGAAACTCTAGGAAGAGACTTTGGGAATGGGGTGAAAGAATAGCACTGAGAAGGTAAGGACAGGGAGGGTCAAGAACACCTTCAAGGGACCTCTATGGCATTATGGGATCACAGGATAAGCTGCTTTCTATCCCCTACCCTGCCACAAATCAAGCTAGTTTGATGTGAACACATTTCTTGCAGTGTATTTAGAGAGGCGCCGAGGAGGGCAAGCCTTTATCCAGCAATTTGAAACTTTAGATTTCTACAGTGACCTTTGGGATCTGGACTACTATGCAACGGTTATGAAATCTTGAAGATGAGGAGTGAAGGCTGGTCCAGCATTGTGTTGGACACATTAGGATCAAAGGACTCCTGTTTACCCTTGTGACAAGACTCAACGCACATCTGCTTCCAAAAAGAGGTTTCACCTTCTGTCATCCTTCATTCAGAGTTAGACATCCTGGTAGAGCTAGGGCAGAGTAGAGGAAACAGATAGAATTTGAGGTGGCCTAGACATATTTTATCGAATTCACAAGAGTACATTCTTTCCTACTACCGGAGGTTAAAAAAAAGAGCTTGCTTTAGAAAAAGTACTTCGTGTCCTCTTCATTGGAGAAGGGAAAGGCTATGAATCCAGCCTTTCTTTGTGTTTGCACAATCACTGAAGAATGTTCTTTATAACCCCTATGACTATTGCTGCCCAACTCTGCCCTTTATCACTGCCCTAATAAAAAGAGAACACGAAAAGAAAATAGTGTTGTAAGTTTTGTTTTTTGTTTTGAGTCATTTTCTCAACACAAAAAGAGTTTCCCCAAATTGGAAAAGAAGGAACTTAATTCTAGCAGTTTGGTAAAGAGTTGAGGAAACAGATGGAGAAAAGAGATGGATTATATTAACACTCGGACAAAATAACAGAAAGTCTTAAAGTTCCAAAATTAGTCTGCAGCCTTGTTTTGAACATAGCTGGTGTCAGGGCTGCTTTTTCCATTCTTTTAGACTCACGTGTACAGAGCTGCACAATTGTGGAGGAGGCTGGCTGTCCTTGAGTGCAACCGTCCAGTGGATGGAGAGATGGTTTTCAGAGATTCAGTCTAGCCTACTATGAAGGGCTCCCACATCTGTTTTGGAAAGGCTTTATAATTTTTTTTAGGGGTTTGGCCCAGCAAATAAGTGTTCAGAATCTGTCAGAGCACCTGTCTTTTGGGGCCCGTGGACGAGTGTGACTGCTGTATATATTCAGTCATATTTTATATCAGTTTCCATCAGCTGTTGCTTTTTTGGATTAAAAGAAAAAAAGACACTGCCAAGAGATTTGAAGGAAAATTCTATCCTCGAGGGAAACCCTACTCTGGAATATGTCCCTAATGAGATCTTTCCTCCCCAAATCCTCATTATTTTGTTTTGAGAGAGAGCTGGAAATGTTTTTTAGTAGGATCCCTGGAAAGGGAACTGTGGGGAATAACCTCGTTTGCATGTTACTTGGATGACCTCTAATTTCTTAGGGGTGTTATGAAGTCGCAACTGATCCCCTTCCCTCCCCAAATACTCATCAGGATTCCACCATCATCTTCAGGTTTCTGTTCAGGCATCACTTAATCAGAGAGGTTTCTGTTGCCTCTCTCCTTTCCCTTCCCTATTTTATTTTTCTCTGAGCACTTGCCAGCATTTGACATACTGTATTTACTTGTTTGCTTCCTGCTTGTCTCCCTTCACTAGAATATGGGCTTTGCTTAGCTTTGAATCCCCAGCACTACTAGCACAGTGTCTGGCATGTAATAATTTCTCAATGTGTACTTCTGAATAAATTAATAGTCAAAACTGCCACACATGTTAAATGCTGTGGGCAGCAAAAAAAGCTGTGGTTTCAAATATAAGTCTAATGTTTAAAATTACCTGGAGTAGATCTGACATCAAATTGATCCTCGATTGACCTGCATATACCAGGCCAAGTAGCTTCGGAAATCCATTTATTCATTTTTCATATTTAATGTTGGGCAGGGCGCAGTGGCTCATGCCTGTAATCCCAACAATTTGGGAGGCCGAGGCAGGAGGATCGCTTGAGGCCAGGAGTTCAAGACCAGCCTGCACAACATAGCGAGACCTCATCTCACAATAAAATACAAAAAATTAGCTGGGGGCCTGTATTCCTAGCTACTTGAGAGGTAGAGGCAGAAGGATCTCTTGAGCCCAGAAGGTTGAGGCTGCAGTGAACCATGAACCCGCCACTGCACTCCAGCATGGGCGACTGAGAGAGACCCTCTCTCAAAAAAACAAAACAAAACAAAAATTCATGTTAATCTAAATAACACTGGGAAATTGACTATAAATGAAGATTTGAAGCCTCGAGTGTGATAAAAGCTTCAAGAGTTTCAAGAACTTCCCCTGTTAAATAATGGAGCTGGACAAAGACTGGATGATATCTAAGTTTCTTTTTAATTCTAAAGTGAGAAAATTTTAGGCGCGTGTGTGTGTGAAGTTGCACTGCTACATTTCGCCACAAGATGACAGTATATCATCTTTATTGAAACAAAGTACAGTTGCTATATGGAGTAAATAGAAATAAATCTAGAGAGTTCATGAGGGATATAAATTACTTTGGTAAAGATATTATATGTGAGGCATTCATTAGTTTGGGAAAACTATGTATCAAAAAGAGTTAACTTCCTTTTGTAACATATGGGAAATAGTTTGAAATATAGGTTTCTTTCTTCCTCCCTCTTTTCCTGCCTGGTTTACACCTAGTCTTCCTCCTTCCTTTTTCATTCCTTCTTTTTCTTTCTTCCACATTCTCAGTTTATTATGTAACAAATTCCAAGTCAAACGAAACAGAGATATATAAGAAAAAGTTAACATTTTCACCATTTTCTTTTAATTTCACTCCTCTGAAGTAACTAATTTTTTTTTTTTTTTAGACGGGGTTTTTGCTCTTGTCACCCAGGCTGGAGTACAATGGTGTGATCTCAGCTCACTGCAACCTCTGCCTCCCAGGTTCAAGTGATTCTCCTGCCTCAGCCTCCCGAGTAGCTGGGATTACAGGCATGCGCCGCCGTGCCCGGCTAATTTTGTATTCTTAAAAGATATGGAGTTTCACCATATTGGTCAGGCTGGTCTCAAACTCCTGACCTTAGGTGATCCACCTGCCTCAGCTTCCCAAAATGTTGGGATTACAAACGTAAGCCACCGCACCTGGCAGTGTCTAATGTTAATAGCTTTTTTCTCATTTCTTCCTGTATATTCCTACATATACGTTCACATACAGACATACAAATTATGTTTCTTTTGAACTTTAAATTAACATCTGATCATCTGTTGGGGGATAAATTTAGATGGTTGAAAACTCTCTGTCTCTCCCTTATCATCACAAATACCACCACTACTACCACCAACACACACAGACACACACACATACACACGCCACCTCTAATTGCACCCTTGTTTCTATTTTTTCCCATCTTGAGAAGAGAAACACTTATGGGGAAATTGAATACTTGGCCTTATGTTATTCCCATTTGCCTTCTCTGTTCTTTATACATTATGCTTTTCCAACTTTACCAGAACCACTTGGATTAAAACTTGTGGATTTCTCGGTAGGAAATGTTCATGTGAAGACACTTCTGTAGTAAGAGAACCTATAGCTGCTCCTGTAGAAGGAAGCTGAAATCATCGCTTCAAGAAAGGGGCTCCTCCCCTTGTAATTATACTGGGTTTTGCATCCAGACTGAGCTTCCTTCCCTCACCCATATGAAGTGTCTACCTTCTGCAGACTCCAGTGGCTCAGGAACCGGGGATGCAGTGCCAGGCTCGTGGTGTCCTGCAGCAGATGTGGGGAGCTTTCCTTCTTTACATTTCCATGAAGATGGGAGGTAAGTCTCAATCTAATAGCAAATGCTGCTGGGAGTTTTCAAAACAATTTTCTTTCAGCTAAATGATTGCCATTTCTGACACTTGTAACAAAAGAGTATTTCTTAATAGATACTTTCTTTATGTGGTGCTAATTGTTATTGGATATCAAATAATAACTACTGCTGCTGCTACTTTGCTGCCATTTATTTCTAAGAATCTCCCCTTAATGGCAGTTCTTTTGTGACCACATGGAGACATCATTTTTAATAATAATGGGGCTTCCAGGAGCGCTGCCCTAGTAACAGTCATGTGTCTTATCTTAGTCACTACAGGACAAAACATTGACCAGCCCACTGAGATGACAGCTATGGAAGGAGTCATTGTCCAGATCAACTGCACGTACCAGACGTCTGGGTTCAATGGGCTGTCCTGGTACCAGCAACATGATGGCGAAGCACCCACACTTCTCTCTTACAATGTTCTGGATGGTTTGGAGGAGAAAGGTCGTTTTTCTTCATTCCTTAGTAACTCGAAAAGGTACAGTTACCTCCTTTTGAAGGAGCTCCAGATGAAAGACTCTGCCTCTTACCTCTGTGCTGTGAGAGACACGGTGACTATGAGGTCTCTTCAGCTGCAACAAAATTCAAAAAGCAACCACAGCAGCAAGAAGTTATATTTCCTGAGTGTATGCCTGCTGTGAGTTAAGACTGGGGACTTTGGAACCAGACTGCGTGGATTTGAGTTTGCTACTTTCTAGTTAGGTTATCTTAAGTCAGTCACTATTTTTTTTTTTTTTTTTTGGTTTATTTGCTTGTCTATAAAGTGAGAATAATAAGAGTATCTACCTCACAAGGCTGTTGTGAGTTATGACCATCTATCTATATCATTTATATCTATAGTTATATCTAGTGTTACTCAGAGAAGTAGTGGCACACAGTAAGGTCTATTTAAGTTTAGTTATTTCAATTCCAGTCTTGAATTTTCACTAAGTATTATGTGGTAGGACCTCTGGGACTGCAACTCAGTATTTCTCTACCCTTGGTTTGTGGAAGGTGAAATCCTGACCACTATTTATATCTTGTGGGTCTAAAGCTATTAGATGGAGTTTGTCGTTCGGGTGGATTGTTGCTCTGGAAGGATCCCTGTGGTGATACTTATTTTCTTTGGGGGGACTCTGAACTTTGGAAATCCAAATGCAAATGCTTCAGAGTGAGATGTTAAGTATTCTGATTAATTATGAAAGGCTCTCTTCATTATGTGCATCCTTGATAAATATAATCAACATATTTCGGAGGTTTATAACTCAGGCTAGAAGTGAAGTTTAGGGGCTTTAGACGTGGGGAGCATGAACATAATCAGGGGAGTCTGTAGAAGATGGGAAAGAAGAGTGAACACAAGCAATTTGGTAGCAAATCTGGGTGAGGCAGGAGAGCCAGTAGGAGATTCTCATGAAAAGATGTAGTCAGTAGGCATTAAGTACAATAAAAATTTACAGTAAATGTGAAGATTTTCCTTTCCTGCTTTATAATTCCCTTATGTTCTCTTCAGATCTTTTAATGAAGTCTGTTAAATGCTACAACTTGCTGTCAGCTAGGTTTAGAGAGTACATCATTGTGTGTGGCTACCTCCACATGAGATAAAGCCGATCAGAGAGCAGAAGCTCAGATCGCAGGTTATTGGGACATCAAAAGTGAGGGCTGCTCCAAGTTAACATAGTTATATGGTCAGTCATATGCTATGCATTTTTTTTTTTTTGAGTCAAGGATTAAACAAAATTCTCTTTGGGTGAGGTAGGAGTGCTTTTTCATTCTAATTTATAAAATGAACATTTGAGGTGGAATTTGAATAGACATAGTCATACTGGAAAGTAACCTTGACAACATGAATCCAGGCCAGTGAAATGTTCATGTTCCTTTTGTCTAACAATTATTTTTTTGAGCTGTCATTTAAATAAATGCAGGCGAGAAATGAAGCTTTGATTTTTCCAGTTTACAAGGAAACCAAAGAAGCCATAGAAATGATATTTAAGGACTTTGGACTTGGTGAGTATGAATTGTTCATATAGTTATCAATTAGGGAAAACAATATTATGCAAATGATATTGTGAATGCTATGATCAATGGAATATTTTAAAGTTGTATTAGTTTCTATTCCTGCATAACAAATTACCACAACACCTATATATTAGCTTGTAGTTCTGTAGGTCATAAGTCCAAGCAAGTTCAGCTGAGTTCTATGCTTAGGACGTAACCATAGTAAAGTTGAGGCATTGGCTGGGTGAGTACTCAAGTTCTCACCCAGAATTCAGAGTTCAGAGTCCTCTTCCAAGTTAATTCTTTAAGTTTTTTTCTATTATAAATATACATACATATGTATATGTGACGGTGTCTTGCTCTGTTGCCCAGGCTGGAGTGCAGCGGCGTGATCTCAGCTCATTGCAAGCTCCGCCTCCTGGGTTCCCGCCATTCTCCTGCCTCAGTCTCCTGAGTAGCTGGGACTACAGGCATCCGCCACCACACCTGGCTAACTTTTTGTATTTTTAGTAGAGACGGGGTTTCACCATGTTAGCCAGGATGGTCTTGATCTCCTGACATCGTGATCCTCCCGCCTAAGCCTCCCAAAGTGCTGGGATTATAGGCATAAGCCACCATGCCTGGCCTATTTTTATATATTTTTTAAAATTTAGAGACAAGGTGTTTCTCTGTTGCCCAGGATAGAGGGCAGTGGTGTGATCATAGGTCACTGTGGGATCAAATTCCTGGCCTCAGGGAATTCTCTCACCTCAGCCTCCCAAGTAGCTAGGGCTATAGGCACACACTACCATACCTGGCTAATTAATATATATATATGTATTTTTGTAGAGACAGAGTCCTGCTATGTTGCCCAGGCTGGTTTTGAGCTCTTGAGCTCAAGCAATTCTCTGGACTCAGCCTTCTCAGTTGGGATTACAGGTGCTTTTTTTTTTCTGAGATGGAGTCTTGCTCTGTTGCTGAGGCTGGAGTCCAGTGGTATGATTTTGGCTCAGTGTAACATCTGCCTCCTGGGTTCAAGCGATTCTTCTGCCTCAGCCTCCCAAGTAGCTGAGATTGCAGGTGCCCGCCACCATGCCTGGCTAATTTTCCTATTTTTAGTAGAGACGAAGTTTCATCTTGTTGGCCAGGCTGATCTTGAACTCCTGACCTCAAGTGATCTGCTCGCCTCAGCCTCCCAAAGTGCTGGGATTACTAGTTTGGGCCACCGTGCCCGGCTAGTTCTTATTATTATCAGAATTCTAGTCCATGTAGATGTGGGACTAAAGTTCCCATATTCTTAATGTTTGTTGGCTGGGGGCATTTCTGAGCTCCTTAAGGCAATCTGCACTCCTTCTCATGTGAGTCCCACCATCTTCAAACCAACAATAGCAGGTCAAGTTCATCTCATGCTTGGAATCCTTCTGGCTTAATCTTCCAAAGTTCATGTGTTTTTAAGGTCTCATGTCAACAGGTACATAGATATCTCCCTTTTAAAAAGTCAACTGTGGGCTGGGTATGGTGGCTCACACCTGTAATCCCAGCACTTTGGGAGGCCGAGGCAGGCAGATCACCTGAGGTCAGGAGTTCGAGATCAGCCTGGGCAATACGGTGAAACCCCGTCTCTACTAAAAATACAAAAATTAGCCAGGCGTGGCTGTGGGTGCCTGTAATCCCAACTACTCGGGAGGCTGAGGCAGGAGAATTGCTTGAACCCGGGAGGTGGAGGTTGCAGTGAGCTGAGATCGCCCCATTGCATTCCAGCCCTGGGCAACAGAACGAGACTCCATCTCAAAAAAAAAAAGAAAAAAAAAAAGTCAACTGTTGGTTCAGCGTAGTGGCTCACGCCTGTCATCCTAGCTCTTTGGGATGCCAAGTTGGTGGATCACTTGAGGTCAGGAGTTGAAAACCAGCCTGGCCAACATGGTGAAACCCTGTCTCTACTAAAAATACAAAAAAATTAGCCGGGCATGGTGGTGGGCACCTGTAATCCCAGCTACTAGAAAGGCTGAGGCAGGAGAATTGCTTGAACCTGGGAGTGAGCCGAGATTGCACCACTGTGCTCCAGCCTGGGGGACAGAGGAGACTCTGTCTCAGAAAGTAAAACAAAACAAAACAAAACAAAACAAAAAGTCAACTGTGCCATAGAACCCAACACAATTACCAGAGTAATACTGCATCACATTCAAGATTCTGGGGATTAGGGCAGGGAATCTTGGGTCTATTCACTGAAATTTTACCTACCACATAGCAAATAAAGGATATTCATTAAGACTGCATAAAAATGGAGGGGGAGGGATTGCATTGGGAGTTATACCTGATGTAAATGACGAGTTGATGGGTGCTGATGAGTTGATGGGTGCAGCACACCAACATGGCACAAGTATACATATGTAACAAGCCAGCACATTATGCACATGTACCCTAGAACTTAAAGTAAAAAAAAAAAAAAAAAAAAGACTGCATAAAAATGGTGAACTGCTTATGATATAACAATGAATCAAGAAAACCAGGGTGCATAATTGATTATGCAGAATAATCACAGCTGCGTGAAAACTTTTGGGCATAGAAAAAACAGGGAGAGGAATTACAATACTCTCTCTTTACTGCATTTCCCTTACTCAAAGTCTTAGTATGGGTAGATTTTCTTCTCTTTCTCTCTCCCTCTAGTCTCTTGACTAGGATTGGAGGGTGCACTTCCAAGATGGCTTGCTCACATAGCTGTTGGCAAGAGTCCCCAGATTCTTATCACATGTCTCTCTTTATAGTGTGTTGAGAGAGAGAGCGAGAGAGAGAGAGAGAGAGATTTTATAGTCCAGCCTCAGAAGTGTTATACCATCACTTCTACTGTTTTTTTCCCCCAGCTTCTAACATTTTTCTCCTTTTACATATAACAAAGTAGAAGAAATAATACAGGATTCAAACTGCAAAGGTAATTAATCAGTAGAATGTATACACACAAAAAAAAAATCCCCATAAGAAGACAAGCTTATTTACAATGAAGAAACACATGTACATTTAAGATAGTTCTCATATAAGACATTTAAAAAATAAAACATATCCTACAATGGGCACCACTGTTTACAGCAATATTAAAAGGGAGAAAACAATACTCATTTAATACCACAAGGTAGAGCGTCAGTGGAATAAATTCACAAAACTATATTACAGCTTGTTAATCCATTTAAGAATTGCTCTAAATATGTCATATTTTTGGCCCTCAGAGGTCTATTCCTACAGATTTCAGATTTCAACTACTCTAAATTTCTAGCTACTGAGAGGTAGAGGATGATTATTGTCATGATTATAATGATTATTAGAAACACACACACACACACAAACTCACCAAGGAGTTACAAAATCTGTGGAGACCAGAGGCCAACTATCATCACCTCATGTCTGCTCTCACCAACAGCCTTGCATTTTTCAGAGAAATATCTAAAAAAGTAGTCAGACACCAGTGTGGTTATTATCTCCTATGCCAAACCTATTGGGACTGAAACAAGCAGTATTACCATAAAGGAGAACATTGAGGCTTACCTTTCAAGGCTTATTCTGGTCTCAGAAATTAATTAGATAAGATTATTTTCTATTGAAATGAATTTTGGCTAACATAAAAGACTAGTTCTTTACTAGCTGGTCTTAGGGTAAAGGTCATACACATGAGTCTTAACCTACTCTCTGTCATAGCTAAAGTCAGCTGAAGGTCCAAAATTAGAAATATGCCAAAAATCCTAAGTACAATCGTTTGGAAGTCTGCCATGAAAAAGCCTTTAAAGATGTACTAACTTGAAGTATAAGTGCAAGGGCATAAGAGCTCTAACGCTGTTAAATCTTCCTCCTTTGGGAGAAAGGATCAATGTTCCCTACAAAACACTAAGTTTTGCTTAAGGGTGAAACCTACATATACTAGGGTATGGAATTAATTTAATTTTGTTCCATCAGGATCCTTTTCCCACGTTAAAAAAAACAGAATGAGGAATGAATTTTTTTTTTTTTTTTTTGAGACGGAATCTCGCTCTGTCACCCAGGCTGGAGTGCAGTGGCGCGATCTCGGCTCACTCAAGCTCCGCCTCCCGGGTTCTTGCCACCGCGACCTGCTAATTTTTAAATTTTTAGTAGAGACGGGGTTTCACCGTGTTAGCCAGGATGGTCTCCATCTCCTGACCTGTGATCCGCCCGCCTCGGCCTCCCAAAGTGCTGGGATTACAGGCCTGAGCCACCGCGCCCGGCCGAGGATGAATCTTAATTGGTCTCTTCATCAGAAGTGGATCAGAAGTGGTAAATTTGGTCTCTGTATTCATGAAGTCAGACAGTTTTTTAAGTATGCAGTGGAAGCAGACAGTAGAATAAGATTCCTGTAGCCACAGACCACTACCTGGTATCAAACTAAAGCAAGGATCAACTTAAACAATTATCCAAAGTCACTTTAACTGTACTGAAGGGTAAAGTCCACCACTATATTATTTTAAAGGAAGTTGTCTAAATGTAAGAATTCCATTAACCCTGGGTGAGAAAAATCAAAACAAGTCATACTCTCTAATGAGTTATCCAATGAGAATGAAAATGCTTTTAACTATATTTGACTCGCAAACACTTACTTGGTAAGTGTGAATTTCTTTCTTTCTTTTTTCTTTTATCCCATTGGATTTAGACTATTGAATAATTAAGGGCATAATGAGGGAGAACAAAGAGCTACTTCTTCAACATTTTAGTATCTAGATAGTATAGTAGAAACTGTTCCTAGGGACAATGTATATGCCATTAATCACATTGAATAAAGTGATGAATTATTCATTTTTCTTTTCTTTTTGTTTGAGAAGCTTGTTTATCTCCCTTTGGCCTTTCCAGTGTGGTTTGAAATGATTCCGTGTTGGTTTAGTTGAGGAAGCAACAGTAAGAAAGTCACTATCAGGTAGATGAGAAGCAGGTTGTGGACTTGCTGTCCCATCCGAACAACTGCAGCAAGATAAATGATCATGGCCATGAAACACATTTCAGGCTTTTCTTCCCTCGGTGTGAAGATTTGTTTCCACCAGTCCATAGCTCTGCATCGAGTTTTTAGTAGACTAGTGCAAATTTCATGGAATCTTTGCTGTTGATCGCTGGTGCATTTATTGGAGCCAAAAATGTTAGGTGCTAGAATAGAAACAAGGTAGTCAGCCAAGCACCAAAACATAACAAAAGAGGAAACAGCAGACAGAACAGATGGATCTAGATAGTAGATAATTGAAACACCAAAGAAACCAAGTCCATGATGGCAGGTGAAAACCAAGCTCTTTCCCATAATAAGACTTTATCCACCATCAACATCACTTTTCCCGATTCTTTCAGCTATTGTTCTAAACTTGCAGTCTCTGCAGCCAGCAAATTGATGCTGTGATTACTTCCCTCTGCCATCATCCCTGAGGTCCTGTCTCAGCAAGCACAAACCACCCTCCGACTCAACCTTCCTCCTGAGATCCACAGGGCGATTCTGGCCATTTCTGCTGTATTCTGTTGGTTACCCAGATGCACCTTTATACAGTGCAGAAGGGGATTGCACAGATCTGAACACCAGAGATGATGGAGATCATTGATGTCATCTTGTTGACTGGCTTCCATTTACCAACTCCTGTCAGCCATTGGTTGAAGGATATTAATTTTATAAATTACCAGGGATATTAATTTTCTAGTATTCAGGGTTTACTATGTACTTGGACAAAGAGAGCTCCAGTTGCCAGAAAGATCGCCTCAGGCACAGAGGTGCTGACAGTTGAAAGTTGGGCCAGTATGCTAACACATGAAAAATGTTAATGGGTTATGCAGAGGAGGGTAATCAGTCAACTCTTCCACTGCTTTGATACACTCTTACCCAACATTATATTTGCTTTGTACTGTCATTGATTCCTCAAGGTGATGACTGATTACAGTTTCTTTAAAAAAACAAAACAAAACAAAAAACCCTCAAACAGGAGAGTTAGTCAGATAAGTAGAGTCGCTGCTGCAGTTCGTCCCAAGACCATCACTGTTATCTATTGTCTCCCTCTTCTGTCACTCATTCTAGGCTCCCTCATTCAGCATTCCTGCTGGTCTCAGTTTCTTGCTCTTTGGTGACTCAGACCTTCATCCCCGAAAGGCCCAAGACCCTGGTTACTGTACCCTTTTCAGACCTTGGTTGATGCAATTACCTCTTTACTGCTATCACCAAGCATGGAAACACCAAGACATGTTCCAATAAATCTCTGAGTTCTACCTGTATTTCTCTCTATCCCCATTACGTAGTAGCGACTCTATATCCTCATGATTATAGTCAATTACCTCTGCCACTATAGTTTTGCCAAATTTGGGGAGTTTTCAGGCATTATTTCTTTTTCAGTTCCACCACTTTCCTCTTATTCTAAAGCTCCAGTGATATGAACTTAGATCTCTTGTTATTATCTCATAGGTCTCTGAAACGCTACTCATTTTTCTTTCAGTCTACCTTCGCCCTGTTTTTCAAACTGGGTAAATTCTATTGATCTGTTTAAAGTTTACAGATTCTGTTCTCTGGCATCTCCCCTTTGTATTGAATCTATCCAGAGAACTTTTTAATTTCAGTTATTGTATTTTTCAGTTCTCTGGACCCAACTGCTGCCTCAAATTCCTGGGCTTAAAAAATCTTCCTGCCTCAGCCTCCCAAGTAGTTGGAACTATAGGCACTCACCATCATGCCCAGCTAATTTTTAACTTTTTGTAGAGATAAGATCTCACTATGTTGCCCAGGCTGGTCTTGAACTCCTGGGCTCAAGTGATCCTCGTACTTCAACCTAACAAAGTGATGGGATTATAGGCATGAGCCACCATACCTGGCCTCACTGAAGCATTTTTGTGAGAGCTATTTTAAAGTCCTTTTCTAATAATTTGAGCATCTAATTCATCTTGGTGTTGATATCAGTTGATTGTCTTTTCTCATTCATGTTCTGATTTCCTAATTCTTGGAATGAGAAGTAATTTTTGATTGCAGTCTGGACATTATGGGTTTTTTATTAGGAAACTCTGGATCCTATTTAATCTTCTTTTTAGCAGGTAGTTCTCCTGTTGAGGTGTTGTGCAAAGTTTGGTGGATGTATATGTTCAGTTTCCAGCTGGGTGCCACTGGCACCACCCCAGCAAAAAGGGGACCGTTAAATCACATTGCCTTATTGCCTCTGAATGGAGATGATCAGCTTTCTGCTGGGCCAGCTGGACTTGGGAAAGGAGAGGGCCAACTAGACATACCTCCTGCCTGGTTGGTATGGCAGGAGTGGAGGCTTAGCTCACCACTGGGCCTTGTTGACAAGGAGGTGGGAACGGGAACCCCAAGTAGCCCTGCTTTCCATTGTCTTGTTCAGTTACATGGCCACTGGATAGGTGTGGAGGTTCAGCTCCTCACTGGGCATTGCTGACACTGGGGTGGAGGAAGCTGAGTGTTGACTGTCTCACCTTACAGCACCTCATTCTACCTCATTGTTGCCAGGTAGAGATGGAGGCTCAGCTCATTGTTGGACCCCACTGACACTATCTTGCTGGGAGACTGGAGCACCACATGCTTCTGCCATCTGAGGAATGGAAGATCAGCTCCCTATTTGGCCTGCTGACACTACCAAGTGGGAAACCAGAATGCGCAGTTGGCTTCTATGGGGAAGGAAGGTGGGGTGGAAGATCAACTTCCCTGCTCACTGACTGAGACCTGGGAGTGTGGTTTATTTGTTGGTGTTTAGCTGAAGCAGGAAGGGTACTGCTAGAAAGATTTCCTGTTGTTAGGCCATGGCATTTTTCCTTGTCCTTTGGCTAGAAGGAATGGCTTTCCTTGGAGCTTTTGTTATTTATGCCTATTGGTGGTTCCAGGTTGGAGGTTTCTGTAACATCCTGTCCAGAACTTTTTTTATAAATGTTAGGGTGGTATATTATTTTTCCTTTTTAAAAAATTCGAATGTAGTTATTGATATGGTTGGGTTTAAATCTACCATTTTGTGATTTGTCTTCTATTTTCCCCATTTGTTCTGTGTTCATTTTCTGTCCTTTAGATTTTTTTTGTTTGTTTTTGGGTTTTATTTTAGTATTTTAATTTTATTTCATCTTCACTATAATCTTATTAGTTATACTACTTTTATGTTAGCTGTATCTCCAGAATTTAGATTATGCATCTTTAATGCAGTATAGTAATGATAACTTCAAATGATATTATATCATTTCCTGTATGATATAAGAAATTTTCAAACTTCTGTTTTTCTCCTCTCAGGCTTTTTCTTATTACTTTAATATATTTTACTTCTACATGTTATAAATTTCACAATAAATTTTTGCTTTACATAATCAAAATATTTAAAAAGTGATTAAAAAACTAATTATAAAACACTTTGATATTTTTGCCTTACTTATAAAGATTACCTTACCCAGACAATCTGTAAAGTGTGGAGAATATAGATTTATATATATTGCTTTGAACATCTGCCCAAGCAGTAGAAGAGGCAAATTAGGAAGTGTTTAGTAAGATACTTCTAGAAGCTAAGTTAGTTCTAGGCTGTATATCAGGCATCCTGAGTACCCATTGATTGGTACCAATTTACTTAGCATTCATGGGTGAGGTTTCACTTGTTCACGGACTTTGAATCCCTGGTGTGTATGGCAGTGGTTATTACAGTGGCTATACAAACTGATGTCATGCTAATTGCCAAAGGTTTGGAACTCTTCCATATTTGAAGGCTGCTGGATTTGTTGTCCACTTATTAAATGGCTAAATGAATGAGACTAATAACAGGAAATGCATTGGAATGGAAAATTTTTAATAATACCTCTGAGTATTCATTGATGGCAAGTTCGATTATGTCATGTGATGATCACTTCAAAATCCTATGTCAGATAGATAAAAATTCCAAAGCTTGCAAGCCTAAAATTTACCCTGTGCAGAATTTTGAGTTTCATGATTTTACATCCTAGGCTTCTATAATAGGATATCAGAGGAGAATGGAATCATTAGAGGAGACACAGAGTAGATGGTAAGTGTGGGATATATATTGAGAACATTTATTTTAAACAAATAAGATATGTAGTTTTTATATATAAACACATGTTACTGATTATACATTGAAGAATATTGCTCTGGATTTTAGAAGAGAGCCTAGGCTTAATAGAGCTCCTGGGTTGGTTGATTTGATTTCATGACACTAAGTTTTGCTATCCTCTTGCTGCCTCACCTTTATAATGTGATCATGATTATTGTTACTTATTTAAGGTGGGTGCTGAGGTGGGGAGAGAGGGGATAACAGGCTTATTAAGAAAAGCTTATCTCCTGAGACTGATGAATATACAGTGGTCTTCTTATGTATTCCTAAACTTCACCACAGTCCGATCTTGATGATCATTGCAAAGAAGGTCATTATATTAGTCAGAGTTCTCCAGAGAAGCAGAACCAAAGGTTTTACAGACACACACACACATGCATGCATGCACACACACACACACATGCACACACACACATATATAAATTAGTCCTTTGTTATATATGGGAGGATTGGTTTCCGGGATGCCCCCACCAATAGCCAAATCTGCAGTCATCGCTGCAGAACTGGCATAAACTAAGTTGACCCTCAATATGCATGGGTTTTGCATCCTGCGAGTGCTGCATTTTCAATCTGCATTTGGTTGAAAAAAAATCTGCGTATAAGTGGACTCACACAGTTATTCAAGAGTCAACTGTGTGTGTATACATTATATATATAATGAGAGAGAGAGAGAGAGAGAGAGACAGACAGACAGACAGAGACAGAGAGAGAGAGCTTGATTTATTAGGAGACTGTGGATTGTGGGTTTGGAAGGTTTAAAGTATGCATGGCAGGACTGCAGGCTGGAAATTCCAGCAAGAGTTACTGTTGCAGTCTTGAATCCAAAGGCAGTCTGGAAATAGAATTCTTTCTTCTTCTTGGGACCTCAGTGATTTTTCTTAAGGCCTTCTACTGATGGAGGGCAATTTGCTTTACTTGAAGTCTACCGATTCAAATATTAATCACATCTGAAAAATACCTTCAAAGCAACAGCTAGATCATTGTTTGACCAAACAACTGGGTACCGTGGCCTAACCAAGCTGACACATACAATGAACTATTACAGTAATTAAAGGGATACAATTATTACCTGTATTCCATAATGAAAATAAAGTTAAGAGACTTGCCCAAGTATACACAGAGTAATATATGAGTTGGCTAAAGGAGCAAAAAGAAGCAGAATCCAAGTATATATATATAGACTCACAAAATATGCTTTCATTTGACAATATTTATTAGTTCTGATGCACAAGAATAGAACCTAAGACGAACTGGCTTTGATTTGACACAGACCCCTTAAAAATTTTTATATTTTCTTACTGGGCACAGTGGCTTGAGCTTATAATCCTGGCTACTTAGGAGTCTGAGGTGGGAGGATAGCTTGACACCAAGAGCTTGAGACCAACCTGGGAAACATAGTGAGATCTTGTCTCTAAAAAAATTCAAAAACCAAAATAACTAGCCAGGTATGGCGGCACATGCTTGTAGTCCCAGCCACTGGGAATGCTGAAGTGGGAGGATTGCTTGAGTCCAGGAGTTTGAAGCTACCGGGAACTATGATTGCACCACCGTATTACAGCCTAGGTGACAGAGCAAGACTCTGTCCCTAAAAAAAGTTAAAAAAATTTTCTTAATAGAATTAAGCTTAATGTTAGTATCAGGTTATATCCCCTAAAAGTATGATTTCTACTAATATGAACTAAAAATGAATACTTTCTTTCTATAAGAAAATTTGTTGAATGAATGTATGACCTTTGAGTAACAGATTTTTGGATGTCTTAAAATGCAGTTCTAATGGTGCTCATGGTAGTTACTGATTAAAGTGGTAATGGCAAGTAGACTGAGTTCTGTCTTAGTTGGCCTGACAGAAGTCAAAGTATTGAAAAGAAAAAATGCAAAATTTGCATTGAAGGAAAAGGATTAAAAAAATCCAGGGACCAATATCAAAAAGGTGAAACTGCTCGGTGTGATGGCTCATGCCTGTAAACTCAGCACTTTGGGAGGCTGAGGCAAGAAAATCACCTGAGCCCAGAAATTTGAGACCAACCAGAGCAACACAGTGAAATCCCCACCTCTACAACAAACAAACAAATAAACAAACCAAAAACCAAAAACAAGAAACACAACAAAACAAACAACCAAAAAAAAAAAAAAAAACCCAATGAACAAAAAACAACAACAACAAAAAAATTAGCTGGGCACGATTGGTGTGTGCCTGTAGTCCCAGCAACTTGGGAGGTTGAGATGGGAGAATCGCGTAAGCCCAGGAAGTTGAGGCTGCAATGAGCTGTGATCACGCCACTGCGCTCCAGCCTAGGTGACAGAGTGAGACTCTCTCTCTCTCTCTCACACACACACACACAATTTAGAAAGGTGAAACTGTTCAAGCAGGAAGCCAGTTACTAATATCCAAATCAGAGTGTATTTTATTTCATGTTTTTTAGTGTTTTGCTTTTTCTGTTTCATTTCTAGAAATAATTATGAGAAAAGTGAATGAAATAACATTAGAGTAACATTATAACAATTAGCTAAAGCATCCCTGCACAACTGGAGAAAACTGGTAAGTTTTACCACTACTTGTGTTGCTTGTCATGCTTTTTGTGGGTCTGCACGTGTACACTCACATGTACGTGGTACTGAGCAAGACTCTGTCTCAGCCACTTGTCTGATATGTCACTTAAGTGTGTGTTTAGAAGTTTAATAGGAGGCCTTTTAATTTATGAGAGTTGTTTTAACCTCTTTTCTGTCTAAGGAATCAGAATACTTTATTAACATGTTGCTGTCTATGAAGGCACCTACACACACAGACACACACAGACAAAACACACATATGGACACCCTCCAGGATTCCTCAAGATGCCTGGGGTTATGACTTGTCACCTTTAGATTTTGCCACAGCACTGATTTCTTTTTCCTAGTTATTGAACACTCCATAGGTTATGGAGCCTTGAGGTTGTAAGGGATCAAGACCACCACATCTGTTTGCTGTTTGGATTTGAATACCTAGCATAGTGCCTGGAATATAGCAGACACTCACACATGATGATAGGATGAATGTTGAATGTTGAAAAGATGAAGTCTTTTTTACTGGCAGATGGCCATCCAGTCTTTGTTTGTAAGAGCGAGGAAGTCCTTATGCAGCAAACCTGTGCTCTGAAAGTCAGCATACGGATTAGTTTTGGGCTGTTCTGGAGAAGATTTGGAGGACTACAGTTGAGCCATGGTAGCTCTGCTCCTCTGGGATTTCCTACCCAGGGTCACTCTTTGGGACATAACTCACCATGACTACATCATTGTAATGTATGCATTTGTGATGTTAAATTCTTTCTTTCTTTCTCTCTTTCTTTCTTTCTTTCTTTCTTTCTTTCTTTCTTTCTTTCTTTCTTTCTTTCTTTCTTTCTTTCTTTCTTTCTTTCTTTCTTTCTTTCTCTCTCTCTCTCTCTTTTCTCTCTCTCTCTTCCTAATTTTCTTCTTTTTTTTTTTTTTTAACGGAATTTTGCTCTTGTTGCCCAGGCTGGAGTGCAATGGTGGCACAATCTCAGCTCATTGCAACCCTTACCTCCCGGGTTCAAGCGATTTTTCTGCCTCAGCCTCCCAAGTAGCTGGGATTGCAGGCATGCGCCACCACGCCCAGCTAATTTTGTGCTTTTAGTAGAGACAGGGTTTCTCCATGTTGGCCAGGCTGATCTCAGACTCCCGACCTCAGGTGATCCGCCCCCTCGGCCTCGCAAAGTGCTGGGATTACAGGCATAAGCCACTGCGCCCAGCCTCTAAGTGCTTTCTATGTATGCAGAAGCAAGGACATCATTTTGTTCTTACCCTAAACAACCTTCAGCTCTAAAACTTTCACAGCAGTTTTTTTTTTTCCTCAGAGATTTCTTTCCCAGTTTTAGTTGACAACTGAGTAGATGGTCTCCTCATATACGGTGAAGAATCAAATCTTTAAAAAATAAACTAAATTTAATATGCTGAAAGAGATTTAGGAGTTAATCCGACTCAGCTCTCTGCAGCCAACTACTGAATAATAGAAAGGGCTAGGGACAGGAGAACTGGGACAGAATTCCAATCTTGCCATGCAGCAGCTGGGAAAGCCACAAAACACCTCTGAAGTTTACCTGCATCCCATTTTATTAGGGAGATGAACCTGTCAAAGGTTAGAGCGTGTTCCTATGAACTTCTGTCTTGTCTCTTCTTTAGAGTGTATGCCCTGGCATTCAATCAATATAGGCAGTTCTCTTATGTCAGATCCATCTAAGCAAGACCTTGGGAGCTCTGGATTTTACAAATCCACTTGAGGCTAACACGATAATGGTCTACCGTGATAGAAAATCGCGTTCCTCTTGGCAAAATGAGCCTTCTCTAAGTAACACTTCTCTAAGTGTGTCCTTGCCAAGGATTGAGCCTTTAGTGCTAAAAGAGAGATCAGGTAGAAACCGAGAGAAGAGGCAGAGAAAGATTGGGTTGGAGGTGTCATTGATGAAAAGTAAAGATGAGTAGGCTGAAACTGGGGTCGGGGAGTAGAGGTCACTGATCTCTGGAAAGTCACTATACTCTTCAGAGATGTGATTTCAAAAAGGGGAAAGTTGTTGCTGTCTACATTGTGGAGCTGCTGTGGGAACACTAGAGCTCTTGGAAGAAAGGTAAAAAAAGGTAGTCAAAGAGCAGAAAGAGACAGATTTCACTGACCTTCATTTTTTTAAATGAAGAATTCTGATAATACACAGTACACAATGCACAATACTGATGTCTAGTGGGGATTCTGCTGCTTTTAGTTCAATTGCCCCTTTGTAGATAAGATTTCTGCTGATTGCCTTAAAATGGGTAATTATTTTGATGTATAGATCAACTTCTCCCCAAATTTTTGGATTTTTCATAATTCTTACTTGTAGTGTTACTTTAAAAATATCTTTAAAATTTTTATATATTTTATTTTTAGACATTGTCTTGATCTGTTGCCCAGGCTGGCATTCTGTGGCATGATCATAGCTCACTGCAGCCTCAAACTCCTGGGCTTAAATGTTTCTCTTGCCTTAGCCTCTAGAGTAGCTAGGACTATAAACATGTGCCACCACACTCAGCTAATTTTAAAATTTTTGTAGAGATGGAGTGTCACTATGTTGCCCAGGCTGGTCATGAACTCCTGGCCTCAAGCAATCCTCCTGCCTCAGCCTTCCAAAGTGCTGGGAGGCTGAGGCAGGAAGATTGCTTTGTTCTACTTTTAAAATATTAAAGAAATTAATTCAATAAGTATTCAGTGAGTTCTTCCTTTATGCCAGTTACTTTGCTCTGTGGATAGAAAAATGAATGAGATATTTCCCTTCCTTCAGGGAGTGCATAGTTGGATCTTATTGCTACTTAAAGCCCACTTTGTGTTTTTTTCTTTTAGTTCAATCTATTGAACCAAAGCAGCATGGCACATGGTAAAGAACGTAGGCTCTGAAAAATTCAAATTCCATTTTAGCCAGTTGCTGAGTGACCATGAGTGAATTACTTAATCTTGCAAACATTTTGGGAAGCAATTTGATAATAATATATTTTGAAGTATAATCTTTAAGCTAGCAAACTCATTTATAGTAATCTATTCCTAACAGAATAATATATTAGAGAAGTTATAATCACTCACAAATATTTATTGAGCAACTACTATGTCTACATACTTTCCTAGATAATTTGGATGACTCATCGAGCAAAACAAAGATCCCTGTCCTTTTGGAACTTATATTCTAGCAGCAGGAGAAAGAAAATAATAAACAACAGACTAAATAGGTGAGTTATATCGTATGTTAGAAGGTGATCAGTGCTTTCAAAAAATAAAAAAGGTAGATCAGGATAAAGGCGATCACGAGTGCTGGAATTCTGGGTAAGTTTTAGTTTTATATATGTTCATCAGCATAGACCTTGTTGAGAAGGTGATGTTTGAGCAAAGACATCAAGGGGGTGAGGGAGTTAATTATGCCAGTGGTCCCCAACCTTTTTGGCACCAGGGACTGACAGGAGGCAGAGCTCAGGTGGTGATGTTGAAGCGCTCACCTCCTGCTGTGCAGCCTAGTACCCATCTGTGGCCCAGGTGTTGGGGACCCCAGAATTATGGGATATCTGGGGGAAGAGATTCCAAACAGAGGAAGCAGCCAGTGCAATGGCCCCAGAGTGGGACTGTGCTTTGAGTATTTGAGGAATACCAAGGAGGACAACATGATTGGAGCTGAAAGGAAGAGTGGTAGGAGACAAGGTCAGAGAGGAAATGGGAAGTTGTGTCATTGAGGGCTTTGCAGGCCAATGGAAAGACTTCACTTATAATGTGTGAACAGGGAGCCATTGAAAGTCTTTGAATGAATGAAATGATTTAATCTCATCTTTTTTTTTTTTTTTTTAAAGATGGCATCTTGCTGTGCTGCCTAGGCAGATCTTGAACTTCTGGACTTAAGCGATAAGTCCTCCACCTCGGACTTATCGCTTTGGGATTACAGGCCTGCGCTACCACACCTGGCTATTCGGGACTACAGGCAGGTGTCACTGCACCCGGCTTGACCTATGTTTTAATAGGATTTCTCACTGTAATGTTGAGAACAGATTGTGCCATTATTTTTAATAGTCAGAAATTAGAAACATCATAAATGGCCACAAAGGATGTACTGGGTACACACATTCGAATACATATATGTGATGAAATGTCATTTGGTTATACACTTATGATATAATACTGAGTGAAAAATAGAATATAAAATTATATGTTTACAATACAATTGGAACAAATTAAAGATAACAGCAGTAGGATAAGAACAAGCTATGGGTATTCTTCTCACTTGCTTTTCCCTATGCATGCTTTTAATACTTTGTTTTAAAACAAAGTAACCCATGCTTATTATACAAACTTAAACAATCATGAATTATAATGTAAAAAATTAATAAAATCCTATAATTTCCTTCAATTCCATACTTCTAGAGGTAACTAATGTTAAAATTGATGTGTGTTCTTCAACATCTATCTTGTGTCCTTCCAGGAATAAATATATACAAACATAATTCATGAATATGTATAAATGTTTGAATATGTATAGATATTAATATGTTGAAGCATATACACATACATATATGCATAAATATGTATGCATACACACACAAATCTTTTTCTTCCTTTGTTCATTCATTCCTTTGTCCCTCCCTTCCTCACTCCCTTCCTTTCCTTCAAGGTTCATTATATACTCATAATAGATTCTTTTGCTTAACAATATGTTATTGACATTCCATGAATTAGTAGTTTGTAATCCTGGCTGCACATTGGAATCTCCAAGAAGAATTAATAGTGCTGATGGGTCCAATTCTCAGAAATTCCGAATTGATTGTTTGGCATGAGGCCTGGGTATCAAAATTTATAAAACTTCCTTAAGTGGTTCTAATGTGCAGTCACATTGAGAACCACTGCCTTAGGTTATACATATAGATCCAAGTCATTATTATTATTATTAACAGCTCATAGTATTCCATATTGTGGCTGTACTAAAATTTGATTATCTAGTCCTCTATTGAGAAATATTCAGTTTGTTTCCAGTATGCTACTCTACTAAAAAGTCTTTAAACATGTATCTTTAGTTCTTTAGTTACTGGTGTCTTTATTTCTATGAAATACAGTCCTGTAAGTAAAGTTCTTGGGTTCAGAGGTATGAGCATTTAAAATTTTAATTGACACTGCTAGATTATTTTCCAAAAAGATCTCAATAATACGTACTTCTAGTAGCAGTGCTAAGAGTACTCCGTTCCTTATATCTTTGTTAATCTGATGAATGAGAAAAGTATTTGATTTTCTTTTTAATCTATTACTAATTGAGCATATTTTTATTCATACTCATTTGTCATTTTCACTTCTTTTTCTGTGACAAGTATATTTTTTGCTCATTTTTAACTGAGTCATTTGTCTTACCAAGTTGTAAGAGATCTTTGAATAACAAGAGTATTCTTTTTTGATTATCTATGTTACAATATTTTCTTCAAGTCTACGATTTGTTTTTTTGATAATTTATATGGCACTATATATTTTATTATTATTATTATTATTTTCAGATGGAGTCTCACTCTGTCGCCCAGGCTGGAGTGCAGTGGCGCGATCTTGGCTCACTGCAACCTCTGCCTCCCTGGTTCAGTTCAAGCTATTCTTTTGCCTCAGCCTCCTGAGTAGCTGGAATTACAGGCCTGTGCTACCACACCTGGCTAATTTTTGTATTTTTAGTAGAGATGGGGTTTCACCATATTGTCAGGCTGGTCTTGAACTCCTGATCTCATGATCCACTTGCCTTGGCCTCCCAAAGTGCTAGGATTACAGGCATGAGCCACCACGCCTGGCTGGCATTTTATATTTTAAATTATTGAGAAAGTTTAACATGCTTTATCTCATTTTCACTCATTATGTTTTAATATTTTTTTCATGTTGGTAGGCCTTTGTCACTATTGTTCCTAATGTAAGCCCCATGACATTGTTCCTAATGTAAGCTCTATGATCTACTGTTCCTAATGTAAACCCCTAATGTAAACCTCATGTTATTTTAAATAACACTATAGTTAATATTTCCTTGCAGTTAGCTTTTTTCATAGTTTGAATGCTTACAAGTGAAATAATTGGATCAAGAATATAAATTATTTTTGTGGTTTGTGATAATTATTTCCCAACTGTTATAGTTTTTGGCCAGCCATCAGTATAAAAAGTTAGGGTAATATAACTTTAGTATTTATACAATAATATCATATTACAGAATTTAAAGAAGTAAGTTTCTTAAGTATTTTCTTAGCTCCATTGTGAAGGAAGGCTTGAGTTCTTTTTCAGGCTGCCTAATAAGTTAGGTTCAGTTCAAGTAAAAAAATTTTTTTGCATACCCATGTGTACAAGGCACCTACTAAGTACTGCAAAGGATAAGTCCTTTGTGTGGTTACCACTCTTAAAAAAATTTTAGACTGGGCGGGGTGCCTCACACCTGTAATCCCGGCACTTTGGGATGCTGAGGCGGGCAGATCACGAGGTCAGGAGATTGAGACCATCCTGGCTAACATGGTGAAACCCCGTCTCCACTAAAAATACCAAAAAATTAGCCGGGTGTGGTGGCGGGTGCCTGTAGTCCCAGCTACTTGGGAGGATGAGGCAGGAGAATGGCGTGAACCCGGAAGGCGGAGCTTGCAGTGAGCCGAGATCATGCCACTGCACTCCAGCCTGTGTGACAGAGCGACACTCCATCTCAAAAAAAAATTTTTTTTTGATTTAGTGGAGGGCAAAAATGAACATCATATTTTACTTTATTTTACAGGTCAAGGACCATAAAGAAGCCTGAAAGGGAATAGATAGGCTTTGATTGGGTCAGGAAAGTTTTCTTAAAGGTAGTGTTCTTTGCAATAGTCAAAGACGAAGTGAAGGATGAATAGTATATTTTTTTTCAGCTTTTAAGTTCGTGGATACATGTACAGGATGTGCAGTTTTGTTTCATAGGTAAACGTGTGGCATGGTGGTTTACAGCACAGATCATCAGTTATTAAGCCCAGGCCTCCACAAGTGTAGAGTTGGTCCATTTGTTCTCATTATTCAGCTCCCTCTTATAAATGGGAACATGTGGTGTTTGGTTTTCTGTTCCTGCATTAGTCTGCTGAGGATAACGGCTTCCAAGTCTATTCATGTCCCTGCAAAGGACATGATCTTGTTCCTTTTTATGGCTGCATAATATTCCGTGGTGTTATGTACCACATGTTCTTTATTCATTCTATCATTGATGGGCATTTAGGCTGATTCCATGACTTTATTATTGTAAACAGTGCTGCAATGAACATACATGTACATGTATCTTTATAATTGAATGATTTATTTTCCTTTGGGTATATACCCAGTAATTGGATTGCTGGGTCAAATGGTATTTCTGGTTCTAGATCTTTGAGGAATTGCCACACTGTCTTCCACAATGGTTGAACTAATTTATAGTCCCATCAACAGTGTAAAAGTGTCCCTTTTCCTCCACAACCTCACCAACATCTGTTCTTCTGTTGTTTTTTGACTTTTTCATGATAGCCAATGGTATCTCATTGTGGTTTCGATTTGCATTTCTCTAATGATCAGTGATGTTGAGCTGTTTTTTTCATGTTTGGCCACATAAATGTCTTCTTTTGAGAAGCGTCTGTTCATGTCCTTTGCCCATTTTTTAATGGAGTTGTTTGTATATTAATAGTCAATAATGAGGTGAGGAGAGTATACCTGAATAGAGTGTATGTTTTCTGAGCAGAGGGAAAAGAAAAAGTAAAGACAAAGATTTTGGAAAGTAAGTAGGTGGAGGTAGGATGCCTGGAGGACAGTGACTTGCTTGGCTGGAGAGAAGAATTAATAGGGAAAATAAAAGGACACTCACATTGAAAAAGTGAAAATGTGCAGCAGAATGTTGCAGGCTTTGAATGTATATTTAATTTGATAGGAAGAGTCAAATTATTTAGTTGGGAGTTGTATTGGAATATTAGCTTAATGTTATCAGTGATTTAGTTTGAAGTGAAAAGAGCCCAATAACTAATGGGTAAGGGTTTTGGGCATTTATTTATTCTTGCAAAGGGTCACTGATCTCATCTGCAAGGCAGAAACAATTGATTCCTGTGCCATGAGGTGGTTGTGTTTAAATAGAAGTGCCTGGCATGGCTCCTGGTAAGTAGTGGGTATACTGTAACAACTATTAAATTGATTTTATAAGTTATATGCTCTGATGATAAAGTAGCAATTCGGATAAAAATACAAAGTCATTTCAGTTAGTTCTATTTCTATAATAATAAAACTAAATTAGCTTTCATTTTTCTCCCCCTAAGCTCATTGAATGGACACTCTAAACCAAACAAGAGTGACTGAATTTGTCTTCTTGGGACTCACTGATAACTGGGTGCTGGAGATGCTGTTTTTCATGGCATTCTCAGCCATCTATGTGCTAACGCTTTCGGGGAACATTCTCATCATCATTGCCACAGTCTTTACTCCAAGTCTCCATACCCCCATGTATTTCTTCCTGAGCAATCTGTCCTTTATTGACATCTGCCATTCATCTGTCACTGTGCCTAAGATGTTGGAGGGTTTGCTTTTAGAGAGAAAGACCATTTCCTTTGACAACTGCATCACACAGCTCTTCTTCCTACATCTCTTTGCCTGTGCTGAGATCTTTCTGCTGATCATTATGGCGTATGATCGTTACGTGGCTATCTGCACTCCACTCCACTACCCCAATGTGATGAACATGAGAGTCTGTGTACAGCTTGTCTTTGCTCTCTGGTTGGGGGGTACCGTTCACTCACTAGGGCAGACCTTCTTGACTATTCGTCTACCTTACTGTGGCCCCAACATTATTGACAGCTACTTCTGTGATGTGCCTCTTGTTATCAAGCTGGCCTGCACAGATACATACCTCACAGGAATACTGATTGTGTCCAATAGTGGAACCATCTCCCTCGCCTGTTTCTTGGCCATGGTCACCTCCTATACGGTCATCCTGGTTTCTCTTCGAAAACACTCAGCTGAAGGGCGCTGGAAAGCCCTGTCTACTTGCTCGGCCCACTTCATGGTGGTTGCCCTCTTCTTTGGGCCATGTATCTTCATCTATACTCGGCCAGACACCAGCTTCTCCATTGACAAGGTGGTGTCTGTCTTCTACACAGTGGTCACCCCTTTGCTGAATCCCTTCATTTACACCTTGAGGAATGAGGAGGTAAAAAGTGCCATGAAGCAGCTCAGGCAGAGACAAGTTTTTTTCACGAAATCATATATATAATGGGCATTGGGATTGCAGACATAATTGCAGCCACATCCTTAATGAAAGAGCAAAAGTAAAGTGTCAAAATCAACTTATAAAACTTGGTAAATTAGGTAAAATGGCATGGAGCAGGTCAGATTTCTGCTCATTAAAGATAAGAACTTATTCTGTTCATTAAAGATAAAAACTTATTAACTATTATTTAAATAAAGCAAAAGATCATAGTGGAAGGTATAAGGAAAAATAACCCAGGAAAATTTAAAGACAACTTTTAATTTCATCAGTAAAGGAATACAATTTGGGGAACCCAGTTCAGTCTCAGTTTCAGGAGCAGGCAGAGTGAGAATCGACCCTTGATTTATACTGCTCTGTGGGATATTGCCTCTGGGAAGCTGTACATCACTCCGGTGATTTATACATTATAGTAGTTTCACTGTTGCTTTCCAATACATTTTCAAGTGTATAAATAAGCCTTTACTTATTTGTATTGAATTAAACTTTTGTTGCTTTTGAATGTAATTCTCTCACATCTAGATCTATTTTGTACTTTTTTTTTGAGACAGGAATTTTTTGTACTATTCCTGCAACTTCCTCTAAGTCTGAAATTATTGTCAAAATAAAAAGTTAAAACAAAACAAAACCATACATCCACCAGAATAGTAAAAATTAAAAAGGTAGAAAATGCCGAGTGTTTTTTTTTTTTTTTTCTAATTACTCTGTTGCCCAGGCTGGAGTGCAGTAGCGTCATCTCAGCTTACTGCAACCTCCATCTCCAAGTTTAAGTGATTCTCCTGCCTCAGCCTCCTGCATAGCTGGGAGTATAGGTGCATGCCACCATGCCTGGCTAATTTTTGTATTTTTAGTAGACATGGGGTTTTACCACGTTGGCCAGGCTGGTCTCAAAACTCCTGAGTTCAAGGCACTCGCCCCTCTCAGCTAATCATTAACTACTATCACTCATTGGGCTGAAGTATATCAGTTTATTGTGGAATGGGCAAGTCCATATAAAGAAGGATCCATGACAAATTTCTTAGGTAATGATGATGATATTCTGTGACTGAAATCAGTAGGATTAGCTGTAAATGAAGATCCTATAGATGGTCAGAGAGCTACCATACAATATCAACTTTAATGGAGCTAATGGAATGAAATGAAATATGGTTAATAATAAAAATATTAAGTATAAATATGTGTCCTTCCTTATTCTGAAAAAAATTTATAATTGATTGGGGTCTTTGTCACTACTTTCCAGATGGTCTATCAACTTATAGAAATAATACTTGAGTATTCTGGAGAGCTGGAGAGCAGACAACATGGCCATCCACACATTACAGACATACACAATACAGAGTGAGTGACCCACTAACTCTAACTAAAGGCTAATACATGATTACCTTTTAGTAATCAAAAGAACAAAGAATCAGAAGCAGTCTATTAATTAAACTGGGAGGTGTTCATGAAAATATCTAAACATCATTGCTTCAAGTTGACAAACAAGGGTAGAATATGGTCAGCCCCCTACAATTCTCATATAAAACTTGAGTCATAGTAAGAGTTGAAGAATGAAATGAAGTCCAGATATCACTACTATGTACATGTTAAAACTTAGAAAAATGATCTAATTATGCCTCTAGTTTCTGGACTTTTATGTGCATAGGTATTCACACTCATTATTATCTTTTATGCAGAAATAAATTCCCACTCTCTTATTTGTTTATTTGTATTATGGCACTATTCATTACTTTACTGTGTAGAACATGGTTGTAACCTGAAGAATTCAATTGTTGAATACAAAGTTGCTTAGCAAATTTCTATATTAATAAATAACTATTCCTCTTTCTTGTTAAAGTAAGTAAACTACAGAGCCATGCGTCAATATCTTTTATTTTTGTTCTTTAAGACTATTTATTTAGTAATTACATACATCTTTATCTTGTCTCTGAGTCTGAAAAGTTTTGTTTCTGTAAAACAGAGCCTAAATGTTTTATTTTTACCTCCCCAGAGAGTTGTAAAGATTAGTGTGACTAAAAATGGGTAGTGTCAGAAATTTTGCTTGCTACTATGAAAAAAATAAGCAAACATCACATCATTGTTCCATTATAGTTTTACCAGCTACAATCTTAACGACTACCTTGAAGCATCGTGTTGTTGACTGACAATATGACAGTTTTGCACGTGTTCCTCTGTATGGCTGATTCCTGCACAAGCAGTTCTATTTGAGCTCATTGGAAAGATATTTAGATATTTCTCCTTATTGCCTGTCATTGCCTATAATAAAAGGGCATTTATTTTACATAAATTTTATAATTCTTAAATTCAGCTTAATTATTGCACTAATAAGTTCAAATAAATATCATTTTATACCTTCCAGGGAGTTATCTTTGGGAAAGAAACTACTCTATTAATTATTAGATTTTTCTGTTGAAAGTTAACTTTTGATATCCAGAAAACCCTACAGAATGCCTTTAAAATCATGCCTCTCTATAACTGAAATGCCTTGTATTAACTGAATATCCTCCCTAACACATTTCCTAGCAAATAAAAATTTTCCTCCTGAAAATCATGATGTAGGCCTTGTGGCTCACAGGTTTATTGACCATACACTCACTGAGCACCTAGGAAATCCCAGCTGCATTTAAGCATGCCTTTCTCAGTGAGGGAGTGAGAATGAATGGATGATTGCCAATGTGTCATGCTCTTTTGTAAACATGAATATGAGATGCCATTATCTGGGATATCCTCTTCATATCCCAGTTCACTCACCACATTCCATTCTGCTACAGTATGTGCCACCACAGTGAGATTTAAGATGTTGGTTTACAGACCATGGTTTATCGAACTTGGTGTTTTCTACCAAGTTGTTTTCTAAGTATTTATTACTAAATACTTAATAGTCATCCAATATTACTCTAAGAACAATATTGGATGCTATTGCTTAGTTGAGTGAATTCTCTACATAATATTAAAATAATTTTATTAAAACATAAATTATTTCATGCCACATCTGTACTTAAATCATTCTGGTGGCTTCTTATTGTACTGGAAAGATTCTTTTTAGCTCTCTGACATCACTCTCTTGCCACTCTCTGCCTTATAGTCTAAGCTGTAATCACACTGATCATTCACTTCCTTGAATAAGCCAAGGTCTTTCCCAGCATAGATCTTTGCACCGGCTGTTTCCCCTACCTAGAATGTCCATCACCTCTCTTTTCTCATGGTTGGCTCCTTTTAATCTTAAATGTAACTTCCTCAGAGAGGCCATCCTTGACCACTTAATTTAAAGCAAGTCTCTTCCATACTCTCTGACAGCACCCTGCTGTTTTATAGCATTTTTCACAGTCTGTAGTTAAAATTTGTTTGTTCATGTTTTTGTTTTCTATTTTCACTAGACTCTAAACTCCATGAAGGAAAGACTATATGTATGTCTTATTTATGGCTATAAACCTAGTATCTGGCACGTAATAAGTGCTCAGTAAATATTTGTCAAATGAATGAATAATAAGATATCCCCATTTCATTGCTCTGATGGCAGATTTTGCCTGGATACTTGAGAGTGCCAGTAACTTCACCTGTTCAAAGTTTTCTTTCTCTGTCACCAAAGTCATGTGGAAACTCACTTCGTCTGCTTCACTAGTGTTTGCTAAGCTGTTTATATGAGCATCTGGGTGAATGATGCAGGCAAGGGCTGCCCAGAGATCCCAAGGTTTGTTTAGACCTTGGTTATCCCTCCAACAGAAAAGCAGAAAGAGGCAGTATATGTTGTGATAACAGCTTGAGTTTAAGTTGATACACTTAGGTTCACATGCTGCCTTCATTGTTTTCTAGCTGAGTGAGTTTGGGCGTGTTATTTGCTCTCTTCAAGCTTTAATTTCTTCATGTACAAACAAGCATAATAATATCTACCTTTCAAAGTTGTGAGAATTAAGTAAATGCACAGTGCCTAGAATAATTTCCAGCACAGAGAAGATATTAATAACCATAGTGATTGCTACGACTCTCGGATATTGGACCAAGGATAATTTTATAAGTCTCACAGTTTGATAAATATGGTATGCAACTTATTCTTTGCAAGGCATTTCTTTAATTTGGAGCACCACATATCCTAAGGACGTAGACATTTTCATTTTTCTTCTCTCCTCTCCTTTCTCCCCACTAACTTGTTGAAGGCACTCTTCATTTCTTCATTCCTAAGGGTATAGATAATGGCGTTCAGCAGGGGGGTGACTGCAGTGAAAAACACAGATACCACCTTGTCCTCTGGGAGGCTGGTGGATGGGCGGGAATAGATGAAGATGCAGTGTCCCAGGAACAGTGTAACTACGGTGAGATGGGCTGCACAGGTGGACAGGGCCTTCCGCCTGCCCTTGGAGATCTGCTGCCTCAGACTCACCAGGATGACTGCGTAGGACACCACCAGGACCACAAAACAGACCACGGAGATCAGTCCACTGTTGGAGACTATGAGGATCTCAATGACGTGGGTGTCAGTGCAGGCCAGCTTGATCACCTGAGGTACGTCACAGAAGAAGTTGTCAATCTCATCAGGACCACAGTAGGGCAGCTTGATGGTGAGGGAGGTGAGGGCTATGGAGTGGATGGTCCCTCCTGTCCAGAGGGCCACAGCCAGCAGCACGCATACCTTCCAGTTCATCACTATCATGTACTGCAGGGGTTTACAAATGGCCACATACCGATCATAGGCCATGACAGTGAGGAGGAAGATCTCTGTGCAGGCAAAGAGGTGCAAGAAGAACATCTGGGTCACACAGGCATCCAAAGAGATGAGCTTTTCCTCTGACCAGGTGTCTCTCAGCATCTTGGGGACAGTGACAGTGGAGTGGCAGACATCAATAAAGGACAGGTTGCTGAGGAAGAAATACATGGGGGTATGGAGTCGGTGGTCATAGATAATAGTTATGACAATGAGAATGTTCCCAATAAGTGTCAGGACATAAAAAATGAGGAACATGGAAAACATAGCTATCTGTGCCTTCTGATTTACAGATAAACCTCTAAGCCAGAAATATGTCACTAAGGAAGTTTGATTGAGTAGGACAGCCTCTTCCATTCTCTTTGTTAGACAACCTGTAAAGAATTAGAAAAAAAATCTAATGTAACACTTAATATCTGCATCAATCATTTGGTCATTGAATTTCTTTATGCCTTTTCTCTCCATCTAGAATTTGTGGTAAAATATCTTGCATTTCTTTTAAAAATCCCCATTAACATCTTATGTCATGATACACCCATAGTAGGTACTTAACATACACTTTTGGAATAATAAAATAGAAAATTTTCATTCATTAAGAGACATAAAACAATCTTGAAGAGGGAGAGAGAGAGAGGGAAAGATCAAACAAGTTATTTCTCCCTTAATGTAGTAAGATATCAATGCTTAGATTTAGGTTATGGATTTTTACAGGAGAAGAAGTTAAGATTCTCCTTAACTCAAATATATAATTTGTTGAAGGCTACACAAATCTGGCTTCTGAACATAGTTTTTTTTTTTTTTTTTTAATAGTCCTGTAGACTGCACTTTTCATCAATCCAAACCACTTGCTCTGCTGTTGGCTTTGCCATGAGGCTCTGAGACTGTAATTTCCACGATATAACTTTCAGAGGGCAGAAGCTTTGTACCAAGCTACTGCACAATTGGCAATGTGACTATGATGTTCTTGAACAATTATTTAGAGAAGGCAGGATAAAACCCTGGAAGCCTTGGAAAATGTGGAAGTTGACCTCTCCTCCACCCCTCAGCTGAGAGCAGACTTATTCTTAAACTGGATGTCAAGATCCAAGCCTATAGCATTACTGTCTTGATCAGATTATTCTAGCTCTTTTCAAAGTCCCATTCTGTTGTCTGACTTACTGGCCCACAAGTAAAACGAAAATAGTTATTTTCTTTTAAATTATCCTATGACGCAAGCACCACTATTTTTTTTTTTTTTTTTAAATAACGAGTATATGCATTATAGTCACAGGATTTTAGACCTTAAAGGGAATTGAGAGTCGAGATAATCTATTTTTTTTCATTTTACAAATTGATAAAATGAGGCACAGGGAGGCAAATCAGCTGATCCAAGGTTACATGGAACTGGAGTCACAGCTGGCTCTGGAGGTCAAGTCTCCCGACTCTTGGTTCAGGCTTTCTCTGCTCTACCACCACTCTCGTCTGAGTGTTTGTGGTGGATGGTAGAATCAGGGAGTGAAGCAGAATATGTCTTAGTGGCCTCTCTCTTCCTCTCCTTGGTGTACTGAGTCAGACTGTGGGGCAGGGTTAGGGGGACTATGAGGAACGTCTCTTTTCTAGCTTTCCTTCATCATGTTGTTGCCCTGAGGCACACAGCCTTCCAGGGATGGCCCGCCCAAGGAAGCTGTCTTTCTTGGTTGTTTGGTCCCCACGATCTTTGCTACTTCTTTCCTATCACAGGTGACTACTGGAGATATATATCATTCCTCAAGATCAGGCTCCGCTCCCTGGTAGACTAATGAGTCAACCCCACACTGCTTCTGAAAATAGGCTAGAGAAGGCTCTTTATCTCCTCCTAGCTCTCTCTTTCTCCTCAAATATCTCCTATACCTTATCATGCTGGCCTTCTGAGATAACAGCACTTTTTGTTGTCCATGTCAGAGGAATGACTAATGGTAGTGTCAAACCAAGGAACTGGAAAAGCAGTTCTGTGGCAAAGAAGACATTTTTGGGGCCAGGGAAGTCTTTCAGTTAACACTTAAAAATTAAACTCACTGTGTCAAGTGTTTGAATTAATGTTTACAGCAGCATCTAAATGTACCTATAGATTAATTTTACTGTTTAGAAATTTTTCTTCGAGTATTCATTTGAAGCTTTTGCTCCAAGAAGTGATTTTTTTTAAAGTGTTCCTGATTTACACTTGTTTTCATGGTTGCAAAATTCAAAGCGGAAGAACTGACCAAGAATGGGGCTAGGATTTTATTCAGTATGGGAAATTTCACCTGCACACACTGAAAAGGGTGTGCAGATCAAGAGCTAGGTCTGAAGTGAAGGCTTCTGTTCTCTCCTCATAGAATATGAATACACATTTTAAACTAAACCTTTCCCATCATTATCGATTTTTTTTCTATTTCTGTGGAGCCAAAGGAAAAAATGCTTTGAGAAATGGAGCTGTGTTCAACTGTAGTAGAAAGAATATGGTGCACAAGAAGAAAACGTAGTGTTTATTGCATACATTTCAGGGAAACAGGGAAAGATGATTAAGAACAAAAATAAAATCCAACTAAAATCTCGATAAAAGTCACCTGGGTTGTTTCTGATGCTCGCAGTACCTCCAAAAGTAACAGAAGTGTCAGTCCTTCAATATCAAGATTTTTATCTTCCAGTAGAAATAACAACTTATTTGAAGTTGGACAAGTCAGATAACCCCATTTACCTTGCTTTTTCCGTAAGAAAGATGAGAGCCCTTGAAGTTCCCTCCTTAGGTCTTGTTCACAGTTTTGGTGATGTCACAGTAGATGCATTTGGTGATATTTTCTGGTAAAAGTTACTATTTCAGGCTGTCTGTAAAAATCACACCTTTGTAGCTATATTATTATCCTATTTTTCAATATGTCAAAATACGTAACTCTGCAGCAAGGTTTTCTAGGATTGGTTTCCAGTTAACAGAAGATGTAGTGTAGAAATAATATATATTTTTTCACTTTTCCAGATTGTAGTGGTAAGTAGAGGAGATTAAAAGCCACTAACATTAAAAGCCTTGGCAACATGGCAAAACCCTGTCTTTACAAAAATACAAAAAAATTAGCTGGGCATGTTGGCTTACACCTGTGGTTCCAGCTGCTCAGGTGGCTGAGGCAGGAGATTTTCTTGAACCTAGGAGGTCAAGGCTGCAGTGAGCCATGATTTTGCCACTGCACTCCATCCTGAGCAACAGAGTGACCCTGTCCAAAAAAAAAAAAAAAAAAAAAAAAAAAAAAAAAGAAGAAGAAGAAACCACAATCAGCCACTTTTGTAGGCCCTGTAGGTTTATTAGGACACTTCTAACACAAAACTTGACCTGATTATTCAGAAAACCAGTGTGGCAGAAGCATCTTATTTCTTTTGCAGCACACTGTTTAGGTGCAAGTTTTGTATTGTTAGTTTCAGGTGGATTATTCCACCTTCAAGTACTGAAGGGGAATCTGTGGAGAAAGAAGCACTGGCAGCTGTAGTGTTGGTGTTGTTCTGTTTGCATTATATAGGCTTTATGTCCTTGGGAACTTCTAAGCAATGACATCAGCTTGCCCTACTCACTAGTTAGGAAAAGTTAATTCTGTGGGGAATGAAGTTATAGACTTTGCAATAATCATCAAGAGAATTTAATGAGAAAACAGTACTTAAATATCTAAATCTTTAGGATGTATTTATATATGGTTAAATTAACTACTATTTAGTGATTGCCTACTATGTGCTAAGTATTAGGTAATAGGTTTTCATGTTTTCTTATTTAACTCATATAATAATACAGAGATGAGAGAAGGGTAATGAAGTTAAGATTTTAGTCAGCTCTCTGACAGAGAGATTAAGTGCTTTGACTCTAAAGCAGATCAGGTGCAAATTCCAATGTCCTAGCGGTGTTAACTGGAGCAAGTTATTTAGCTTCTCTGGTCCTTAGATTTTCCATCCATAAAACATGAGTAATAATAGTAAAACTTTTTAGAACTCTTGAAATCTTTGTAAAGCATGTAGCTGTTAGCATGTTACCTATATTAATATAATTATGTTAAATGTAATTCAAACAAACCAAACAAACAAACAAAGAAACAGCCTACCATCACTACCAATCAACATTTTTGGCTTCAATTTTTCATTATTTTGGATAACAGTGAAAATTTAGAACCTCTTGTTCCAATTCTCTTTTTGCTTTCTCTCTTTAGATATATGAGCTTGGTTGTTTCAATTGGTGAAAGAAGACTCCAAAGGAGATGTATGAAGATTATACTTTCGGTTTGAATTTCAAGATTGAATAGTTTCATGGGATGGTTAGGATATCTTAAGTAAAGGGTATGGAGCATAAAATAAACCTTATAGCCAACTCTCCATGTGATAGTGTGTAGAAGAGAAGATGGTAATAAGAGTGAACATATCAGAAGTTACAGAAAATGCTTTCTCCTAAGGCCTTATGGCTTGGGCTTCTTTTCCCTAGTTTTCTTGTTTGATTCATTATCACTGATCAGAGCCCAGACTTGGCTGTAATGAAGAACCTGTACCTTCCAGAACTTTACAGATATTGCTCCTTGGTCACTGTGGGACGTGTATTGTCACTGTAATAGCCTTGGAAATCAGGGAACACATTAAGAAGAGGGATATGCTGGCCATACTAATTATCTGTTAAAACAAATAAAATATGGCCTGAGAAGGACTCTGTACTTCTATGTTTGAGTCCTTGTGGGTGACCTGTAACCTAGCTTAATAGGCAGACAAGATTGAAAACCTAACTAAGGAGTATGCACCTGTAACAATAGCTGAGTTTTGGCCAATCCCAGTGGCCATACTTCAACCACTCATAGACTGCTAAGTGTTCAAACTGTGTTCAAATAAGGCAAATGTCAACCTGGTGCACCAATCCAGCTGTTTCTATACCTCACTTCTGATTTCTGTACTTCATTTCTCCTCTTCTTTTGTCTATAAATCTTCTTCCACTATGTGGCTGTGCTAGAGTCTCTCTGAATCTGCTGTGATTCTGGGGGCTGCCTGATTCGTGAATGATTCTTCGCTCAATTAAACTTCTTTAAATTTAATTTGGCTGAAGCTTTTCTTTTAACAAATGGTGTCAGAAGTGGGATCTGAAGTAGACCTTCTAACAACCTCCAAAATCGCTGAGTGAATAAGCAAGGTACCTGATGAATGCACTTGTGTCCTTTGACATCTCAGAGTGCCTGGGGATTGTGGCAAGTTCTCTCTCAGATTTCGGAGCTCCACACATTTATGTTTTGAGCTCTCCAAGTTTCTTTGAGCAAATTCCTGATCCAAACTGGATTTGAAAGTCATGACAGAAACTGGACTGGGTTCAGGATAAAATTTGATCCAGTAATTAACTAGCTTGGATCCAGTTAGAGGCCTCTTACATCTGACTGGGTCAGAAAGAAACTGGTAGTAAGTGGTAATATTGCAGAGGTTATAAAATTTTGCTTTTAAAAATTCATGGAGATTTTTGTGTTCTACCCCTTTGTTTCATTTTTCTTGCACACTTAGGTAGGAAAGATCATTGGCTAAGTTAATCAATGGAACTTAGAGCCACACCAATATTTTAGGTAAAAATAGTATCCTCAATTTCTGAAAAACTGAATTTGTTCCAGCTTATACATTATACATACATTATACATACATACACATTCCTTCCAGCTTATACATTAGGCCTGGGAAGCAGCAAAGTCTTACAGAAATGGTGAAATCTTACTAAAGATAACTTACAGTGGAATGTTCTGAATAAACAACAACATAGAAGTGCATTTAAAAATGAGGGCTTCCCAAAATTAAATTTGCCAACTGTTTTGTTTAGTTACTATCCTGATCCAAAAGAAACAGACTGCAGCACCAGTTGGCTGACTTTGGGTAAGTAGTAGGGTACATTTTACCTGAGTAAAGGATGGGATTGCACTGGAGACCCTCACCTCAGTAAAGTCCCTCTTGGTTAAATATGGATTAAAGCTGACAGGGCTCAACCAGGGGCAAATGTGAACCTTGCCAGTTCAACATTGCATGCTAAGCAGAGTGGCTAATGTCTATGTTTTGTCACATATATTTTACTCTGTCCAGAATGCCAAATGTTAATATGGTTACCCCATGCAACCCCTTGGATGGCTTCCTGCAACATTGAGAAATTTTTGCCTGTGGTTTCATGATTTTTTTGTGTATGTGCTTGGCCCCCTGGGACAATAGTCTGGCTCAGGGAAGGGGAACCCAGGAACCTAACATGCTGGCAAAAGGGTAAGAATTTCTTACCAGTCAGACTTCTGGCCTCTCTTTCCCTGTGCCTCTCTTTCCTTGTGCAAACTGAGAAGGTTCTGGCCTCTCTTTCCCTGTGCAAACTGGTTGAATGAATGGTAAAAATCACTGCTTATCTCTTGTAATGTTTTGATTAATGGAAAAAAGGATTTATGAAGCTAGTTTTAAGCTGCAGCAAATCTGGTATGCTTTATGTGTCTTCCTGTATCATTCTGTCATAAAGAGGGATACCTCAGGATTGAACATGGGCTTTAAATCCCATAATCCCACTGCTCAAGATGGCCCAGCAAGCTGGTCAGTAACAAACTTTGCTGCAGGATCCTGAAACAAACAGAAAAACTGGATAAGGTCTCCATCTTGTTTTACATCCTCACGAGCTTGATCTTGTAACCATGTGGTGGTACTTTCTCTTGGTCTCTGCCTTCCAGGGAACAGGAATTTTAAGGTTCATGTCATACTTAGCTGTAATAATTAGAGCTAAAATTGTAAGCTCAAAATTAACTACTATAGTTTCCTTCTGGGAAGGGCAACGGAGACTTCCCAGTGCTGTAGCTCAATAGCTAAGATTTTGTTCTTTCACAGTGGTGGCTTGGATTCAATCCTGGTTTAGGAAATGAGTACTTTCTGGTTGATGTCTGTGTGACCTTTACCATCTGTTAATTCTCTTCATCTCCATGAACAACTTCTGACTTCCCTTCTTGAATTTTGCTTTCCTTGAGCTACCTTTGATGATTATAGATTTTGTAAAAACTGCATGTTTTCCTAGCCCCATTTCTTGAAGGGCTCTGCCCTAAGGCCAGACTTAAGAAACTGGCAAATAAAACATCTAACAGCTAATGGATCTTCTTCTGTCTGTCTGTGTAGTTATGTATGTGTTGTATGTGTGATGTTTATATAAAAGAGTTCTTATTATTGGCTTAAAAATAAGCTCTTAAATCAAATATTTTGAAAGAAAGATAAAAACTCTAATGTCTTTTAGTTCATGTAACTTTAGTAATCTTTGGGAAATAAAAACAGCTTTAAAGATTATTGGTAAAATAAAGACATTTTGCCTAAATTAGGCAGGTCAGATATTAGGTTTATTAAATGCTTTAAGGTCATGAACTGTTTTGATTTTTGAAAATTGTTCAAGTTACCTACCTTGGAGACATTAGATTCTAGATAAGGCCTGGGGACATGTGGAATTAGCAATGCCCCCTAGCCATGCAAAGAAGGTTATAAAGAAAAGAGGTTTTTTTTTTTTTTTAGGACAGTCTTGCTCTGTTGCCCAGGCTAGAGGGCAATGACACTATCTCGGCTCACTGCAACCTCCACCTTCTGAGTTCAAGCAATTCTCCTACCTCAGCCTCACGAGTAGCTGGGATTGCAGGCTCCTGCCACCATGCCCAGTTAATTTTTGTACTTTTAGTAGAGACAGGGTTTCACCATGTTGGCCACGCTGGTCTTGAACTCCTGACCTCAGGTGATCCGCCCTCCTTGGCCTCCCAAAGTGCTGGGATTACAGGTGTGAGCCACTGTGCCCAGCTAGAAAAGAGATTTTTATATAAGAAAGAATGTTGTATGGTAAATTCTTGTCCTAAAGTAAAATAACTGGTTGTTTAAAAAGAGAGATGTTCAGGACAAGCCAGAAAGTCCAAGCACGCCGTAGATGGTCTGTGTAAGTCGTGAAAGGATTCGTGAAAGGAAATCCGTGCACCAGAAGCAAAAGTTGCTGAGTTACCATTGTAAGATGCGATTGAGATTACTGAAAAAAAAAGTTTTATTTGCAAGGTATGTGAGGATAGTAAAATGTGTTTTGGCAAAAGATTATAAGAAGGCATGGGAATGTAAATTTTTGCCTAGTTTAGAGGGTTAAAGGATTGATTTAAATTAAGTTAGAATAAGCTAAAAGCTTGAACAAGCTGTAGAAGGGTTGTAAACATTAATCTTGTAAAAGAAATTCTGTGTGTGAACATATTGACTAAATTTATTTATTTATTTATTTATTTATTTATTTATTTTTTTGAGACGGAGTCTCATGCTGTTGCCCAGGCTGGAGTGCAGTGGCATGATCTCGGCTCACTGCAAGCTCCGCCTCCCGGGTTCCCACCATTCTCCTGCCTCAGCCTCCTGAGTAGCTGGGACTACAGGTGCCCGCCACCGCGCCTGGCTAATTTTTTGTATTTTTAGTAGAGACGGGGTTTCACTGTGGTCTCGATCTCCTGACCTTGTGATCCGCCCGCCTCGGCCTCCCAAAGTGCTGGGATTACAGGCTTGAGCCACCGCGCCCGGCCATATTGACTAAATTTAAAGGGGTATTATTTGGTTTTTCTGTAAGTTGAACATCAAAATAAAAGCACAAACAGAGTTTTCTTAAAGCACTGATCTGCTCTTTAACAAAAATTTGTAAAGAGTTACAAAAGGTTTATTAGAATCTCGCCTTCTGGTCAAACTGATGAAGATTGGGTATATTTGTCCAATTCATATTTGTTAAGAATTGAGTTAACATTAATAATATACTAATGCAAGGTTAACATTTGGCTTTCTCTCTTGAATAAGATTTTCATGTAATATTAAAGGATAATGAAATATTTTTCTTTTTTTTTTTGAGTAAACTACTGAAAAAAGAAGGGAAAGACAAGAGACAGATTGATTGGAAAACTAAATCTTTCCTCTATCAATGAGTAAAGGTTTTTGTCTTTTGAAAAGTTTTGAGTCATGATTTTGGCTAAATGAATAACTTATGGTAATCTGGAATACCATTTCATAATATCAAGTGTTTTAAACCTTTAACATATTTAATAGGCTTCTCAAAATCAAATTTCAGCTTCTAAATTGTCTTTTCTGACCTCCGATTTTGAGATGCTACAGAGGGCTCCTGAAGCATTTAAAAGAGGTATAAACAGGATTATTTGACATGTTCAGTTACATGGGATTGCCAAAATAAAAATAATGTTTAATCTTCTTCAGGTTATATTTTAGTGAATAATAATAATCTATATTCCGAAATTTTATGGATTTCCAAAATTCTGATATGTCTGAGTATATGCTATCAATCATTATTGTGGTTATTGTTATTATAGACCACAGAAATAACCACATTTCCTTGTCAGTTCTGTCTTTACGACTATTGAAAGTAATTTCCACAGGTAATTGCATAATGCTGATGCAATTTCTAAAAATTTCACAACCACACAAAATCCTAAAATATGATGTCTTTCAGGAGATTCATGAAAGGATGGAAAGGACCCTGAAAAGCACTCTTGAATACAGGTTTCTAATAACTTTAAAATCACAATGTGGGTAAAATTCCCCAATTCCCCCAGAATTGGATCGGGTAAGAATTCCTGAAACTTTAATAAAAAGACTGACTGGTTTATAAAACTGCTTACCCCAGTAGAACAAAAATTAACTAAATACAGAGAAAATACTTTGCCACATTTTCAAGCTAACTCAGCCAATACTAAAATTGTTGAGACATACAATTTGAATGAACTCCATGGTCTAAGTGAAATTACCTATGACAGCCCCTCAGTTATCAGTGTTACACACCTAAGTTGAAGAAACAACTGGTATTCAAGAGGACATAAGTCTAGGGTTAAGCATGGACTCATGGAGAACTGGGAAGGCTGCCTTGTCATTCCTGAGTCCTTAAAGCTTTTGTTATTAAAGGTTCTGCATTTCATGACTCATCATGGAAAAGATAAAATGATCCAAATTACATGCATACTGGTGTGGTGACTTATAAATTGCTAAAATAGTTTGTAACCAGTATTTGGTTTGTTAATTCCATATTCCTGGGAAAACAACCAAAGCTTCAGGTCCATTTGGCTACCTGATGGGCCATTTAAATATTTATAAAGGGATTTCATTCAATTGCCATTTTTAATGTATGTTTTCTCTTTGTATAAAAGCTTTCCCATGCAAGAGGGCTGATGTTACAATAGTAGATTATTACACTACAGTGTATTTTCACCTGGTAAAGAAAGGTTTTTATGATTCCCTGAGGATAATCAGCCCCTACACAATCTAGAACCCAAAGACTGGATCTTCTGAGAATATCAGAGAAAGACTGTCCTTGACATCCACACTATAGCAAAACTTTGGAACCTTGAACTTTGGGTTCATAATCTCATAACTGAGAAGGGCCCCTCCACACTCTTGGAACTGTACATCCGTTGGAACCCCTAAGGTAAAGCTAACCAGGGAAAATTAACCCCAGAAAAAGATGCCATCCTTGATGTAAACAGCTTTTCCCAAGATCACAGATCAAGACTTCTACTATTATGAGACTCTTATCTTTGAACACTTTTTCTTTGTTTATGCCTTTGTGAACAACAGAAATGAAAAGGGGGTCTGTTATGTGCACTTATATGGTATACTTTTATTCATAAATGACTTTGCAGCCAGCCTTACACATGAACAACCTTATACCTTTATAGATAAAAAAATGAAAGCCCATTGTAGATGAGAAACTTTAATGGTACATATGTTGCCACATAGTCAGAAACAGAACATTGATTCACTCCTCTTAACCCATATCATGGGCTAAAGAGAATGTTGCTAGGAGGTCTTCACTCTTCTAAAAGGCATCATTTATTAGGTCATTTTTCTGTGGTTTGAAGTGAAAGAGGCAATGATTAGAAATTTAGCCCTCATGATAGGCCCTATAGCAGATTCTACTGCAAAGACTATGCTTACACAACAGACTTTAAAGTCTCTTGTGAAAGTTATGCTAAATAGTAGAATTGGCTAAACAGAGAAGAATTTGTGCAGCTGCTGGCACTTGTGGCCTAGGAAGAAATACATTGGGTATTATAGAGATTCAGTTGTTGGGGATTAACAAAAAGATCACTTAATTAAGTGAGTGGACTCTTTATCTAGCTCATTCTTTGATCTATTTGATTTTAGGTGGTTTGGTTTATGGGGAACATGGGTAAGGAGCATACTCCAAACTCTTGATATTATCCTCCCAATAGTTATCACAGTAGTCTCTCTGGTGCACTATATTCTCTTGAAGGTTTTAAATGTTTGCATGCAACCATCTCTAGAATGTTAGATGGTCTCTCTTCAATTGGAATGACAAAAGCTGAAATAAATGTGTGACCATGAGGACATCATAAACTATGACTGACATGCTGATACCAGAACCCCAAAATCATGGTAACTGAGAGTGGCACTAAGGCCTTAAGTTTGGTCACACTCTCACCTAAGTGAGAACCTGGGCAAAAAGGGGGAATTTTTTAGAATAAAATTATGGGAGGCCATTGCATTGGACTAAGCTCATGCACTAGACCCCAACAGACCAAACCAAACCAAAATGGAGCTACTCATGCTAAATTTGATGTAATCAAACTAAGCCTTTAAGTAAACACATAAATTCTAGGACAGACCATGTTTTGTTTTTCTCCTGCAAACAGGACATTTCAGCATAAGAAGGTACCCACTACTCATTCTCTCCTTGGAAAACTCACCCTTCTACTGTTTCCCAGTGGGTTTGAAGACCAAATAAATACATTTATGATGGTGATAGTGACATCAATGACTAAAGTTTTGGTCAATCTCTCAAAATTGAGAAAATGACCAAAAGTGGGGAATTGCTAAAGCAAGCTAAATATGGCCTGAGAAATACTCCATACTTCTATATTTGAGTTTTTGTGGATGAACTGTAACCTAGCTTAATTGAAAACCTTACTTAGGAGTATGCATCTGTAACAATAACTGAGTATTGGCCAATCCCAGTGGTCATACTTCAACCACTCAAAGACTGCGAAATGTTCAAACTGTGTTCAAATAAGGCAAATGCCAACCTGTAACCGATCTAGCTGTTTCTATACCTCACTCCTGATTTATGTTTCATTTTCTTTTTTTTGTCTATAAATCTTCTTCCACCACATGGCTGCAGTGGAGTCTGTCTTAATCTGCTGTGATTCTGGGGGCAGCTCAATTTGTGAATCATTCATTGCTCAATGAAACTCCTTTAAATTTAATTTGGCTGAAGTTTTTCTTTTAACACCTCTGTGTTTTTGGAATTGAAATACTTTATCATAAGCATGATATATCAAGGGCAACACAGAAAATGATGTTCAGTTGATGGTAAGGCAATCACTTTCACCACTTTGTTAGTAAAATGCAAGGTTGAGAATCAATCTTTGACTTTCTTTCTTTTTTTTTTTTTTAGACGGAGCCTCGCTCTGTCGCCCAGGCTGGAGTGCAGTGGCAAAATCTCGGCTCACTGCAAGCTCCACCTCTCAGGTTCACGCCATTCTCCTGCCTCAGCCTCGCGAGTAGCTGGGACTACAGAAGCCCGCCACTGCGCCCAACTAATTTTTTTTGTATTTTTAGTAGAGACGAGGTTTCACCGTGTTAGCCAGGATGGTCTCGATCTCCTGACCTCATGATCTGCCCGCCTCGGCCTCCCAAAGTGCTGGGATTACAGACTAATCTTTGACTTTCTTATATCACAGTTCTGTGCTTTCCCCCAATCCCTTGGTGGCCTTTCTTCCTGGCCCATGACTTTTTTCTGACTATACACAGATGGCCTCTGAGGTGTCCCACTAAGGCTTTTCCTCCCTGAAAGTAAGTCGTCTTATTCCAAAATGTATTCCACAGAATAAATGAAAACAGTGGTTTAAACTTGCATAGCACTTTAGAGTTTACAAAGCTCCTTCTCACTCATTATTTTATTTGCTTTTTGTAACACTCCTGTGAGGTAGGGAGCACTATGGAAAAATTGTATTGGTGTTAGGTGATTTTTACAGAGTTTACCTGCCAGGTTAGCACCTGAACCAGGGCTTAAATTCAGTCTTTTGGTTCCAAATCCAGTGTTTACTCCATTACTTCACTTGGATACTGCATATTATAAAGGAGTAATAGCTTCAAGGTATGAATGGTTGGTTAACCTCACCTTCTATGGAAGATGCACACTTAAAAGGGTTGCTTATTAAATCATATATAAATTTTTCATTGGTGTAGGAGAGAGAGCAGTTTTTTAATTATTAACTGACATTTTCCTTCTTACCATTCTATTCTTTCCGTTCCAAAAGATCAGTGATACGGTCTTCACTACTGAAAGGTCACAGACTCACTACTAAAAGTAATCAATCAGCAGCCAATAACCTAGGATGTGTGCAATATCATACTTACTGTAGTATGAGATAAAAAGGCTCATAAGAGTAATGATCCTTTCCTATGAGGAATTTATAATACAGTGAATTAAGATGATGTTTATTTTAGGAGTTTCAGAAAACCCCTTGAAAAAAACCTTGGGGTGATACCAGTAAATGCAATATGAATTAAATGTGTTGTGACCTTCCATCTGAGCCCTCCTACCCACCACAGAAGAGGACAGGAAATCAACAGAGCTTGCATGCTCCTGGTGGGACCATCATTCTGTTTTTCACAATAAACTGCTGAAACCAGACCCTAAGAGGAAGCTACAATTAGATCTCATCACCTACCCACCCGTTTTCAGAAGAGACCAATCAGGCTGATTCCCTCAAGCTATGTATGCCTGTTTATTCCAGTGTTCACAACATCTTTGAACCTTCAGTTCACCCTTAAGGACTCTTATCTCCATAAAACTTGGTACTTTCTACAGTCTAACTTTTATCCTTTTCTGACCCTGCATGCACTCTTCATTATGTACTCTGGCTAGCATTTTGCAAGCAGAATCCCTTATGACCTCCACCTTTTTTTTTTCACATTACCTTTACATTACTGCAGTCCTTTTAAGCAGTACAGGGTTTTTCTGCTATGCTGGGTCTCAAGTTTTGGTAAGTGCCTTTTTTTTTTTTTTTTTTTTTTTCAGAACCATGTTGATTCAGATAATTTCTCTTTATTCCTTTGTAGAAATTTCTATGCTTTGAAGAAAATTTTAACAGACTATTCCAACTGCAACCCTTTCTTGTTTTATCTTCAATGATCCTCTCAGCCACTCACCCTCCCTCCTCAAAGATTTTGCCAATTATAATCATCTGCACAGATGACCATTCAATACTCTGGCCTCGGTTATTTAGCCTCTTCTTCAGTAATTTCACCCTCCAACCCTAACTCAGCCATTCCCATGAACATGCTCCTGAATTTTCATTATCAATAACAGCAGCCCATCCATGCTGTGTTTCAAGTATTCTACTTTCTGATCACCAACTTTTAAACTTTCCTGTTCATTCCTTCTAGTACTCCCAATTATACATTTTTTTCAAACCTCTCAGAAACATCAATCCATTGATCCTATCATCCTCTCACTATCCTTTATTCCTCTCAGATTCTTACTCCTTCCTTATCCAACTTAACTTCCAAGGTGTAGGTTCATAATAATTCCTTTGCATACACCTTCTACTCATGTGCTCATCTGCCCCATCCATTGGAGGTTTTTCCAGGAAAACTCTAATCTTGGTTATGTTCAATGCAATGCCCATTTTGGGTGTATGCCTGAGCTGATGAAGGAAAACACACAACAAAATAGAAGGTCTTACAATTGTGACCACAACCTCAAATAAGCAGTTCTACATTTTCTGTAGTCAATTTATATTTTCACTCTCCATGGTAATTGTTTTATACTGAGTTTACTCAAATCTCTAGTAAATCCTTCTAACTTTTAGATTCAGCGAAAGAACTGCTTATTATTTTAATTAAAAAAAAAGTAATCAGAAGAGAACTTTTACCCCATCCCACTGCTAAATACATCCACCAACCTGCATCTGAAACTGCAAACTCTGCCTAATCTTATAACGGGCATTCTGCTCTATCTAAGGTCAACCCCTCCATTTGTACCCAGGATCCCATCCTTTCGTGTCTCTCAAGGACTTTGCTCAAGCAACTCTGTCTCTAGCATCCTCACATTTCGGTCACTGTTGAAGCATTCCCATCATCACACAAATATGCTGTAATAATTTCAATATTAAAAAGCCATTTCTTGACCTCACATTTTTCTTCAATGGCCACCTATTTTCTCTGCTCTTCTTTGTAGCCACATTCCTTGACAGAATTACCTATACCAATAGTTTCCTCTTCATCTGCTACCATTTGTTTATTGATCCTACTCTGATCTGACTTTGTGTCTCAATGACTCCACTAGAATAGTTCTTACCTAGATCACCAGTGACATCCATACTTCCAAATTCAATGGGCAGTTCTTGGTTCTTGTCTCATTTGACCCTTCAGCATCATTTAACATGGTCAGCTACTTTTTTTGTTTTAATTTTTTTTTTTTTTGGCTGGACACGGTAGCTCATGCCTATAATTCCAGCACTTTGGGAGGCAGAGGCAGGTGGATCACCTGAGGTCAAGAGTTTGAGAACAGCCTGGCCAACATGGCAAAACCCTGTCTCTACTAAAAATACAAAAATTAGCTGGGCGTGGTGGTGGTGCACGCCTGTAGTCCCAGCTACTTGGGAGGCTGAGGCAGGAGAATCTCTTGAACCCGGGAGGCAGAGGTTGCAGTGAGCTGAGGTAGTGCCATTGCACTCCAGCTGGGGCAACAGAGCGAGACTCCATCTCAAAAAAAACCAAATTTGTTTTCTTAGAGTCAGGGTCTTGCTCTATTGCCTAAGTTGGAGTGATGTGCTGCCTTAGCCTCCCTAGAAGGTAGGACTACAGTTGTGCATGACCACACCCAGCTGATTAATTTTTTTTTTTTTTGGTAGAGATAAGGGTCGCACTAGGGGCTACTGGAGATAGCCACCCTGTCTGGCTCTTTCTCTTTTTTGAAAGAGGACACTTCACTCTCCTATTCCCCCTGCCCCAATTTCCTCGTTGCTCCCTTAAACTCTCCTTTATAGTACTCTGTTTCTCTTCATGACCTCTAAGTGAAATGCCTCAAGGATCAGTCCTCAGATTTTTCTTTTCTCTGCTTATGCTTTCTAAGTGAACTCATCCAAGCTAATTATTTTAATGCCATCTTTGTGCTGATAACCGGAATTTTTATCTATAGCCCTAACTTCTCTGAGCTGTAGTTTTGTATATTCTTCTGTGGCCTACTTAACATCTCTACTTGGATTTCTAATGAGCATCCAAAATTTCAAAGAAATCTAAAACAAAACTTTTAATTGCATGGTATCCCAAAGCGATACCTCCATTTTCCTCGCCATTTTTGTAACAGCATTACCGTTTATCCAACTACTAAACAAGACATTCTGAATTCATCCTTCTCTTCTCTCTCGTATCCCACATTCAGCCATTCATCAGCAAATACAAATGGCTCTGCACTTAAAATATATTCTGAACCTCACCACTTCTCAGACAAAATCAAAGGCACCATTATCTCTTTTTACTACTGCAACAACTTCTTATCTATTTCTCTATTTCAACTCTTGCCATCCTCTCATAGCCTGCTCTCCATTCAGCAATCTGACTCATTCTTCAGAATGAATCACATACCTGTTTGTGCTCAAAAGTAATCACTTCCCTCTATCCTTTCTTGTTCACTAAACTCTAACCACACTGACTTCCTTGTGTTTCTTGAGCACACTAAACGTCCTCTTCTCCCATGGCCTTTGGACTAGCTATTCCCTTTGTCTGGAATACTTTTCCACCTTATAGCACCTGGTTCTCTGCTTCATTTTCTTCAGATCTCTGATGGAATATCACCTCTTGAGAGAGGACTTCTTTGAGAGAGGTTGCCAAAAAGAACACTCCAAATCTAATTTTGCTGTCAATGACCTCCAGCCAATCACCATTAGAAGCAAACCTGTAGTCAAAGTAAGTTGGGTTTGTTGACTCCTTGTAATGAGGGAGACCATGGAAGTTTCAGTAAGTAAGAGGATTTTAGAAAGAACATGTAGGATTTGGGTTTTTGTTAGGTGATAATGGGAAGGATTCAAGGAAGCAGTCTTTTCTTTCAAATGACTGTTGTTAGGAAGTAAGAGTAATTCTATAGTTGCATATCTTGATTATTCTCCTCTAGAAGACAGTAAGAATGGAGAAAATGAAAAATTTTAATGGGTTAAAAAAGCAACAACCACTCATATAACCCAGAATAGGGGAATATTTGGTAATTTTTATGGTTTGGACATGGTCTTCTTTTTGTCTGTGTTAAGACATGAATATGGAATAGTCTTGTTTTTGAATATGGAATAGTCTTGTTTTTGAATATGGAATAGTCTTGTTTTTGAATATGGAATAGTCTTGCTCCATTATGGTACTGAGTAGTCTTGTCAGATATTGGTGTTCTGAGAAGCTGTTTAATAGGAGATCATCATGTCCTAACTATAAGTACTGGACTAGCTCCTAGCCACACCAAGGCCTATGTGATAGTGCCAGGCCATTTTCTAGTTATCAGGGGTAGCTTTTCTCTTTCATAGTCCTCCCTTTTGGCTGAATGCAGACTGGGTCAGGCCACAGGGCATTAATCTATAATATTCATAGAGTGTTTTCATCATTGTCAAAATTATGTTGGTTAGGAGGTTGTCTAGAGAATGTTGTCTGTACTTGGACTAGGATTGGTCTCTCTTGCTCTTTTTGTTGCAGAACAAATTGTTGAATCCTTTGACATGACAATAAATTGGAGGTAGCATTTAATAATATGGAAAGTGTACATTAGCTATACTAACTGCAGTGCAGGCAATTACCAGTAACAATTGTTATTAGCTCTTTTTTTTTTTTAAATTACACTTTAAGTTCTGGGATATATGTGCAGAATGTGCAGGTTTGTTACATAGGTATACACGTGCCATGGTGATTTGCTGCACCTATCAATCTGTCATCTAGGTATTGTCATCTAGGTATTTTCATTAGGTATTTCTCCTAATGCTATCCCTCCCCTAACCCCCCACCCCCTGACAGACCCTGGTGTGTGATGTTCCCCTCCCTGTGTCCATGTGCTCTCATTGTTCAACTCCCACTTATGAGTGAGAACATGCAGTGTTTGGTTTCTGTTCCTGTGTTAGTCTGCTGAGAATGATGGTTTCCAGCTTCATCCATGTCCCTGCAAAGGACATGAACTCATCCTTTTTTATGGCTGCATAGTATTCCATGGTGTATATATACCATGTTTTCCTTATCCAGTTTATTACTGATGAGCATTTGGCTTGATTCTAAGTCTTTGCTATTGTGAACAGTGCTGCAATAAACATATGTGTACATGTGTCTTTTTAGTAGAATGATTTATAATCCTTTGCATATATACCCAGTAATGGGATTGCTGTGTCAAATGATATTTCTGGTTCTAGGTCCTTGAGGAATTGCCACACCATCTTCCACAATGGTTGAACTAATTTGCACTCCCACCAACAGTATAAAAGTGTTTCTGTTTCTCCACATCATCTCCAGCATCTGTTGTTTCCTAACTTTTTAATGGTTGCCATTCTAACTGGCATGAAATAGTATCTCATTGTGGTTTTTACTTGCATTTCTCTAATGACCAGTGATGATGAGGTTTTTTTCATATGTTTCTTTTTTCATATATTTCTTGTAAATGTCTTCTTTTGAGAAGTATCTGTTCATATCCTTTGCCCGCTTTTTGATGGGGTTGTTCATTGGTTTTTTTCCTGTAAATTTGTTGAAGTTCTTTGTAGATTTATTAGCCTTTTGTCAGATGGATAGAATGCAAAAATTTTCTCCCATTCTGTAGGTTCCCTGTTGACTCTGATGATAGTTTCTTTAGCTGTGCAGAAGCTCCTTAATTAGATCCCATTTGTCAATTTTGGCTTTTGTTGCCATTGCTTTTGGTGTTTTAGTCATGAAGTCTTTGCCCATGCCTATGTCCTCAATGATATTGCCTAGGTTTTCTTCTAGGGTTTTATGGTTTTAGGTCTTACATTTAAGTCTTTAATCCATCTTGAGTTAATTTTTGTATAGGGTGTAAGGAAGGAGTCCAGTTTCACTTTTTTGCACATGGCTAGCCAGTTTTCCCAGCACCATTTATTAAATAGGGAATCCTTTCCCCATTGCTTGCTTTTGTCAGATTTGTCAAAGATCAGACAGTTGTAGATGTGTGGTGTTATTTCTGAAGCCTCTGTTCTGTTCCATTAGTCTATATATCTGTTTTGGTGCCAGTACCATGCTGTTTTGGTTACTGTAGCCTTGTAGTATAGTTTGAAGTCAGGTAGCATGATGCCTCCAGCTTTATTCTTTTCACTTAGGATTGTCTTGGCTATAGGGGTTCTTTTTTTGGTTCCATATGAAATTTAAACTAGTTTCTTCTAATTCTGTGAAGAAAGCCAGTGGTAGCTTGATGGGAATAGCACTGAATCTATAAATTACTTTGGGCAGTATGACCATTTTCAGGATACTGATTCTTCCTATCCATAAGCATGAAATGTTTTTCCATTTGTTTGTGTCCTCTCTTATTTCCTTGAGCAGTGGTTTGTAGTTCTCCTTGCAAAGGCCCTTCACATCCCTTGTAAGTTGTGTTCCTAGGTATTTCATTCTCTTTGTAGCAGTTGTGAATGGGAGTTCACTCATGATTTGGCTCTCTATTATTGGTGTATAGGAATGCTTGTGATTTTTGCACATTGATTTTGTATCCAGAGACGTTGCTGAAGTTGCTTATCAGCTTAAGGAGATTTTGGGCTGAGACAGTGGGGTTTTCTAAATATACAGTCATGTCATCTGCAAACAGAGACAATTTGACTTCCTCTCTTCCTATTTGAATACCCTTTATTTATTTCTCTTGCCTCATTTCCCTGGCCAGAACTTCCAATACTATGTTGAATAGGAGTGGTGAGAGAGGGCATCCTTGTCTTTTGCTGGTTTGCAAAGGGAATGCTTCCAGTTTTTACCCATTCAGTATGATATTGGCTGTGGGTTTGTCATAAACAGCTCTTATTATTTTGAGATATGGTCAATCAATACCTAGTTTATTGAGTTTTTAGCATGAAGGGTTGTTGAATTTTATCAAAGGCCTTTTTGTGCATCTATTGAGATAATCATGTGGTTTTTGTCATTGGTTCTGTTTATGTGATGGATTATGTTTATTGATTTGCATATGTTGAACCAGCCTTGCATCCAGATTGCAAATAATCTAGATTTTCTAGTTTATTTGAGTAGAGGTGTTTACAGTATTCTCTGATGGTAGTTTGTATTTCTGTGGGATCAGTGGTGATATCCCCTTTATCATTTTTTATTGTGTCTATTTAATTTTTCTCTCTTTTCTTCTTTATTAGTCTGGCTAGCAGTCTATTTGTTGACTTTTCCAAAAACAAAAACAAAACAAAAAAAAACACAGCTCATTGATTTTTTGAAGGATTTTTCGTGTCTCTATCTCCTTCAGTTCTGCTCTGATCTTAGTTATTTCTTGTCTTCTTCTAGCTTTTGAATTTGTTTGCTCTTGCCTCAGCAATGGCAGACGCCCCTCGCCTCACCAAGCTCCAGTCTCCCAGGTCGACTTCAGACTGCTGTGCTGGCAGAGAGAATTTCAAGCCTATGAATCTTAGCTTGCTGGGTTCCGTGGGGGTGGGATCTGCCGAGCTAGACCACTTGGCTCCCTGGCTTCAGTCCCCCTTTCCAGGGGAGTGAACAGTTCTGTCTCACTGGAGTTCCAGGCGTCACTGGGGTATGAAAAAAAAACTCCTGCAGCTAGCTCAGTGTCTGCCCAAATGGCTGCCCAGTTTTGTCCTTGCAAGCCAGGGCTCTTGTGGTGTAGGCACCCGAGGAGAATCTCCTGGTCTGCGGGTTGTGAAGACCATGGGAAAAGCCTGCATGGTCCCTCACAGCTTCCTTTGGCTAGGGGAGGGAGTTTCCCAACCCCTTGTGCTTCCTGGGAGAGGTGACATGCCCCATTCTGCTTCAGCTTGCCCTCTGTGGGCTGCTCCCACTGTCTAACCAGTCCCAAGGAGATAAGCCGGGTACCTCAGCTGGAAATGCAGAAATAACTCGCCTTCTGCGTTGATCTGGCTGGGAGCTGTTCCTATTCGGCCATCTTGCCAGACACCCTCGCACACACCTGCAACCCCTGGCGGGATGCTGGAGCTGTTGCTGGGAGGACTGTGCTTCACTCTGCTCTTGTTTCTGCTTCATGTCTGCCAGGAAACTACCAGTTATTAGTTCTTATAACAAATCCTGAAGACAAGAGCTTACATGGTCAAACTCAGGCAATAAAACATAACCTAAAATTTGGCTGATCTTTTCTGGAGGACCAAGTGACTCTTTCTTTTGCCTTAATCACAGACTATTTTAATTGATCTGCAATAATTTTACTGGTGCATCAAGAAATTTTTGCTATAGCATAAAGTTTCTCTGTGTAGTGAATAGGAAATTAAGAGTTACATGCTAATTCCTGAAAACTCTGGCTAATGAATGTAAATTGAAAATGCTTTTTGGGATTCCAGAACAAAGTTGCATTTTCATAAACAGTAGTGACTTAGAGGGACACATTTTATTGGGAATATAAATGTTGTCAAACTTAATAGGAGAGAGACAATCATTGGTCCGATCTTAAGGTTAGGAAGATTTTTAAAATCGAAGTTAAACAGTTCCTGCAAAGTAGCAATGTCTCTAAAGAGAACAAACTGAATGAGTATTGAAGCAAAGATAGCCCCAATATCAGTTTCCATTTTTGATAGTTGGGTTTTGTTGTTAGGATTATAATGATCTTAGAGGCAGTATTTTGTTGATATGGTGTCAAAATCCAACTTTTTTTTTTTTTTTGAGACAGAGTTTTGCTCTTTTTGTCCAGGCTGGAGTGCAATGGCATGATATTGGCTCACCACAGCCGCCACCTCCCGGGTTCAAGTGATTCCCCTGCCTCACCCTTCTGAGTAGCTGGGATTACAGGCATGCACTACCACGCCCGGCTAATTTTGTATTTTTAGTAGAGATGGAGTTTCTCCATGTTGGTCAGGCTGGTCTTGAAATCCTGACCTCAGGTGATTGCCTGCCTTGGACTCCCAAAGTGCTGGGATTACAGGAGTGAGCCACTGCGCCCGGCCCAAAATCCAATTTTTATAAGACTGAAATTCTGGATTAATTATATGATAAAAGTAAGTACCAGAGCAGATATGTATAGTGAAAATTACTTTCTGGAATATTTAAAGGAATTTAAACATTTAATATTTAATAATTTATTAAATAAAATATTAAATATTTAATAATTAAATAATTAAATATTAAAATTAATAAGTATATATTTTATATATAATTTCTAGAACTGGAAATATCATTTGACCCAGACATCCCATTACTGGGTATATACCCAGAGGATTATAAATCATGCTGCTATAAAGACACATGCACATGTATGTTTATTGCAGCACTATTCACAATAGCAAAGACTTGGAATCAACCCAAATGTCCATCAGTGACAGACTGGATTAAGAAAATGTGGCACATATACACCATGGAATACTATGCAGCCATAAAGATGGATGAGTTTGTGTTCTTTGTAGGGATATGGATGCAGCTGGAAACCATCATTCTCAGCAAACTATCGCAAGAACAGAAAACCAAACACCGCATGTTCTCACTCATAGGTGGGAATTGAACAATGAGATCCTTTGGACACAGGAAGGGGAACATCACACACCGGGGCCTATTGTGGGGAGGGGGGAAGAGGGAGGGATAGCATTAGGAGATATACTTAATGTAAATGACCAGTTAATGGGTGCAGCACACCAACATGGCACATGTATACATATGTAACAAACCTGCACGTTGTGCACATGTACCCTAGAACTTAAAGTATAAAAATAATAAAAAAGTGTATATTTTATATATAATTTAATATTTTAATAATTAAAATTAAATTAATAATTAGACATTAAATATTCTGGAATATTTAAATTCCAAATTTCTATACAGCAGTGTATAGTTTATCAATAGCAAAGAAAGACAATTTGAATATACAATATACAATTACATTTTCGTTAGCAGGATTAGGTGGGGCATTACAAATCTGGCAGTCAGTTGAAACAGAATAGTAGCTATGGTCTAAGAAAGACACACCTGAAAAAAATTTTTTTTCCCTAAGTAGTAGAAGACCAAAGGGTGTCAAACTCAGCAGGATGAAGATAGGGAAGATTATCTTGATGCATCTTTTAGTCAGGTAATAAAGGAGGTTAGATTAATGGCAGATCAAAAGGAAAGAAAGAGGGCTGAGAAATCAGAAAATTAATCTTGTTTTGTGGTCTTGGGTGAAAGCTATCCACTTCTGCAGTCATCAGCTTGTGGAGAATTTTTAAGAATCCTTAACTCGGGGTCTTCCAAGTGAATGGATTTCTAGGCTTTGTAAGAAATGGATGTGTCTTTTTAGTTAGAAAGCATAACTCCCATTACTGGGTATATATACACTCAAAGAAAAATAAATCATTCTACCAAAGGATACCTGCATTTGCATGTTTATTGCAGGATATTCAAAATAGCAAAGACATGGAATCAACCTAGGTGTCCAACAATTGTGGTCTGGATAGAGAAAAGTGGTACATATATATGATGGAATAGTACATAGCCATAAAATAGCATAAAATTATATCGTTTGCAGCAACAAAGGATGTAGATGGAGACCATTATTTTAAGCGAATTAACACAGAAACAAAAAACCAAATACTGTATGTTCTCACTTATAAGTGGGAGCTAAACCTTGAGTACACACAGAAGATAAGAACAACTAATATTGGGGAATCCAAAAGTCGGGAGGGAGGAAAGAAAACTGCCTATTGGATACTATGTTCACTATTGGAATGATGACATCAGTAGAAGCCCAAACCCCAGCATCATGGAATATACCCTTGTAATAAACCTGCACATGGGCCCCTGAATCTAAAATAAAAATAAAAAATAAAAAAGCATGACTCCAATGATCAACACCTTGATGTTTTACTGTTGTGTCAGTTGTTAATAATCCCTGCCAAGGTTCTTTTCACTGGGCCTCAAGGGCAGTTTCTCTCTGATGTATTTTCTAGAAGACTAGATCTCCCTATTTCTGATCAGACAGTGGGTGTTTTGAAAATGTGGTTTGAACCTGTTAGTGTTAAAGTTGGAAGCATTATATGTGTCTCATGTGATATTTGGTCACATTAACCTATAGTAGGGTATAATCTAGGTTTAGAAGTAAAATTTTCAAATGAACTGGGTAGCCTATTAGTAGCTCATAAGGAGATCACCTGTGGGTCCCAGAGACGGTAGATCTCATTATCATCAAGGCTAATAGAGGTCTGGGTATTTTTGACAGCTATGCTAATTTTAGTTTTAGAATTTCATTAGTTCTTTTTACTTTTCTTGACGTTTGTAGATGATAAAGATAGTGAAGCCTTAAGTAAAAGATACAGGTTTACCGTTATTTGGTAATAGTAAAAGTGAAATATATGCCCCTATTACTAGAAAGATAAGTTGAAATTTCCCATATTAGAGAAAAAGAAATTAAACATTCTGGTCACAACTGGGCCATAGCTCTTTGTCAAGGACAAGCATCAATTCATCCCAAGAGTAAATAATAACCAGAACATATTTATAGTTCACTGCCGAGGCGTTTATATAAAATCCATTTGGAGGTGATCAAAATGTTCTTGAGTCTTTGGTTCCTGTCAATATCCTACTTTTGCAATCCTCCCAGAATGATCTCATCAGAAGGTAGGGCATGTATAGAAAACGTCTTTGGCAATATTCCTAAAATTATTCCACCATGTTGGTTAAATAGTGTTGTCAATGCATCTTTATTATTTTGGATAATATTGTGAAGCATTTTTGTTAAATGCACTTTTATTATGGCTATATCCTTAGGTAACATCAAATTGTCTAAAAGTTTATTAATTCTCTGTTCATTTTATAGGGATTCCTAAAGAGATGAGGAAATTTGCTTGCTTTCAAAGCATTTTAAAATAATAGATTAACTCAAAATTGCATCTACTATCAATATAAATGTTTGTTTCTTTACTGTTTTTCCTCTGGCAGGTCCAGGCAAGGGCAATGAATTTAACTATCCAAGCTGATTTAATTTCTGGGAGAAGCTTAATTTTCAAGAGTAAATTCAAGCTCTTGAATTAAAGCTCTTGAGATAGCATAACCTACTTTGCAATTTTCAGTTTTTAAAAAATAATAAACTATTCTGTAATATTGAATCAAGAAAATCCAAGGGAGTCTCTAAGTTTGTGCAAAGTATGAGTTGTTGTCTAATTTAAATAAGCAGTCATGGGCTTCTCCTCTGGGCCAGGTAAGGAAGGTGACCGGGGTTAGAGCGTTAAAGTAATAGACAGTTATGTGTAAGTGTTAAAGTAATGGGCAGTGACATGTAAAGGCAAAGAAACAATAATTCATAAGAAGTTTGGCTAATAGCTGAGAAGCTTGAGGGTTTTTTGTTATTTGCAGGGTCTGTAAAGTGTGAGGAATCATTAAGGTCAGTGTAAATCCTAGAACTAAATTAACTGAAGCTTTTCATTGCTGACATAAGTTTTAGGCAAGGTGATGTATCTTGACTATTGTACCATAAAAAAGACTGAAATTAGCCATAAACTTTTGAGGATTCCTCTGTATTTGAGTCAATATTTCTAGTGCTTGTCCAGACCTCTCATGAACAAAAGGAAAAAGGGGTTTGTGGATTTAGAAAACTGGAAGCAAGGTTTTTTTTTTTTTCCCCAGATAGTTGTCATACCACTGTTTGGGCCTAAATAAAAATATTCTGCCTTTAATTGGAAAAGATGAGTTTTAGATGGAGAAGAACCAATTAGCTGCCTCCTATGAGGGGTCTCTTATGTGAAACAGGAATAAGACCATAGTAATCTCCAATAAGAAAATATAATGGGACTAGAAGCTAAAGTTTTACATAATATAATTTTTTTTTTTTTTTTTTACTAGTTAGAGGTATTCAAGGATGGAACCATTTCTTTGTTAGAAATGAGGAAGAATAGGGTCGGGCACGGTGGCTCACGCCTGTAATCCTAGCACTTTGGGAGGCCGAGGCGAGTGGATCACCTGAGGTCAGGAGTTCGAGACCAGCCTGACCAACATGGAGAAACCCCGTCTCTACTAAAAATACAAAATTAGTCGGGCAGGGTGGCGCAGGCCTGTAATCCTAGCTAGTCGGGAGGCTGAGGCAGAGAATCGCTTGAACCCGGGAGGCGGAGGTTACAGTGAGCCGATATCGTGCCATTGCACTCCAGCCTGGACAACAAGAGCCAGACTCTGCCTAAAAAAAAAAAAAAGAAAGAAATGAGGAAGAATAGTAAAAATTTCAATCAAAGCCTGGAGTATCATTTGTTTGAAATAAGAATTCAAATATTATTTAGATGGCTAGAATAAATTATTCAGGCTATTTAGACCAAAACATTATATGAGTGCACAAAAGGCTCTAGTGGTAAGGAACAGGTGAATATTCTGAAAAGAAGGGCAATTCCTGTGCTTCAAAAGACAATCATGTATATTTATAGTTTTGTTTTGTTATAAAGTCAAGAGAAAGAGATGAACAAAAATGGTGGGTGGCTTTCCAATAGGGTTAAGAGGAAAAGAGGGAACTAATATTTATTGCATGTTTACAATGTGCCAGTAAAATAAAAGGGAGACGCTAGAATTTTTTTTAAATTCCAAATTTCTATATGGCAGTATATAATTTATCAATAGCGAAGAAAGAAAATTTGAAAAAGTAATGGTTATTATTAAATCTGCTTTATTTTCCAAGTCTTGGCAGGGCGATTCCTGTGCTTCAAAAGACAATCATGTATATTTACGGTTTTGTTTTGTTATAAAGTCAAGAGAAAGAGATGAACAAAAATGGTTGGTGACTTTCTAACAGGGTTAAGAGGAAAAGAGGGAACTAATATTTATTGCATGTTTATAATGTGCCAGCAAAATAAAAGGGAGATGCTAGAATTTTTTTTTTAAATTCTAAATTTCTATACGGCAGTATATAATTTATCGATAGCAAAGAAAGACAATTTGAAAAAGTAATTGTTATTGTTAAATCTGCCTTATTTTCCACCAAGTCTTGGAAGGATGAGATTCAGGATTAGAACAGAAGGTTTACCTTGTTCATAAGATACATCTAAATGATGGTGTGGGAGGGGTGGGCTAGAACTGCATGTTAAGAAGTATATAAGTGTATGGAAACCCATAAAGTTAAGAGTTGAAGTGTATGGGAGTGAATTTGGATGAGATTTCTTTAGAGCAAAATAAACATTTTTTCTTTTTCTTTTTTTTTTTTTTTTGAGACGGAGTCTCGCTCTGTCGCCCAGGCTGGAGTGCAGTGGCCGGATCTCAGCTCACTGCAAGCTCCGCCTCCTGGGTTCACGCCATTCTCCTGCCTCAGCCTCCCGAGCAACTGGGACTACAGGTGCCCGCCACCTCACCCTGCTAATTTTTTGTATTTTTTAGTAGAGACGGGGTTTCACCGTGTTAGCCAGGATGGTCTCGATCTCCTGACCTCGTGATCCGCCCGTATTGGCCTCTCAAAGTGCTGGGATTACAGGCTTGAGCCACCGCGCCCGGCCTAACATTTTTTTCTTAATAAATGCTACAGATTGCTTAATCAGAACGACAAAACTGGTAAAGAGGCAAGGTGGTCATGATGGTGTGGTATTAATTTCATAAAGCTATCTGTTGCTTTGGAGGCATGGGCCTCAGTCTTAGAATACCTGAGCTTGAGTTCTAGTATTTGCATTTTATCCTTTTCATTACTGACAAAATGAGAATTAATCATACTTATATTAATTATTCAAAGTAATAAAATGTATGTGAAAAGCCATTGTAAGGTGTAAGACACTATGAAGTGTTTGTTTTGGTAACAATGAAATTATCCAGTAAGAGTCTTATTCTGCTAGGCATGGACATGCATGGGCCACAATGGCTGCCTCCCCAGATTCCAGTCACTCCTGTCTATTATGTTGCACCATGAAGCTTGAGAGCAATGGATTGATTGATTCGTCCCATTCCCCAGCTCCAGTAATAGACCTGATTGATCCTAGCCCATATCTCAATAGATTCCTTGAGACATTCCATTAAGCCTTGCCTGAAGCCCTATTTTCTCTCTGGGCATTCTAGTTTTATGAGCCAATAAATCCCCTTCAGCTCAAGTTGAAATTTTTTGTTTCTTGCAATTGAAACAATCTTGATTGATAAAACATTTAATAAATTTTGACTCACTGACAATTTTATTGAAAAGAATGTAATGGAGACAATGAAGAATACTGTTACTCTGGATTTAATTCTGATTGATAGGAAAGAACTTGTTAATGACATGTATGGTAGGTTAAATGAGGTTCCCCCAAAGATGTTCATATCCTAATATGGGAAACCTTTGAATAGCTGCCTTACATGCCAAAAGGGTCCTTGCAGATGTGATTAGGGTATGACCTAGAGGTGGAGAGATTATCCTGGAATATCTGGGTGGGCTCCATGTAATCACAAGTGTCCTTAAAAGTGAAAGAGGAAGGCAAGAGAAGCAGAGTGCAGAAGTAGGGAAATGAGACTGTTGACTGGGGGCATCAAGCCAAGAGATGTAGGTAGCATCTAGAAGCTGGGAAATTCAAGAAAATAGATTCTCCCCTAGTGCCTTCAAAGAAATGCAGCCCTATCGACATCTTGATTTCAGCCTTGTGAGACCCAGTTTGGATTTCTGACCTACAGAGCTGTAAGATAATAAATATGTGCTGTTTTAAGCACCTGAATTGGTGGTAATTTGTATAGAAGCAATAGGAAACTGATGTATTAGGAAGTATCAGAAACTTGGAGAGAGTATGTGTCAATAGAAATTTGGAGTTTGCAAAAATTGGGGAGGAACTGCTGGGCATAGCTAGATGTTTCCTGGATATTAGGAAAGTTAATCTAAAAAAATTAGGAAAAAGATAGGTATAATTTCATGGCCAGAAACACTAAAAGATAACACAGATTATCATAGATTTTATTTTTTTTGTAACAGGGTCTCCCTCTGTCTCCTAGGTTGGACTGCAGTGACACTATCATATCTCACTGCAGCCTCAAACTCCTGGGTTCAAGCAACTGCCTTGCTTCAGCCTCCTCAGTAGATGGGACTGTATGAGCCCACCAGCATGCCTAGCTAATGTTTTCAATTTTAATTTTGTAAAGATGGGGGTCTCATTATGTTGCCCAGGTTGGTCTTGAACTCCTGGCCTCAGTCAATCCTCTTGCCTTGACTTCCAAAGTGATGGGATTACAGGTGTGAGCCACCATGCCCAGTCCCCTGGGAATTTTTAAGTGAAATTATGGCAATCTGACAATCTTGTAAAGGAAGAAAAGGTAAAGGTACCTGAAGATATCATATGATTGTATAAATGATTCTCAGTTAAGAACAAAATTTAAAAGGCAAAAGTGTGTGTATGTGCATGTGTAGTTGAAGGTTGTCACTGGTAATCAAGAATATATATAGGGTTATTTCTTGAAGCTGTGGGAATAAACAAGTTTAAAGCACAGAACAAGCCAAAGCAAAACTTGTTACAAATAAGAGGAGATGGTCTTTGGCCTAATTTCTTAATTTTGGCTAAGCTTCCATTTCCTAATCTAAGCTCGGTTCCTGATGTGCCCTGCAACATTAGTGTATCTTGCTGTATTACAAGGATTCAGAGATACTGGTCCTTTCATCTGGTCCAGGGTGACTGAAGTCCTTACACCAGTTGCCCCTGGTTGTATCTGTTTGTTTCACAACAGTGTGCTGTTAAAATATTATTATTTTCTATGTGTGTCATGATATATAAAGCTTGAAAAGCATTGTTCCATGTCAGGTATAATAATTCTAAAACTGAAAATGGCAAAATAAACATGATTAATAGAGCTGTAAATCAAAAGAAACATATGGTAATGTCTATCCATTTAAAATGGCTCTGTCATCAGGACTAGATGAAATAGACCCCAGAGTAGTGGACTTGTTTGCAGAGAAACAGTTTTTTGGTTATCTTTGAAAAGTCCTACAGAACAAGAGAGATGTAAGAAGATTAGAGTTGGAAGAATATATCAAAATTCAAAAAGTTAGAAGTTATAACCACTAAGTCATGAATAATTAGGTTGACGACAGTCTTTCCTGCATTTCTAGAATGGATACATTGGATAAAGGTTTGTGAATAGTTAGCCAAGAAGGCAGTGACTGCTGGCAAGGAAATAAGAAGACATGCTGGAAAGGAGGATGTGTGTTTGGAGTCAGGTGTTCATGCTAGAGCTGGGTTTAAATATGTGATTTGTTAGTCACAGCTTTTTGAAAATAACTATAGTCTAAGACAGTGGTTCTCAGACTTTAGCATGCACTGGAATCATGTGGAGGACTTGTTAAAACACAAAGTTCTGATTCAGTAGGTCTGATATGGGCTTGAGAATTTGTATTTATAACAAGTTCTGAGCTCATGCTGTTCTAGAGACCACTCTTTAAGAACCAATGGTTTAGAACAATTTGGTTAGAGTGTAGAATTAGAATATTAATTTTCCCATTGCTTTTGGAAGTCTTTTCTTGGAGGGTGTTTTGGTGTCATTTGCCTTAATTCTAGTGAAAAATGTATATGGTTCTAGCCTATTTGTATAGTCATAAGGTAAAGTCTCACATTTCAAAGAGAGACATAAATTCTGCTGCTCTATCCCCATCAGTTCACTTCTCCCACATTTGCAAATTCTGAAATTCTAGCAGAGGGAAACCATGATGATGAAGGGTCTGGAAATTAGGCAATATGAAAAATAATTACAGGAAGACAGATTCTTCCTATGAAAATAAAATAACTAGTGGTACAAAAACATTTTTAGGTTTCTCCTGTAAAAGAGCGATTAGATAAAGGGTCACAAACTCAGATATGTCAGGGGTCAGGCAGGTAATATAAATGAATCAAGAGAACTGGGTAGGGACTATTGCTAACCAGGGAGTAAATGCATCTTCTCAAATAAATGGCTACTATTTAGGACACACTAACTACTGCTGTGTGGAAACTGTCCAGCCCAGTGCTGCTAGATCTTCTGCTTTTTCAAAAGGAGGTGGAAATCCTGAGTTGCTTAAAAATCACCCAGGTTTTAAATATTGTTGATTGATTGAAAACATTTAAAATGCATTGGGTGGGGCAGGCAATATACATATGCAGTCTCAATTTGGCCCTTGACCCTAAAGCTTGCTATCTTGGGATTAGACTTACCCAATGTTAACTCCAGAAGGGAGACCTGGAAGGAAGACTGTAACCTAATTTTTTTTTTTTTTGAGACGGAGTCTGGCTCTGTCGCCCAGGCTGGAGTGCAGTGGCCGGATCTCGGCTCACTGCAAGCTCTGCCTCCTGGGTTCACGCCATTCTCCTCCCTCAGCCTACTAAGTAGCTGGGACTACAGGCGCCCGCCACCACACCCGGCTAATGTTTTTTGTAGTTTTAGTAGAGACGGGGTTTCGCCATGTTAGCCGGGATGGTCTCGATCTCCTCACCTTGTGATCTGCCTGCCTTGGCCTCCCAAAGTGCTGAGACTACAGGCGTGAGCCACCATGCCAGCCAACTATAACCTAATGTTAAAATAAAAAAATAGCATGGCAATTGAATGTAGCTTTGGAGTCAAATGTATTTGGGTCTAAGCCCTGATTCCAGCATTTGTTATCAGTGTTACTTTAAGCAAATAACTTAATGTCTTTCAGCTTCAGTTTCCTTATCTATAAGTTGGGTGTAATAATAATGTCTATATCATTGGAGTGGTAATTAGGATTAATAGATAATTAATAGATAATGCACATAAAATATGCCATAGCACATATTAAGCACTCAACAGGGATTAGGTTTGAAAAACTAGAAGTGGAAGATGCAGAATAAAGACTTAACTGCCCATTATTGCCTTCTCTAAAACAAACTGAAGACAATAAGGAAAATGAATGAGAAAGGGAGAAACATCATCTTTTTAAATTAAAAGGCAACACTTTAAGTGTGAAAATACACTCATTAGAAGAGCTAATGAGTGCATCTGAAATTAGATCAGGGTAAAGGAAGATGCCAGGAGAGGATGACTACATTACAGAGTTTGGACAGAGTCAGCACAGCATAGATTTCTGCATAGGGGCCAATGGTTACCTGTACGTTGGAACATAATCATGAAAGGCTGTAAGTCTCTGTAACCTACTTGGTATTACAGTGTAACAGAAGAGGCAAGGTTGAATGAGGAAATCTTAAACATACTATCTTTGCAACAGCACTAACTATGAAGAAGAATCTATGCATAACAAGCAACTCTACAGCTACTTACCTTTGTTAACCAATGAAGAGAGAAGGTCAAATCACCTTGCAATCTCACAGACACAAAATATGTACTATGTAGGGCTTCACTATGAGCTGGGGAGTGTCCTTATTGGCCTAGAACATTCTTCTGAAGTCTTACCCACACTATCTTCCTAAAAATAACTTAACCATGAAGAAATCACTTAAAGAGAGATATTATTTAAAAAGCAACAGAGGATTTATATAAAACACTACAATCTGAAAATGACATAAGAAAACAATTTCATTTACAACAGCATAAAAAATACTTAGGAGTATATTTAATCAAGGAGGCATAAAATTTGTACACCACAAACTATAAAACATTGCTGAAAGAAATTAAAGAAGGCCTCAATAACTGTAAAGACATTCTGTGTTCATGGATTGGAAGACTTAATATTGTTAAAATAGCAAACTACTCCAACTGGTTGACAGACTCAATGTAATTTCTATCCAAATCCTAATGATCTTTTAGTTTTATTTTTTTGCAGAAATGGAAAAGCTGATTTTAAAATTCACTTGGAATTGCAAGGGGCCCAGAATAGCCAAAATAATCTAGAACAATAAGGTGGGAAGACTCATACTTTCATATTTCAAAACTTACTACAAGCTATGGTGACAAAGGCATTATGCTAATGGCATAAGGATAGACATACAGATCAATAAAATAGATTGAGAGTCCAGAAATAAACCCAATGATAATAAGCCCAAGAAATAAGCTCAATAGAATAGATTGAGAGTCCAGATATAAACCATATTCCTATGGTTAATTTTCAACAAAGGTGCCAAGACATGTCAGTGGAGGAAAGAATGATCTGCTTGACAAATGGTACTGGGACAACTGGATGTCTGTATGCAAAAGAATGAAGTTAGACCTCTGTCTCATACCATATGAAAAAATCAACTCAAAGTGGATCAAATATCTAAATTAAAAGCTAAACTATAAAACTCTTAGAAGAAAACACAGGAGTAAATCTTTATGACCTTGGACTTGGCACTAGATTCTTAGAAATGACACCCAAAGGAGGGGCACCCGCCATTGCTGAGGCTTGAGTATGTAAACAAAGCGACCGGGAAGCTCAAACTGGGTGGAGCCCACCACAGCTCAAGGAGGCTTGCCTGCCTCTGTAGACTCCACATCTGGGGGCAGGGCATAGCTGAACAAAAGGTAGCAGAAACTTCTGCATACTTAAACTTCCCTGTCTGACAGCTTTGAAGAGAGTAGTGGTTCTCCCAGCACGGACATTGAGATCTGAGAACGAGCAGACTGCCTCCACAAGTGGATCCCTGACCCCTGAGTAGCCTAACTGGGAGGTACCCTCAAGTAGGGGCCGACTGACACTTCACATGGCCAGGTGCCCCTCTGAGAGGAAGCTTCCAGAGGAATGATCAGGCAGCAGCATTTGCTGTTCTGCAATATTCGCTGTTCTGCAGCCTCCGCTGGTGATACCCAGGCAAACAGGGTCTGGAGTGGACCTCCGGCAAACTCCAACAGACCTGCAGCTGAGGGTCCTGACTGTTAGAAGGAAAACTAACAAACAGAAAGGACATCCACACCAAAACCCCATCTGTACGTCACCACCATCAAAGACCAAAGGTAGATAAAATCACAAAGATGGGGAGAAACCAGAGCAGAAAACCTGAAAATTCTAAAAATCAGAGTGCCTCTTCTCCTCGAAAGGAACACAGCTCCTCACCAGCAATGGAACAAAGCTGGATGGAGAATGGCTTTGATGAGTTGAGAGAAGAAGGCTTCAGACAATCGGTAATAACAAACTTCTCTGAGCTAAAGGAGGATGTTTGAACTCATCAAAAAGAAGCTAACAACCTTGAAAAAAGATTAGATGAATGGCTAACTAGAATAACAAGTGTAGAGAAGTCCTTAAATGACCTGGTGGAGCTAGCTGAACACCATGGCATGAGAATGTGATGCATGCACAAGCTTCAATAGCCGATTCAATCAACTGGAAGAAAGGATATCAGTGATTGAAGATCAAATGAATGAAATGAAGTGAGAAGAGAAGTTTAGAGAAAAAAGAGTAAAAACAAATCAACTAAGCCTCCAAGAAATATGGGACTATGTGAAAAGACCAAATCTACATCTGATTGGTATATCTGAAAGTGACGGGGAGAATGGAACTAAGTTGGAAAACACTCTGCAGGATATTATCCAGGAGAACTTCCTCAACCTAGCAAGGCAGGCCAACATTCAAACTCAGGAAATACAAAGAACGCCACAAAAATACTCCTCGAGAAGAGCAACTCTAAGACACATAATTGTCAGATTCACCAAAGCTGAAATGAAGGAAAAAATGTTAAGGGCAGCCAGAGAGAAAGGTCAGGTTTACCCACAAAGGGAAGCCCATCAGAGTAACAGCTAACTAAACTAAAGAGCTTCTGCACAGCAAAAGAAACTACCATCAGAGTGAACAGGCAACCTACAGAATGGGAGAAAATTTTTGCAATCTACCCATGACAAAGGGCTAATATCCAGAATCTACAAAGAACTGAAACAAATTTACAGGAAAAAATCAACCCCATCAAAAAGTGGGTGAAGGATATGAACAGACACTTCTCAAAAGAGACATTTATGCAGCCTACAGACACATGAAAAAATGCTCATCATCACTCGCCATCAGAGAAATGCAAATCAAAACCACAATGAGATACTATCTCTCACACCAGTTAGAATTGCAATCACTAAAAAGTCAGGAAACAACAGGTGCTGGAGAGGATGTGAAGAAATAGGAATGCTTTTACACTGTTGGTGGGACTGTAAACTAGTTCAACCATTGTGGAAGACAGTGAGGCGATTCCTCAAGGATCTAGAACTAGAAATACCATTTGACCCAGCCATCCCCTTACTGGGTATATACCCAAAGGATTATAAATCATGCTGCTATAAAGACACATGCACATGTATGTTTATTGTGGCACTATTCACAATAGCAAAGACTTGGAATCAACCCAAATGCCCATCAATGATAGACTGGATTAAGAAAATGTGGCACATATACACCATGGAACACTATGCAGTCATAAAAAAGGATGAGTTCATGTCCTTTGTAGGGACATGGATGAAGCTGGAACCCATCATTCTCAGGAAACTATCGCAAGGACAGAAAACCAAACACTGCATGTTCTCACTCATAGGTAGGAAATGAACAATGATAATTCTTGGACACAGGAAGGGGAACATCATACACTGGGGCCTGTCATGGGGTGAAGGGAGGCGGGAGGGATAGCATTAGGAGATATACCTAATGTAAATTATGAATTAATTGGTACAGCACACCAACATGGCACATGTATACATATGTAACAAACCTGCACATTGTGCACATGTACCCTAGAACTTAAAGTATTTAAAAAAAAAGAAATGACACTCAAAACACAAGCAATACAAGGTAAAGTAGATACATTGGACTTCTTCAAGATTAATAACATTTGTCTGTAAAAGGACATATCAAGAAAGTAAGAAGAAAATCTAAAGGATGGGAGAAAATATTTATGAATAATTTGTCTGACAAGGTTCTAGTATGTAGAATAAAGAACTCCTACAGCCCAACCCCAAATAGACAAACAACCTGATTAAAAATTGGCAAAAGACTTTAATAGACATTTTTACAAAGAAGATGTACAAATGGCCAACAAACATATAAAAAGTACTCAACATTTTTAGTCATCAGAGAATTGCAAATTATACCACTTCACACTCAACTAGGATGGCTATAATTTAGAAAAAATGAAAGTAAGTGTTGGTGAGAATGTGGAGAATTTGGAAACCTCATCAATTGCTGGTGGAAATGTAAAATGGTGCGGCCATTGTGGAAAACAGTTTGGTTGTTCCTCAAAAGTTAAATATAGAATTATAATATGATCCAACAATTCCAATCCTAGATATATAACCAAAAGAATTGAAAAAAGGTATATATGATTGTTTATAGTAGCATTATTCACAACAGCCAAAAGATGGAAACAAGCCAAATGTCCATCAGTAAATGAATAAACAAAATGTGATAGAGCTACAAAGAGAATATTATTAAGCCACAAAAACAAACGAAGTACTGATTGACCTTCAAAAGCTTTATGCTAAGCTAAAGAAACCAGACAAAAAATATCACCTGTGGTATGATTCTATTTATATCAAACATCCAGAATAGGTGAATTTGTAGAGTCAGAAAGTAGACTGGTGTTTACCAGTGGATGAGGAGAAGTGGAGAATGACTGTTTAATAGGTATAGAGTTTTCTCATAATTAGTGTTGCTGCAAATATAGTATGTTTAACCTTACCTGGAGCTGAGACAAATGTAGAGAGTGGAGTGAAATACAGGGGTAGAAGAAGCAGTGGGAAGAGTCCTGTGGGTAATCTCAGTCCCCAGGGAAGCTATTTCTAACTTTGTTCCACAGAGGTCCTTGGGGATGGCTGCCAGAGGAACTGGGAGAAGACCACAGGGAGGAGGAAACATCCAGCTGAACGTTGTAACAGTTTTGACTGAACTCAAAGTTTTCTGGACGGAACTCAGGGGAGGGGGAAATTGAGAGTGCAGACACAGCACAGTAGCCGAAGCAGGTGGAAAGGTGTGAAACCTGAAAGCTCTGTTTGCTTTCTCAGCCGGGAGACTGGTAGCCTGGGGCAAGTTCTCAGCTCTGCTCACCCTCTGCCTGGAAATAAACTTGATGCTGTTAGGAGGGCATCAAAAGCACTTGGTGCTGTTGTTGGGAGTGAGACCAGCCAAGCAACTTCATTGCCCTCAGAACTACACTCCCATCTCCCACAGCAGCCTCAGCAAGCCCCGCCCAAGGACAGTCTGAGTTCAGACATGCCTAGCCCTGCCCCCACCTGATGGTCCTTGTCTACATGCCCTGGTAGCTGAAGACAAAGGACACATTCTTTTAGGAGCTCTAGGACCCTGCCCACTGCCTGGTCCTCCTTTCACTACCACAGCTGATGCTCTCTTGAAAACACCACCTCCTGGCTGGAGGCCAACCAACACAAGACTAGTACAATAGGCAAAACTATAACTAAGGACCCTCACAGAGTCCGTTTCCCTCCCTGCTACCTCCACTGGAGCAGGTGCTGCTATCCATGGCTGAGACTCCTGAAGATGGTTCACATTACAAGACTATGTGCAGACACCCCCCGCACAGTACCAGCCCAGAGCCCAGTAGCTCCACTGGGTGGCTAGATCCAGAAGAGAAAAACAATCACTACAGTTTGGTTCCCAGGCATCCACATCCCCATGGGAAGGGAGATAGTGGACATCAAGGAAGCACACCATGGGACAAATAAATCTGAATATCAATCAGCCCTTGAGCCCCAGATCTTCTTTCTGACATAGTCTACCCAAATGAGAAGGAACCAGAAAAACAGTTGTGGTAATACCAAAAAACAAGATTCTTTAACACCCCCAAAAGATCACACTGGATCACTAGCAATGGATCCAAACCAAGATGAAATCCCTGAATTGCCAGAAAAATAATTCAGAAGGTCAATTATTAAGCTAATCAAGGAGGCACCAGAGAACGGTGAAGTCCAACTTAGTGAAATTAAAAAAGATACAAGATATGAAAGAAAAAATATTCTGTGAAATAGATAGCATAAATAAACAACAATCACAACTTCTGGAAATGAAAAGACACACTTAGAGAAATGCAAAATGCACTGGAAAGTCTCAGCAATGGAGTTGAACAAGCAGAGGAAAAAGCTTAGAACTCAAAGACAAGGCTTTCAAATTAACACAATCTAACAAAGACTAAGAAAAAAGAATAAAAAAAGTTAACAAAGCCTCCAAGAAGTCTGCGATTATATTAAATGACCAAACCTAAGAATAATTGGTGTTCGTGAGGAAGAAATCAAAAGTTTGGAAAACATATTTGAGTGAATAATCAAGAAAAAATTCTACAGCCTTGCTAGAGATCTAGACATCTAAATACAAGAAGCTCAAAGAACACCTGCCAAATTTATTGCAAAAAAGATTATCAACCGGGCACATAGTCATCAGATTATGTAAAGTCAAGATGAAGGGAAGAATCTTAAGAGTTGTGAGGCAAAAGCACCAGGTAACCTATAAAGGAAAACCTCTCAGATTGACAATAGATTTCTCAGCAGAAACCCTACAAGCTAGAAGGGATTGGGGCCCTATCTTCAGGGTCCTTAAACAGAACGATGATCAGCAAAGGATTTTGTATCCAGTGAAACTAAGATTCATAAATAAAAGAAAGATACAGTCTTTTTTGGACAAATAAATGCTGAGAGAATTCACCACTACCAAGCCAACACTACAAGACCCGCTAAAAGGAGCTCTAAATCTTGAAACAAATCCTTGAAATACACCAAAATAGAACATCCTTAAAGCATAAATCACATAGGATCTGTAAAACAAAAACACAATAAAAAACCAAGGTATTCATGCAACAAATAGCATGATGAATAGAATGGTACCTGATATCTCAATACTAAAATTGAATGTAAATGGCCTAAGTGTTCCACTTAAAAGATACAGAATGGCAGAATAGATAAGAATTCACCAACGAAGTATCTGCTGTCTTCAAAAGACTCACCTGACACAAAAGGACTCATAAACTTAAGGTAAAGAGGTGGAAAAAGATATTCCACGCAAATGAATGCTAAAGCAGGAGTAGCTATTCTTATATCAGACAAAACAAACTTTAAAGCAACAGCAGTTAAAAAAGACAAAGAGGGTCATTATATAATGATGAAAGAATTGTCCAACAGGAAAATATCACAATCCTAAATATATATGCACCTAACACTGGAGCTCCCAAATTTATAAAACAATTACTACTAGACCTAAGAGATGAGACAGACAACAACACAATAAGAGGAGGGGATTTCAATCCTTCACTAACAGCACTAGACAAGTCATCAAGACAGAAAGTCAACAAAGAAGCAATGAATTTAAACTATATCCTAGAATAAATGAGCTTACCAGGTATTTACAGAATATTCTACCCAACAACTGCAGAATATACATTCTATTCATCAGCACATGGAGCATTCTCCAGGAAAGATCATATGATAGGCCACAAAACAAGTAATACATTTAAGAAAATTGAAATTGCATCTAGTACTTTTATGTAATAATTACATACTTTTATGTAATTTTATGTCTTGCAATTGGGTTTCCACACTCACTATCTTATGGAACCCGTTCCCTTGAAGGTCACCAGTGATCTAATAATGGTTATTTCAGAAAGCCCTTTTCCCCCTATAATGTCGTTTTTAGGGTATAGCTGTCATGCAGTAAATTGAATATATTTAAAGTACACAGTTTGATAAATTCTGACATATGTATACACCCATGACACCACCACCACAATCAAATTGATTAACATAATCGTCAATCACAAAAGTTTTCTTGTGCCTTCTTGTGACCCGTTTTTCTCTTTTTGCCCCCATCTTCCTTTACTAAGCAACCATGAATGCACTTTCTATCACTGTAGATTGGTTTAAAATTTCCAGAATTTCTAGAATTTTATGTAAATGAATAATATATACTTCTATTGGTCTTTTTTTTTTTTTTTTTTTTTTTTTTACTCAGCATAATCATTTTGAGATTCTTTTATGTCACTTCTTTTATCGATGGTTCACTCACCTTTATTCCTGAGTAGAATTCCATTGGGTGGCTATACCACAGTTTGTTTTTCCAACGTGTAAGCACATGATTGTCAAAACAAAGTAAAGCATAGGCAACTAACTAAAAGATGCATGGAACGACAACGACAACAGCACAGAAATAAATGCTGCTATGCTTAAGAATCTAATATGTGATAAAAAAGAGAGTATAAATCAATAAAGTAGGCAGATTTAAACCAAGTATTTTGAAGTTATTAAATGGATAAATGGGGCAAAAAAATCTAACTAGACCCCTCACCTCACTTAATATATCATGGGTAATTAAGAAGAACAATGACATTATTAAGATTATATAGTTTACATTTATTAAATCAGTTGTGACATGATCTCCTTTTAGAAAGATTATTTAGCAATGATGTGAAGGATAAATAGAAATAGTAATCACTGAATTTTGGATGCCAAAGCAAGGAGGGTATGGTAGTATTAGGAGCACGAGTTAATAAAAACGAGGCAATGAGAATGGAAAGGAAAGGGAAACTATCAGAGATTTCAAAATTTCAGAGGAAGAAATGATAGGGCCTCATATTTTTTTAACTGCAATTTAATTGAAGCAATCCCTTAACTTTTTTCCAGGCTTGTCTTCAGGTGACAGAGACTTGTAATTTTTTTTGGAAAAACATTTTACTAGGAGACTAGGATTCAAGCTGTAAACCTTGTTTAATCACAAACTTTATGATCTTAGATTAGTTGTGTAATCTTCTGGACTTTTGCTTTCTCTCCTGTAAAGGTCAACTCTAAGACTTCTTTCAACTTCAGATTTCTTGGATAATAATTTATTATCTTGAATCACATCTGCAATTGGGCCTAAGACAACAGACCAATTCAGTGGGAAATTAAAATAGTAAGTGAGTTGTATGGACTAACTACCACGCACAGAGTCTTGGTGAAGAAGGTGCTATAATTTAGTTTAGAAGTCTTCTTTCTAAAAAACACCGTGTTTTCTCTTAATGATGAAGGAAGCTGTGCAGAGAGGGTTACAGGGTACTAATTTGCTTCTGCTCTGCTGGGTCGAATGGCACTCAAGAGGTTGATTGTTTATAATCAAACACACACAAGTTCTGGAAGCAAGAAGACTAGAGTTTGGTTACTTTTGACAAGTTACAGGTCAATAGAGACTGCCTCTTAAGACCTAGAGGAAAATGCAACTTTTTAATTAATCTCCTGTGTTTCTCTGGCTCATGCCATTATCATAGATAAAACCAAGGGATGCCTCTGGTGATTCATTAGAACTCTTAGGCTCACTGATTACTCTTTGGTCTCTAAATGCTTCTCTGTGGTAAGAAGAGTATTTAGCAAAGGAAGCTGGGTTTCCCCAGAGGACTTTATTAAAACTGTTGTGGTTTTGAAGTGATTAGCATGTAAATGAATTAATGTGGTCAATGAACCAAGCTATGTACACAGAGAATATCTAGGAGGCAGAGAATCATACAGTCTAGTCATACTCAGGAGGAAACTGTTTAGCATTCAGAGGTGAATTCTGGAAGAAAGATGAAAAAGGAACTCAGAATTACTGCTCTGATTTCGGAAACACTAAACATGAAATGACAGAAGATTAGAAGATCTTTGTAGAGTTTGTACATGTTGCTTTAGAATAGATTCCTGGAGCAAAAGTAGAAATGGCTTACCATTAGAGGAAGCGGGTTAGCTCAAGAGGCTATACTAAGCTACCTTTGCACACCTGGTGACACCACTTCCTATTTGCAGTCTGCAAATATCATCAACTCCCTTATACGTGACACTGGTTATATTTCAGAGGCAGATTAATCTTATTCTACTGTATAGAATATATTGGGGGTGGAGAGAGCTAGCTGATTTAAACTCTAGGTGAATGTTAGAAACAAATACTAAAATTGAAAGTCAGAAAGAGAGGCAGGTTTTGTGTGAAAAGAAGTTAGATTTTGACTTCTTTAATAATAAGATCTCTTGAGTAAAGAAAACTGAATTTCTCTTAGGAGTTCATCAGTTTCCTTTGCAGTCCCAACTCACTAGGGATGTCAGAGTTAGGGTCATCATACCATTCTTGTGAGTTACAGTTAGTTACAGCATGTTTGCATTTACTGATTTTTATGAGATAAAGTTGCTTTACTACTATTTGCCTACAAATTGTAATGGAAATGAAAATCTATGGATCTGTGATGTGAATAGTTCTCCTGGGGTGGGACAGTACACACTTGCATGACTATAGGCAAAACCATGTCAGATTAGATAGTTATTCAAAAATAAATGGCTCATCTACTTCCCTAAAATTTGTCTTTGAAATGACTACCAAAGATACAGGTAGGACTGATTGAGAAAGGGCAGAAATTAAAGGTCTGAAAATGGAACCTTAGGGAATTCTTATGAAAAGAGAGAAAAGTTGAGAAAGAAGAATAAAAAGATGTAGTCTGGGAAGTATTAGGCAAATCAGGCTTGAGAAATATTATGAAAGTTTTAAGCAATGTTCCCTTACAATTGCAAAATGGGAAGTATTGTCTCCTTTCATGTTTTGGAAGAGTTTGTGAAGGATTGGGGCTAATTCTTTAAACATTTGATACAATTCACTAGTGAAGCTTCCTGAGCCTGGGCTTGACTTTGCGGAATATTTTTTGTTTACTTATTTGATCTTGTTATAGATCTGTTCGGATTTTCTATTTCTTCTTGAGTCAGTTCTGGTACTTTGCATCTTTCTAAGCATTTGTCTTCTCATCCAGGTTATCCAATTTGTTGGCATATGTCATTGCTGTTCATAGCATTCCCTTATAATCATTTTTATTTCTGTAAAATTGGTAGTAATGTTTCTATTCCTGATTTTAGTCATTTTGGTGTTTTTTTTTAATTGGTTAATTTAGCATGACAAAAAGTTTGTCAATTTTCTTGCTCTTTTCAAAGAAGACATTTTTGGTTTAATTTGTTTTTCTCTATTGCTTTTATAATCTCTATTTCATTTATCTCCACTCTAGTCTTTATTATTTCCTTCCTTCTTTTTGCTTTAGGTTTAGTTTGTTCCTTTATTTTTAGTTTAAGGTAAACAGATGATTAATTTAATATTTTTTCTTTTTATAATTTGGTGTTTATAAATTTCCCTTTAAGCAGTGCTTTAGCTGCATATCATAAGTTTTGTTGTGGATTTTTTGGGTGTGTTTTTGTTTCCTTTAATCTCAAATTATTTTCCTATTTCCCTCATGATTTCTTCTTTGAGTCATTGTTTATTTAGGAGTGTATTGTTTAATTTTCACATATTTGTGAATTTCCCAAATTTCCTTTTTAACTTTTAATTTAATTTCATTATGGTAGGAGAAAATTATATGGTTTTAATCCTTTTAAATTTATTAATTTTTTATTTGGTTCTTTTGTTACAATTTCTATCTCTTCATTGATATTTTGTAGCTAGTGAGACATAATTCTTATATTCTCTTAGTTCCTTATTTGTGATTTTTAAAAGTTCTTTGAACATGTTTAAAATAGCTGATTTAAAGTCTTTGCCTCATAATTTCAATATCTAGCTTCCTTAAACTTTCCTTTTTTTGTTTGACTTTTCTGTAGACCATATCTTCTTGTTTCTTTGCATGTTTTATCTTTTTTTTGTTGGAAACTGGATATGGATATTTTATTTTACTTTTGCATTGAAACATTTTATTAATTTATTTATCTTTAAAATTTTATCATTTTTTGAGAGATATTAATATTTCAAATAAAGTGGTAACTTTGGAAATGTCACTCACTCCCTTGGTGTTTGTTGAGCTGCTGCTTGTTATTGTGTTTGCTATCAGTTTGTTTACTGACTTTCCTGAACACGTTTGTAAAGTCTGTATTCTTTGTCATGTGTGGCCATTAAAGTCTCTGCTTGTTTAGCTTAATGGTCAGCTAATGATTAGACAGAGATTTCCTTAAATGTCTGGAACCAGCAGGTCTCTTATCCTTCACTGATGGGCTTTGTATGTGGGTTTCACTGGACCTTCCATATTTAGCCAGGCAGTTTGCAACTCTGCCTGAGCCTTCACTTCTCGCTATCACAGAGCTTCAAGGTCAGTCTTATGTGAGATATTAGGTACTTCTTAAATCTTTCCTACGTCTTCAAATGGCCTTTGGCATGTATACAGCCTTCTGTGTGCTTGTGCTTTCTAGAGTTTCAGGAATATGTTGGAGTTTTTCAGAGCCCCCTATGGACATTTCATTATTGAGCTTTTCCTTTAAGTGTATTGGTCAGTTTCTTGTTTGTTCCACTATTATCATCTCCTCAGGCAGTGGCAATGTTAAATAATTGGTGCTTATTGTTTTCCATCCCCTCCCCTCCAGAAAGGTTGTTTGCAATGAGAAAGTTCTGAATAAGATCAAACAGAGGCAAGTCTTGCCAATGGAAGTTGCAAGAATGTGCCAGACAGGTCAAATAATGACAATTCTCTGAGAACTATGTTTCTGAGGAGCTCCAAACCAGCTTCGCCCTCTCTAGTAGCTTCAAGGCTGCTGTTTCTCACCATCGTGGCAGTGCTATTGGTTTTCAAGGCTATTGGATAGCTGGGGAGAGGAAGAAGAGAACAGGGCAAATTTAAACACCACAAAGTTGCTGCTCACTGTTCTTATCTAGATACAGCCAGTTTTCTTGAGTAAATGCTTCTTGAATTACTGCAAGTCTTTTGTTAATTTCCAGAGTTCAGAAAAAGTTATTTATTTATTTATTTATTTTTGAGATAGAGTCTCACTCTGTCACCCAGGCTGGAGTGCAGTGGCACGATCTTGGCTCACTGCAAACTATGTCTCCTGGGTTCAGGTGATTCTCATGCCTCAGCCTCCTGAGTAGCTGAAATTACAGGCGTGTGCCACCATGCCCAGCTAAATTTTGTATTTTTAGTAGAGACAGGGTTTCACCATGTTGCGAGGCTGGTCCTGAATTCCTGACCTCAAGTGATCTGCCTGCCTCAGCCTCCCAAAATGCAGAGTTTATAGGCATGAGTCATTGTGCTTGGCCAGAATAAGTTATTTTGACAATTTTTTTTGGTGTTGTCATTGCCTTTGGTTTTTTATTGTTATGCTGCTATTCTCACTGACCTCACTCATGCTATTCTGTCAGGCCTCAATCAATTTTCTTCACAGAGCACAGTCTCTTCATCATTTCCCACAAAATCCAATTACAGCAAGTAATGATTTTTCAATAGACTTTATTGGAGTCTATTTGAATAACTGACCAGATAAAGTCCCATTTTTGTTGTATGTTACGTTTTGCCATCTTGGGGGTTTTACCACTTTTTACTTTATTTATCTCCTACACTATCCCCAGATACCTCTCCATGTAATATTAAGCCTATTCTTTCTTCTTTGAATCCTACTTGGTGTTATTTTCTTCTCTAATCACTGTCCTAAACCAGTGAAGTTCTCTTAGAATTTTGGAGGAATTCAAATGAATTAGAATTATATCTTGTTATAAATATTGTATTTAAGTCCCAGGTATGTTGGATATAGATCATTTCAAAATGTCTTTTCAAGCTATACAATGACATTTTGGGTGGCTGCTGCTTGTGAAACTACCAAGATCTCCATCCTTCTTATTTCTTTCTTTGTCTCTCTCCACCTGAATTAATTTTTCTCTTTTCATAGATGAGACCTATTATTTTTGTAACTTGGAGAGAGGAGAGAAAATTTGGATGAGTAAAAAGGTTAAGGTGAAGAGATGAGAAAATATTGGAGCAGGAAGGCATACCATCTGTTCTCCACTTGTCTCCTCATACTGATTTTGAGTCCCCTGTGGAGACAGAATTTTGGAGATAGAAGTGGATTGAAATATGTTCAAAAGGAACTTTGTGGGATGTACAGAAAATACACACTCTTTTCCAGCACTAATGGACATTCTAAAAAATTGGGCATGTATTAGGCTACAAAGGAAGCTTCAATAATGCAGACATTGTAGCTGCATTCTCTTTTTGGTCAGAAGCAAGACAGGGATAGCCACTATCAGCACTACTCTTCGTTATTTTCCTCCAGTAGTATGTTTGCAGATACATTCTTTAGTGTATACATGAGATGATATCGTTTGGATATTTGTCCCCACTCAAATGTTGAAATTTAATCCCCAGTGCTGCAGGTGGGGCCTGATGGGATGTATTTGTATCATGGGGGCAGATCCCTCGTGGCTTAGTGCTGTCTTTGTGATAATGAGTTCTTGTGAGGTCTGGTCATTTAAAAGTGTGTGGCATCCCCCACCCCCAATTTGCTCCTTCTTTCACCATGTTACATGCCTGCTGCTCCTTTGCCTTCTACCATGACTGTAAGCTTCCTGAGGCCTCCCTAGAAGCTGATCAGAAGCCAACACTATACTTCCTGTAAAGCCTGCAGAACTGTGAGCCGGTCAAACCTCTTTTCTTTGTAAGTTATCCAGTCTCAGGTATTTCTTTATAGCAATGAAAGAATAGCTAATACAGTAGGGACTATGCCTCGGACTTTCCGAGCAGCAATGGAAGGGCTTTGTATATTCAGTACTGAGTGTTCTTGTTGTTGGTTGAGTGAATTTGTAGTGTTAAGGTGAGCAGTGTGAGATTTGATTGATTAGAGATTTCCCTGTGCTGTGTTTAAACATTGTTTTTGGCTGTATAGCGTTGAATTCTCACTGCCTATCTCTGCTGGATAGTGTGTGATCTACTTAATATATCTTAATATCTTTCTTTTCTGCTTAAATTAGCTAAGTAGATTTTATTAAATTATACCTGAATATTTGACTGACAAGAAGAGGATCTTGCTAAAGCTAAGACAGTAAAAATAGTATAGTAGTATTGCAGAAACAAACAACAAGATGAATATAAAACTCAGAAAGTTCAATAGGTAACTTTGTGAATCAAGTTCATAGGCAACTCTAATATGATAATCATGATGCCACAAATCTGTAGGGAATGCTGGATTATTTAGTAGATTGTGCTATTAAAACTGTCCTGCTCTATGGAGAAAAATAAAGTAGTCGGGTCTTCTACAGATGTAAATTTTAGATGAATTAAAACCTAAATGTAAAAGACAAATCTAGAAAGATAATAAACACTGTGTGGGAAAATGTATTTGTGGCTTTGGGGTGAAGAGTGATTTCTAAATCAAAATCCCTAAAGCTCAATACAGTGAAAAAAAATGATAATGTTGATTCCTTCAAAATTAAGGACTTCCATTAAAAAAAGGACATCATAGACAAACTTAGTAGACTGGGACCATATTAGAAAAAGATATTTGTGATTTTGGATACAGCCAAAAATTAATATATGAGAAACTCTTATGATTTACTGAGAAACACTAGAGGACTAATTTTAAAGTGTGAAATCCTTTGTATAGATAACATGGGAAAGGAGAAATACAAATAGCTCAATTTGACTAATAATCAGAGTAATGCAATTTGAGATTCCATACTCAGTAGATTGGTAAAAGTAGACAGTTTTATAATACTAAGTGTTGCTGAGGTTATGGAAAGACTGGAATGCTCATGCACTGCTGGTAGAAGTGTAAGTGGCTGTAGCTACTTTCAATCATTACCGTAGTGAAATCGAGCATGTGTATGTACTATGATTGAACAATCTTTGCTGGGGACATACCCTAGAGAAATTATCACATAGTTAATAGGTGAAATGTAAAAAAAATGTTAATTGCTGTGTTTGCAGGAGTTACAGGCAGCCTATAATTCCACCACTAGGCGATTGCCTAAGTAAGTGTGGTGCATGCTGAAATACTGTGCAGTAGCTACTTTGAACCAAAAGTACATAACCAGTATCTAAAAAGAGTTTTAAGTTATCTATAGCTCTGTACTACTTGGCTTCAGTAAGAAGCTGCTTGAAGGCTTAATCAGCTTACTTGTACAATTGTATTCCTTTTGTGTTCCGCTCTGTGTTTTGGTTGTCAGAAATTTCAGAGCTCAAATTAATCATAGTAGTGATCTTAGTCCTTCCATTAAATAAATTGGTGCCCACTTCCCTTTGATTTTTTTCTATCCTCATTTTAGAGTCATTTTGGAATTCTGTATTTTATTTGGAAGCTTTTTGAGGTCATAAATATAAATACAAGGTTTCTGTTGGACCTAAATGATCATCTTATCATTATTATGTTTTTTTATTTTTAGACGGAGTGTTGTTCTGTTGCCCAGGTTGGAGTGAAGTGGTGCGATCTCAGCTCACTACAACCTCTGCCTCCCGGGGTCAAGTGATTCTCTTGCCTCAGCTTCCCGAGTAGCTGGGGAAAATTTATAATTTATATATTTTTAGTAGAGACGGGGTTTCACCATGTTGGCCAGGCTGGTCTCGAACTCCTGACCTCAGGTGATCCACTCACCTTGGCCTCCCAAAGTGCTGGGATTACAGGCTTGAGCCACTGCTCCTGGCTCATCTTATCATTATTAAGGACTCTCTCATTAAGAAAAGAGAAAAGATTAGGAAAGAAACAGATTTCCTCTCACCTAGAAGACTATTTAAGAAAGGAAAGGGGATTCATAAAGCAACCATCCAAAGAGAAGTGTGTTACTCCATGAAAGTATATGTTTAATAGCCACTCACCTGAATAAAGAACATCTTTTAGTAATCAGAAGGCTTTTACAAAAGGCAATTATTTCATTTGGATAGCCTTCATATTCCTATGGAAATTGAATAAGGATAAAGAAATTGAACAAAAGCAAAGGACACGAAATCTCTTGAAGATATGAGAAGCTGTGAACACTTGTCTTAGGGGGTGCATGGAGAAATTATTTTTCGTGAGTTCCCATGTAGTCCACTAGGTGGCGGAGGTTACATAAAAGCCCTACTGTATAATAAACGCCGAATTGCTGCAAACTGTGTTTCCTCTTCTTTTTCAAGTAAAATCCCAAGGAAACTTGTACAGTATAATAAAAGCCGGAGACAGAACTTTGTAGTAAGCCCTATATTAATAACAATAACAGTGTCAAGTTGCAAAATGAGGATAGGTACCATACCAAAAGAGATTATCTCCAAATGCAGTTTTTGCTTCTTTTGTTTACAGAAAAAGTACAGCTGACGTTTTTTTCCCATATTTGTTCCAAAGATCACCTTGAATGCAAGGAGTCAAATTTTGATCAGCATATTTACACAGTAACTTTTGTACCTTAAAAAAATTCATTTCTTATCTACTGCGGCTACTAATATTTCATGCTAATTATTTTAAACACATTAGCAGGTCATCATGTCATATGTGATGGGATTTAGCATACTTTTTGTGTGAATATATCACTTTAATTTGTATAATGGAGCAGTGCCCCATTAATTATGTGACTCCTTCTAATACCCTTAGAGAAGAAAGGAAGCTCCTTGAATACTAAATTTGCACAACCACAGTGACCTTATAAAGGTTGCCTTCCCTTTTAAGATTAATTTCTCAGAACAAAGCACAGTGAAGTCATTACTATGCAGCCTCACAACTGTAGCAGCCCTTCTAAAGGTTGTAGATTCTGGCTGATGATGTCACTGACACAAAGAAAAAAAATGCAAAACAGATAGTCTTAAATAAGCTTTCTGGTGAGACCAACTGCATTTTGGCCATGGCTCTGCAGAGCACTCTGGGGACAGTGTGGCTGGGACTTCTCCTCAACTCTCTCTGGAATGGTGAGTAGGCTCCTTCACTATTTGGTTTTGTAAAAGTGTAGGACATTGTTTTAAAATTTGGACTCATTTTTAATAGAAAAACAGAGAAGTCAGATCTAATATTCACTGTACCTAAGGGGCAATCAACAAACCAAATAGTACCATTAAAGTGACAGCCCTCTTTGTTTTCTTAGTTGCAGAAAGCAAGGACCAAGTGTTTCAGCCTTCCACAGTGGCATCTTCGGAGGGAGCCATGGTGGAAATCTTCTGTAATCACTCTGTGTCCAATGCTTACAACTTCTTCTGGTACCTTCACTTCCCGGGATGTGCACCAAGACTCCTTGTTAAGGGCTCAAAGCCTTCTCAGCAGGGACGATACAACATGACCTATGAACGATTCTCTTCATCGCTGCTCATCCTCCAGGTGCGGGAGGCAGATGCTGCTGTTTACTACTGTGCTGTGGAGGACACAGAGGCAGGGAACCCATGAAGAGCTGAACAGAAACAGAGATCACAGCCTTTGTAGGAGGCAAAACAGACGAGCAATAACTTTTTCTTCCTTAATTCAGTGTTACCCAAGCTTTTTCATTTGGTACTGCTATTAGGAAAAAAAATCGAGTCCAGACACACACTATATATTAACAAATGTCTATAAAAATATGCTTTTAATTTTTTTTTGAGATAGGGTCTTGCTCTGTCACCCACGCTGGAGTGCGGTGGCATGATCACAGCTCATTGTAGCTTTGAACTCCAGGGCTCAAGGGTAGCTGGGACTCAGCCTTCTGAGTAGGTGAGACTATAGGCATGTGCCACCATGCCCAGTGAATTTTCCTCCTTTTTGTAGACATGAGTTCTGTCTGTGTTGTCCAGACTGGTCTCAAACTCCTGGCTTCAAGTGATCCTCCTGCTTCGGCCTCCAAAAGTGTTAGAATTACGGGTGTGAGTCAATGCACCCAGCCCAGAAAATATGCTTTTAAATGGTGATTATTTCAAACAGTCTTCTTGATATCTGAAACACTTTTGACTCATTTTTTTGAGATCTGATTAGATTATTTTTGCTTTTCCCTCATAAAATGACTGATGATGAACTTGCGATAGTAGTAAGAGGCAGGTCAACCCTTCCATTTTCTTTTCTTTTTAAAAAATTCAGACAGGCCGGAGTGCAGTGGCATGATCATAGCTCACTGCGGCCTTGAACTCCTGGCCTCCAGTGATCCTCCTGCCTTGACCTCCCAAAGCACTGGGATTATAAGTGTGAGCCACCAGGGTCAGTCAACTAATTTACTCATTGCTGTCCGTGCTTACCTTTTAAATACTGTCTGCTAGCTTCAATTTCTTTGCAGCAATACTTTCAAAACAAGTCCACTTTGTAAAGGGTGGTTTAGTTAACATTGGATGATGTTATAAGAAGTAAGAAAGGAATGAATGAGTGACTGGCTGCTACCTACAGCCCTGCATTTGGAACCTCAATCCTTGCCTCAGGATACTTTGCTTATAATCTAGCATACAGTCCCGTTGAGGGGGGCCAGTCAGTGAGTATATGAAATATTAGTAAAACTGAATCTCCTTCACAATATTTAAACTAAAAACAAATGCAAATGGAAGTATTTGTACTTATTGCAATGCATTCTTCCCACACCCCTGTCAATTAGCTTGGTCCTCCCATCCCACATGTGTCCCTCCCACTTCAGAGACCAATGCCTTAGGGTAGCCCAGTGGTTCTTAATATATTTTATAATATAGAAGATTTGTGAAAATTGGATTTGTTTTCTTGCGGGGCCATATTCTAGATAAACTCAATCAGGGTTTGTAGGGGTGGGACCCAGAAATCTATATTTTCCATAAAGCTCTGCTGGTGATTTTTTTGCTCAACCAGGTTTGATCTGGGAATTTCAGATTTTGGACCCCAGGTGTATGAGTTCATTCTCACGCTGCTATAAAGAAATACCCAAGACTGGGTAATTTATAAAGAAAAGAGGTTTAATTGACTCACAGTTCTGCATGGCTGGGAAGGTCTCAGGAAACTTACAATCATGACGGAAGGCAAAGGGGAAGAAAGGCACCTTCTTCACAGGGCAGCAAGAAGGCGAAGTGCCAGCAGGGGAAATGCCAGACATGTATAAAACCATCAGATCTTGTGAGAACTCATTCACTATCATGAGAACAGCATGGGGGAAACCATCTCCATGATTCAATTACCTCCCACTGGGTCCCTCCCACAACATGCGGGGATTATTACAATTCAAGGTGAGATTTGGATGGGGATACAGAGCCAAACCATATTACCAGGTCTCCAGGCTTTAACCACTATTCTCTACTTCCTTTCAGGCAGAATTTTAGTAACAGAGGAGGGCTTCAGGAAGTGAACCGTACAGTGCAATTGCTTGCTTACACAGTAGACTTTCAGCAAATGTTGACATTTGGAATAAAAAGTGAAGGGCAAGATGGGCATGATGGCTTACACCTGTAATCCCAACACTTGGGAAGCTGAGGTGGGAGGATCCCTTGAGCCCAGGAGTTGGAGACCAGCCTAGTCAACATAGTAAAACCCTGTCTCTATAAAAAATAGAAAAAATTAGCTTGGTGTGTTGGCATGTGCCTGTAGTCCCAGCTACTTGGGAGGCTAAGGTGGGAGGATCGCTTGAGCCAGGGAGGTTAAGGCTGCAGTGAGCCATGAGGGCACCATTGCACTCCAGCCTGGGTAACAGCAAAACCCTGTCTCGATTAAAAGAAAAAAAGTGGCCAGGTGCTGTGGATCATGCCTATAATCCCAGCACTTTGGGAGGCTAAGGCAGGTGGATCGCTTGAGCTCAGGAGTTCGATACCAGCCTGGTCTGTACCCAAAATACCAAAAATTAGCTAGGAGTGCTGTGCACCTGCGATCCCAGCTACTTGGGAGGCTGAGGTGGGAGGATGGCTTGAACCTGTGTGGTGGAGGTTGCAGTGAGCCAATGGCACCACTGCACTCCAGCCTGGGCATCAGAGTGAGACCCTGTTAAAAAAAAAAAGGAAAAAGGTGAAGAGCAGATTGCTGATGACAGAAGAAAAAAGGCATTTTAGTAATGTCAATTGTCATGAAACTTTGCCAAGATGTCATAAGATTGACTTTTAAATGCAAATTTTTAATAACATCCAAATATTTCCATTGGATATAAATGTAAATTGGTATGCTTGTGCTTGTATTACTTTGTTAGGCATATTATATTTTGGGTTGTTGCTTGCTTAAAAGTGTGTTAATCTTGTTTATTTTATTTTATTTCTTTATTTTTTCTGAGACGGAGTCTCGCTCTTGTCGCCCAGGCTGGAGGGCAGTGGTGCAATCTGGGCTCACTGCAACCTCCACCTTCCGGCTTCAAGCGATTCTCCTGCCTCAGCCTCCCAAGTAGCTGGGATTACAGGCACATGCCACCATGCCCAACTAATTTGTATTTTTGGTAGAGACGGGGTTTAACCATATTGGCCAGACTGGTCTCAAACTCCTGACCTCAAGTGATCCACCTGCCTCAGCCTCCCAAAGTGTAATTTAAAAAATCTTATTTTTTAATCAAATGAAATTCTTGAGAAGAGGAAGCATATGTGACCCTTCTTTAAGGTTGTCCTGCACAGTTCTGTTTGCACTGTAGTGGCTCAATAAATTATGAACACGGGTGTGACCTCATTGCTTTGGCAAGAGGGACCAGAGAAATTCCCTTTGGTTATATAAGGAAGTTCTTTCGTTCACAAAGGAGTCTGTACATGTGGTATATTGAAAACCTTACCTTTTACTCTGGTGTTTTGATTCTGTAATTCAAACCGTCAACAACTAGTCTTCTACCAGATTTTTTCCAGCTCACATGGAGAACTCTAAAGGCATTATTATCCAAAGGGGAAAATGGAAAAAGAGAGTGAAATAAGAGGAAAATGCAGTTGATGCGTTTTTCTTACAACAAAGAGAGCAGCCACGAAGTCCCACTCTTAAAGGTATAACATTTTGAAGCTCCCCAATGGTGACAAGGACAGAAACATCCACAGGAGAATAATTTTTTTTTTTTTTTTAAACTCCCAAGCCTGGGAGTTCATATATATAAATCGAAAGATATCTGTGTCTGTCACTGGCTCCATGAGAAATCTGAAAGGCTTGCCGTGGCTTGCTACTGTGTCCTACACCATCTGACTTCACTATTAGTTTTTTTTTTTTTTTTTTTTTTTTTTTTGACAGGGCCATGAAAACCACCTATGGTAATCGTCTGTACCTTCTGAAAATCATGGCGCCGCAGAGAATGGCTGGTATTTGGAAGGCTGTGTTGCTTTCATTTTCTTCCAAGGATTAGCGTTGTGGGTTGAATTATGTTCCCTGCCCCTTGCCCCCCACAAGGATATTTTTTTCGAGTAGGTGACATGGGTAAGTCCTAGTCCTCAGTACCTCAGAATGCAACCTTATTTGGAAATAGGATCTTTACAGTGGTGATAAAATTAAAGCGAAGTCGATAGGATGAGACTGAAGGCAATACTGACTGACGTCCTTATAAAAAAGGGAGATCTGAACACAGAGACAGACGTGCACAGAGGGAAGACAGTGTGGAGAGGTATAGGGAGAAGATATAAAAAATGTAGTATTTTTCAGAGGTTTGATATAGCGTGGATATAGTTGGGACAAGAACACAGCAATAAACTGTGTGGGGAGATTGAAAGTCAGATGAGAATTAAAATGTTTTGCAGACGCTTATGTAGATAGATAATGATCTCAAGGTCCAGTTTACATTTATTTTCCCCGTGATATCTTGGAACTACATAAATTGCCTAGAAATTAGGTGTAATCTCAGGAAAAGGTAGGAAAACTCTGGTTTGACTGAGATGTGGTTTCTGATACCTGGTAGAACATAGCTTTAAATAGAAATTAAATATAGTTATGAAAAATAAAAGTTTTTTTGCCCTCCTTGAGCATCTACTTTTGTGTATTGAAATTATACACCTTACAGATGATTTAAAACTTTGCTTTCTTCAAAACATATGAAATGATGATGATTTTGGTGAAAGGGATAATACTGTCTTAAACCACATAAGGGGAAGACACTGTCAATAGGACTTTCATGGATGACTAGCATTCCCTTTGGACTCAGTTTTGAACACCTGAACAATAAAATAGAAGATTTAAAAAATACACATAATCACTCACAAATTCATCTGTAACATCTTTTGCATGATCTTTGTTCTAGTATTTAACTGAATTTTTCCATGGATAATCTTCTATAGCCATTTTCTCTCCTACTGTTCTACATTCTTTTACCAGATTATCTCAAAATGTATCTCTGATTTTATTATTCCATAATTATTATTATTCCATAATAAAATCCTTCAGGCTTTTAAATCTTATATATAAGAAAGAAACAAAAACAAAGTCAGCCAATCTAAATAGAGGTACCCTCTTCTTAGTAAAGCTGTCATATTACGAACCCAGTGAAATTTCTGCTTTACTTTCTGCTGCTATATCCCCGATCCCTTTGGGTCACCAAATAAGTTTATTCTCTAGCCTGTAAGACCTGTTGGCATTATCTCCTGTATGAGTCTTATCAGATTATTTTCTCTGCCTGAAATGCCCTCTTTCTCCCTTTATTCAGATTCTAGCCCAACCTCTATAACTTCTTCAACTGACGACTCTCTCCCTTGTCTGTGCTGCTGTAGTATAATGATCCCCAAAGTGTTTGACTGTGTGCTATTATCAGTAAAATATGTTACTCCTCCAACATATGCTTATTTATATGCTCATAGTTTATGATTGTGTGTATAACAAACAAAAATAGAAATTAGGAAAGTTTGAGATAAATATAATACTAAATGTTATGATTTTCTTTTTGCATGCAGGGGGATCATCTTGTGTAGTATATCCATGTCCCTTTTACAAGATGAGCTAACTAGACTAACTTGGTCTTTAACTAGTTGGCTAAATTTCTTAAACTTTATGAAACTCTTTCTTCTCTCATTTGCAAGAAATATCTGTAATGATTTTTCTATTAATATAATTCTTGCACATTTTACTTCAGATTGTTAGTAGTTTTTCCCCTAAGTGTTCATCTACCAAAATGGATGGTAAGTTTCTTGAGGGCAAGGATTATGTCTTGTTCCTCTGTTTATTTCTCAGTGCAAATGGTATCTTACATTTAACAGGCACTGAAAAGTGATTTGTGAGGATCAACGGATTCACGGGGTTTTCTCCTGGAATTGTCAGAATGCCAAGGCAGTTCTTAAGTAGATCCCTGGATGAGGAAGCCTCTCTGCGAAGGACAACCGTTTGTGATGAATGAAGGGAAACAGAGCTCTTACTGCATTGCATATAAGATGGCCTCTCATTACTTGGATTTCTGGTAGCTCTGTGTACTTATTTAAAGTTTCAATCATCTGACAGTTATTTACTGGGTGCCTATAATTTGCCAATCACATGGTTTTTTTCCCTTTATTCTTGTCCCATAAAACAAAACAAAACAAACAAAACACCCATTCTCAGAGCTTCTCTACAACAGAAAGACACCAAACTAAAAATAAAAAAGCGTGAATCTCAGGAGGAGAAGTTCTGAAAGACAATCTAGACCATCTGCCCATGCGATGCTTGATTTTCTCAACAGCATCACATCAAGGGAATTGCCAATATTTTCACAACAGCTTCTTGCAGGAGGGTTCTTGCGGCTCCCATATCGTCCATTCAAACTCCAGGTAGCTGTGAGCTGAAAAGCAATTGTGCTTTATGTTGAGGAAACATCTGTGTTCCTGTGACTTCTACACCTTTGGGAATCTAAAACAGTTCACATCTCTCCTTTACACATTTTGAACCAGATACAACATTTCCATTGAGTAGTTTTTTTCCATATTAAATACTTGCAAGTGGCCAGATGTGGTGGATCATGCCTATAATCCCAGAACTTTGGGAGGCTAAAGGCAGGTGGATTGCTTGAGCTCAGGAGTTTGACACCAGCCTGGTCTGTACCCAAAATACTAAAAATTAGCTAGGAGTGCTGTGCACCTGTGGTCCCAACTACTTGGGAGGCTGAGGTGGGAGGATGGTTTGAGCCCGGGTGGCGGAGGTTCCAGTGAGCCAAGATGGCACCACTGCACTCCAGCCTCGGCATCAGAGTGAGACCCTGCTAAAAAAAAAAAGAAAAAGAAAAAAGGTGAAGAACAGATTGCTGATGACAGAAGAAAAAAGACATTTTAGTAATATCAATTGCATGAAACTTTGCCAAGGTGTCATAAGATTGATTTTTAAATGCAAATTTTTAATAGCATCCAAGTATTTCCATTGGATATAAGTGTAAATTGGTATGCTTGTGCTTGTATTACTTCGTTAGGCATATTATATTTTGGGTTGTTGCTTGCTTAAAAGTGTGTTAATCTTATTTATTTTATTTTATTTCTTTATTTTTTCTGAGATGGAGTCTCGCTCTTGTCGCCCAGGCTGGAGGGCAGTGGCGCAATCTGGGCTCACTGCAACCTCTGCCTCCTGGCTTCAAGTGATTCTCCTGCCTCAGCCTCCCAAGTAGCTGGGATTACAGGCATGTGCCACCATGCCCAACTAATTCGTATTTTTGGTAGAGATGGGGTTTAACCATGTTAGACAGACTGGTCTCAAACTCCTGACCTCAAGTGATCTGCCCGCCTCAGCCTCCCAAAGTGTCGGGATTACAGGCGTGAGCCACCATGCCTGGCCTAATCTTATTTTTTAATCAAATGAAATTCTTGAGAAGAGGAAGCATATGTGACCCTTCTTTAAGGTTGTCCTGCACAGTTCTGTGTGCACTGTAGTGCCACAGCTCCTGTTGGGTCTACCCAGAATACGGTCAAGAAGAGGTATTTAGACTCTAAGGGGTCATGTCTCCGTTGGCCTGTGATTAGTTACAGGTGTCCTGAGATTAGGGTAATTGCATCTTCTCCCATCCCTTTGGGCCTAGGAGTGGTGAAATCTTCTGGCTGTTATTAGCCCCAGGTGCTTCACCTTCCCTTGTAGTTTTCCCTAAATTTTGCACATACATTTAAAAATATTCATTTTGTTAAGCTTTTTTTCAATGATTTTCTCGAGATGATTGCCAGGACCCTCAAAAAGACAACACTAACACTCATTTTAGGCTTGAGGAAGAGAGAGAAGAAAGAAGAAATTAACTATATGTTTCCATTTATGACAAGTCTTTCTGGAACTTGCAGATTATTGTTTAAAGACACCTTACCAATTCCAAAGAAAAGCATTATTATATGGCTAAGTTTTCAATGATTAAAGTATGAGATCCTTAGCAAACCTTTTAGAAAGAATTATGTTCCACTTTTTTTCTAATTCAAACAAAGAGATTTTTCATTCTTTCCTTAGAATATATACTGAACATTATTTGCACAGTATTCAAAAGAAACAGAAGGCAAATCAGAGGAACAAATTCTTTATGTAGATACATGATTTTACATTAAAATTAAAATCTATCAAAGAATTACTCTGTTGCTATTGCAGCCTTTTTTTAGTATAAAACTTTAGCATGTCCTCCCTTTCCAATGAGCACCTTTTCACCATCATAATATATCAAGTTTGGTTAACCATACATTTTTTACTGAATATGTACTTCATTTGAAGTCTGTTTTAAGTAGCCTCTGCATGTGTAAAGCATCTATTTTTCAACCTCTTCTCAGAGTTTCATTTTTTGTTTTATATCTACTGTTTAATATGACAAATGCTCCAAAAATATTTATAAAACCTTTTCTTACTTTTCTCTCTCTAACAATGTTTAAAGAGAAGGTTCAAGTTTCTTTTTGCACTAAAGATCATTATGGGATGGGCTCCTAATAGGCCCAACCTAGAGAAAAATCTGAGTTATTGTTTGGTCAAAGAGGTTTACACAGAAGCCAGCTCTGAATTACTTCTAATGAGAAGAGCAAGGCTCCTGTTTTCGCTTGTCATTTATTTTCTCTTGCCTTACTCTTTTCTCCTATTTTGCTTTTTCTTATCTCTCTTCCAAAAATTTTCTCTCCCTCTTGATGCAAAGCTATATTTTCCTTTCCTTTTCTGTGCATTTTCCCATCCTATTTCCCTTCTTTCTGTCTCTACATTAAGAGAGCACAAATCATTTACAGCTCGGTCCACTCAGCCTGAATCTTTTCCACTTTGATCCACAAACTTCTATTTCTTCTCCTTTGAACCCTTGATTTGCTCCCTATGTCCCTCATGGAGCGTGTAACCACCCAAAGTTTGGCCCGGGGATAAGGCCAGGAAGCACCAGCTACTTGACAGTGAAGTCGCTGGTCCTACGTGTGGGCTCTAGGGGGCGATGCAGTGTAAGGTCCTGGTACAGGAGGAGCAGCAGTCTTGCTCCCCACGGAGCTTTGAGGAGCTGGACCACAAGTGTGCTCCACAGAGAGAAGATACCGGTGCCGGGAAGCACCAGTGCCCTGAGGAAGGGCCATTTCTAGAAGCCCCGTGCTGACACAGGGGTGCTGGTTCCTCTTCAAGAGCCCACTCTCTGGGGTGGGGCAATATCTCCAGCAGAGGTGGACTGGAAAGGCCCCCCCTCCAACCCCGCCCGCCGTAAGCTTAGCTGGAGCCATGGCCTCTGCGCGCATCTCGACGCTTGCGATGCTCTTCACATTGAGTGAGTAATATCCCCTTCCCATTTTCCACTCGCATGATCCACTTATATGCTCTTCAGCAGCTTCACTGATGCAGCTTGGATTAATTTACAGGTGGGCTGAGAGCTCAGTTGGTGACTCAGCCAGAAGATCAGGTCACGGTCGCCGAAGGGAATCCTCTGACTGTGAAATGCACCTATTCAGTCTCTGGAAACCCTTATCTTTTTTGGTATGTTCAATGCCCCAACCAAGGCCTCCAGTTCCTTCTGAAATACATCACGGGGGACAACCTGGTTAAAGGCAGCTATGGCTTTGAAGCTGAATTTAACAAGAGCCAAACCTCTTTCCACCTGAAGAAACCATCTGCCCTTGTGAGCGACTCCGCTTTGTACTTCTGTGCTGTGAGAGACACACTGATAGGGGCTGCAGGGGGAGCAGAACACAAACTTTGAGTCTAGTAAAACCCATTTACTTGAAGCCTTTGTTCCTCCACGAGAGTGGTGTGGTTCCAGGATATGTCACTTATTATAGTGAAACTACAGTTTAAAACCATAGAATTTGCTCATTCAGCAAGTGTTTATTGAGTCTTGATGTGCCAGGTACTGGGCTAAGCACCGGTCATAAAAAGGTGAAAGAAGTGTAAAACAAATAGCAAAAAACATAGGGGAAAATTACCATGACATTAGTCTGGGCAAGAAATTCCTTCCTTCTTTCCTTTCTTTCCTTTCTTTTCCTTCCTTCCTTCCTTCCTTCCTTCCTTCCTTCCTTCCTTTCTTTTTCTTTCTTTCTTCTTTCTCTCTTTCTTTCTCTCTTTCTCTCTTTCTCTCTTTCTCTCTTTCTTTCTTTCTTTCTTTCTTTCTTTCTTTCTTTCTTTCTTTCTTTCTTTCTCTCTGAAAAGGGGTTCATTTTCAACAGACATTTCTTTTTATACCAAGGTGAAATGTCATCATCATCATAATTTTGCAATGTTACATACCCGGTTGAGACCATTAAAAAAATCAGGTTCATGGGATACATGTCCAAGTTTGTTACAAAAGCATATTGTGTGATCCTGTGGTTTGGGCATCTATTCATCCTGCCACCCAAAGAGCGAACATAGTACCCAGGAGAGAGCTTTTCATCTCTGGTGATCAAGGAATTTTTGGATATGACCCCAAAAGCACAGGCAACAAAAGCAAAAATAGACAAATGGTACTATATTAAACTAAAAAACTTCTGCACAGCAAAAGAAACAATAAACAGAGTGAAGAGAAAGCCTATGGAATGGGAGAAAATATTTGCAAACTCTACATCTGATGAAGGGTTAATATTCAAAATATTTAAGAAGCTCACATACCAAAAGCACCCAAATAACCTGATTAAAAAATAGGCCAAGGACCTGAATAGTCATTTTTCAAATGAAGACATACAAATGGCTGAGAGGTATATAAAAAATACTCAATATAATTAATCATCAGGAACGTGCAAATTAAGACCACAATTAGATATCACCTCACAACCTATTAGGTTGGCTATTATCAAAAAGACAAAAGATAACAACCATTGGTGAGAGGTGAAGAGAAGGGAACTCTTCCACACTGTTGGTGAGAATGTAAATTCCGTAGCGTGCAGCCATTATGGAAAACAGTAGGGAGGTTTCTCAAAACACCAAAAATAGAACTACTATATGATCCAGCAGTCTCACTACTGGGCATATGTCCAAAGAAAATGAAATCAGTATGTTAAAGGGATATCTGCACTCCCATGTTTATTGCAGCACTATTCACAATAACCAAGATATGGAATCAACCTAAGTACCCATCCTTAGATGAATGGATAAAGAAAACATGGCATATATACATCATGGAATACTATTCAGTCTTAAAAAAGGAAGAAATCCTGCCATTTGTGATGACACAGTTGAACCTGGAGGACATTATGTCAAGTGAAATAAGCCAGGCACAGAAAGACAAATACCACATAATCTCACTTATTTGTGTAATAAAAAAGTTGAATTTATCGAAGCAGAGTAGAATTGTGGTTACCAGAGGCTTGTGAGGGGAATGGAAAGGGATTGGAGAGATGTTGGTTAAAGGATACAAAATTTTAATTAGATAGGAAGAATAAGTTCAAGAGATCTATTGTAATGGTGACTGTAGCTAATAATAATGTATTTGCAACAGAAATTTTTTTCTTTCTTTCTTTTTTTTTTTTTTTGAGACGGAGTCTTGCCCTGTTGCCCAGGCTGGAGTGCAATGGAGTAATTTCGGCTCACTGCAACCTCCACATCCCAGGTTCAAGCTATTCTACTGCCTCAGCCTCCCAAGTAGCTGAGATTACAGGCACCTGCCACTACCCCGGCTAGTTTTTTGTATTTTTGGTAGAGACGGGGTTTCACAATGTTGGCCAGGCTGGTCTCGAACTCCTGACCTTGTGATTCACCTGCCTCAACCTCCCAAAATGCTGGGATTACAGGTGTTAGCCACCGCACCCAGCTGCAACAGAAATTTCTAAAAATTGCTGAAAGTAGATTTTAAGTGTTCTTACCACAAAAACGATATGTATGTGAGGTACTGCATATGTTAATTAGTTTGATTTAGCCATTCCACAATATACACATATTTCAAAACATTATGTTGTATACTATATATATATATATATATATATATATGCACACACAATTTTATTTGTCAATTTAAAAAGGAATTGAAAGAAGCTGTCCTTGATCTC